>NC_081843.1:83363667-83668102 GCF_963259705.1 Myotis daubentonii | reverse complement strand
TCTTCATGTATCCTTTTGCTTCACTTCCTCTTTCCCAGACCCTCTGTCATGTTTCACTGTGTCCTGCTAATTTTGCCATCCAGAATCTGACTTCTCCTCTGTATTTTCCACTCTAATCCAATTCAATTTCAAGCCACTTTCATCTCAAAACTAGACAATGAAAGCCCCCTACTGAGTTCCCATTCAGCCACTCTTGCTCAACACTCCAATTCACTTTTTACCCTGCATTCAAATAAATATTTTCAAGTCCTAAGTCTTCCCATCCTGTTACTTCCATGCTTGAAAACCTTCAGTGGATTCTTAGTCACCTGTATACTCTTTGTCATTTTATCTACATTTATCTGTCCCAACTATACTCATCATCTTTTATTTCCCACTTTGAGGAGTGCACATGCTGTCCCCATGCCTGCCACACCGTCTCCCACCAGCACCCTCATTTAATTAACGCTTACTCATTATTGGGATTTTAGCTCAAAAGACAGTCCTCCTGTTATAACCTCTCAAGCATCCACATTGTTCCTTAATAATACTTATATCTGTGCTCTGTGAGAAATGGAGGTGTGCCTGTTTTTCATTATTATATTTTCAAGTGGTAGACTAGGCATAACACATGATAGACACTCACAGAGTACTTGAAGATCAACTACATAAATGACTGATTAAATGAAGCACCATTATAGCATCCTAGATAGTTTCTCTGAAGTATTAATGTTGAAATGTGATAAGAACCTGAGGAATATGACCTTGTGGATTTCCATATTTATTCTTTCTTAATTGCATATACTTTGCATTTGCAGAGTTTCTAAATCACAGGCTGATTTTTTCCCTAACTACTAGGAATTGAAAATTTATCCTGTGATGTGAAAATCAAGCTGTGCTCTCCCTCTTTAGCATCATCACCAAACTGGCAAGTTCTGCAATTAAAAGTACAACTTTGTAGGTAATACAGGAGAATATTAAGCTTGTTTATCCATAGCTTATTGCCTCTATAGATCTTTTTGGAGTAAAAGCATTCCTTGCATTTATAAGAAAAACAACTGACACAAAAACACACAGCAAGCAGAACGAGGAAAAAAGTTTCATCTTTGTATGACTCATGATTACACCTAAAGTTTATATAACTGTCAGGATTTTTAACAACTTATTTCAAACTTGTATTTTTTCCTCTTGCATATCTGATAATTGTCAGTCAATAATTGCTAACTAACTTCCCTTCTAAAAAGGAAATTTCATATTATGAACTCTTCAGAGTCCTGGAGTTTTAGGACAGTTGTATCAATAAGCAAAAGATAAAGGTTAGAAGTAGTTTGCTTATGCAAAAGAGGAATGACATTTTGGACCAATATGATTCTAAATACAATGATAAGAATTTGACCCTATTCTTCTTTTCCAGTATTTAATCATGTACATGCAAATGTGTGTGTTAGGAAATTATCTGACTTAAATGAACTACACCCTCAATGTTCCTCCGGACACAAAAGATACGGTCAGCATCTATTGTTTTTCTTTTCCCCTCAGATATTCTAGGCAGAACAAACAATGGTGCCATGGAGAGGCTAACAGGCTTGGGACCAATTGGTTCATAAGTATTACATTAGTGTCTATTATCTTTACAACCCATGCTGACTACTGCAGGGATTCCTAACCTGAATCAGAGAAGTCTAGCAGATAAATCTTACCCACAAATAGATTTAGAGCAACTCAAGGCATGTTAAGTTCTGGAAGAAAAGGAGGATAAAGTGACAAATTGATTCCATGGTGAGATTTTTTAAAATCCCAACTAATACACATTAGAAACAAGCCTCAATTTGATCTTATATATGTATATGTATGAATGCACTCCAAAATTATTATTCTGCAGAATACTGTTCTCAGATGTTATTAGGTATGTTGTTAACAAAAAGACTTTTGTGCTTAGCAACATTTAGAAAGGGGTAAATTGTGTATAAGCGTCCACTTATTCTCCCATCCTCATGTTTTTAACAGAGTGCGTCTGAAGGAATATTTGAATAGAGTATCTACCCCCTCCCATCTCACCCTCTCTTCCTCCCTCTCTGGTTTTGACTCTCTTCTCCCTCTCTTTGCTTTTTTCTGTGAGCCTGGCATTTATTGAACCATTTTGTCAGGTGACTGGCTGACTATATCAAAGGGCAAGTGGCAATGCTGACTTTGTGGAGTTGCTTTTGGTTTCTAGTATGGTTTTACAAGCTGAGCACTGGTCTTTGGGAGTTATTGGACATCCACAAATAAAGACACTTCGACCTCTGTGCCTCTGCTCTCCCTATTAGAACCCTGAGAAGAGCAGGAGTAATTGACACTTCAAATCTCGAAATGTGTTAGTCAAGATAAACAGCTTTCTTTTGTTGCAGAATTCTTTATATCTAATGCTATGATGTATTTTGAGAATATGTAAGTAAGGTATGGTGTAAGGAAGGTATGTATTAATACAGTATTGAAGTTACTAGTAAGATATGATAAAACTATACTAAATAGCACTTACTAAGCATCAACACTAATAAAAGAGAAAAATGGTAATTGGCGTACGAGCTACTCTTTTCATTGGCTAATCAGGGCTATATGCAAATTAACTGCCAACTAAGATTGGCAGTTAACTGCCAACAAGATGCCAGTTAATTTGCATATGTAGGCACAATGCAGGGAGGCGAAAGGGAAAGCAGGAAGAAGCCCCCTGCCACTGACAGTGATTGGAAACCCAGGGGGGAGCTAAGAGCTGGGGGGCAGGGCAAAGGCGGCCCTGGGAACGCCTTTGCCCTGCCCCCCAGCCATGATCGGAGAATCAGGTGCCTTTTCCGCCCTGGCCAGTGATAGCAGGAAGTAGGGGTGGAGCCAGCGATGGGAGCTGGGCACGGTCGAAGCTGGCAGTCCCAGGAGCTAGGGGTCCCTTGCCTGGGCCTAAAGCGAAGCCCACGATCGCGGGGCTGCTGCAGCTGCGGGTCCCTGCTGCCCGGGCCGGACGCCTAGGCCAGAGGCGTTAGGCCTGGGCAGGGGTGGAGCCTGCAACCGCGGGGAGCTGGGGGTCCCCTGCCCAGGCCTGACACCTCTGCCGGAGGCCTCAGGCCTGGTCAAGGGGCCGATCCGGTGATTGGTGATTGGAGGGTGATGAGGGTCAACTCCTCTGGCCGAGGCATCAGGCCTGGGCGGGGGCCAGAGCCAGTGATCGGGGGGAGATGGGGGTCCCCTGTCCAAGCCTGACACCTCTGGCGGAGGCGTCAGGCCTGGGCAAGGGGCAGAGCCAGCAATCGGAGGGGTCTGGGGGTCGTCAGGCCTGGGCAAGGGGCCGATCCTGCGATTGGAGGGTGATGGGGGTCAAGGCCTGAGGGCTCCCAGTATGTGAGAGGGGGCAGGCTGGGCTGAGGGACACTCCCCCCCACACACACACCCAGTGCACGAATTTCGTGCACCGGGCCCCTAGTATACTAATAAGTGCCTGGAACTATTAAATTTTTGCTGGATAATCTCACTTGATTCTTATGACAGTCCAGCAAGACAAGCATTGCAGTTTAATCATTTTGCATATAATGAGTTAGTTTGAGAAGCTAACTAAATTACCCAAAGTTACAAAGCAAATAAGTGCCAGAGAGGTAACTCAAACACAGATCTTTCATACTCCAAAGGTTCTGCTCTGAACCACTGAATTATAACATGGAATATACAGGGCAGGGCAAGAGTAGGTTTACAGTTGTGAGTATGCAAAAACAGTTTATTCTTGTATTATTTATTAATTATTGTTTTCCATACAAACAACTATAACCCTACTTTTGTTCACCCTGTATTTGGGGCAAATTTATACATAGGATACAAATGTCTTTCAATTATATGAAAAATTTTTAGGCATGTTAAATGTAGAAAAATCTGAGCGTTGGACTGAATTCTTCACGCAAAAATCAAGCTTCCACATGACAAATATAACAAGAATCTGCTGGGCTGGAAAAGGATATCTATTCCTTCTCACCATTATTGGTAGAAGTCTTACCTATTTAACTCCATGGGCAAGAAGAAAATGTGTGGGAGAATATTTTCACATTTATTTCCATGTTTCAGACTCAGAAATATCTACCGAGAAGATATAACTGATATTATAAGAGATTGGGGGGAAAAAAACCAAGGATAAGTTAGAGTGAGTCATGTAACCATGGAAACAGCATAAAATATGAAACTGTAATTCTGTACCCTGGCATGCTAGGCCTGTTTCTGTGATTGACTTTTATTTTGAAAATTATTGAATATTTTAGTCTACTTTCCAATATTGATGAAATGAGGAGTGATTCTCAATCTTGTCAGTACCCCGGATGCCGCAATGTACTACCCTTGGCTCTTAAGAGGAAAACAAGGTGCTTTGTTCCACTTTACTGGTTCACCAGGGGCAGCAGGTATTGTAACTGGCAGAACAAAGGAAACTAGAGCAGTGGGGTTACTACTTACCCAGGATCTCAGAGAGATTCTTCAATGCACTAGAGATCTCAACATGGAAGAGCATGCTAAGGGCCATTAAAGAGAAAGAATTATCACACAATAGTTCATACTAAAGTGCCAGATAAAAATACTTGCTTCCCCAAACGGCTTTGCAGTCATGGCAATTATGTGACATAGTTTTGGTGCATTGGGCACAAGCTGAGGACTTAAGAAAAGGTGTTGACTTTCTTGATTCAGGTACTGCCCCTTCCATTGTCTTCCTGTTTTGAATGTGTGAAGTGTAACAGCCATGTTGCCCTCATGGGCAGCATGTTTGTGGATAAAATCCAAGGGAGTGTAGGTGCTGGCTTGGTCCTTGATGGTGCTTCTGAGCCACCGAACCAGCCCTTGTCCACTTCCCCCTGGACATTTTCTGCATGAGCAAGGAGGCAAATAGTCGTTATCTAGTATAAGTCATCATTAGTCGAGTTTTCTGTTATGTGTAACCACATGTATTTCTAACTCTTCATAGGTCTCTCTCGTTTCTGTGTGCCTTGCAAGCAGAGGCACTCACTGCTTTATTCCAGACTATCTTCCCTAGGATGGTTGTGTAGCAAATAGCCTTGGAAGATAAACAGTGCATCCCCCCAGAGCAAAGGGAGGTTTGTTTACTATTCAGTATAGTAAAAATAGTGCTTCCTTCTGGGACAAACTATGATAAAAGATTCAGGCTTTCTAAGCTTGAGGTTTCTTATAACAAAACCCACCTTGTATGCAGGTGTTACCTGGTGTCTTAGTTTGAGCTGCTATAACAAAACACCCTAGACTGGCGGGTGGCTTGAACAATAAATATGTATTTCTCACAGTTCTGGGGGCTGAGAACTCTAAGACCAAGGTGCCAGCAGATCTGATGTCCGCAGAGGGATCCCTTTCAGGTTTGCGGATAGCTGCCTTCCTGTTGTATCCTCACAAGGTGAAGTGGGACAGAGCTCTGTTCTCTTCCACTTCTTATCAGGGCACTAATTCAACCAGGGGAGTCCACACTTATGACCTCATCTAAACCTAATTACTTCCCAAAGGCCTCACCTCCAAATGCCATCACACTGGGGGTTAGGGCTTTCATATATGAATTTTGAAGCAACATATTCAGTCCATAGCACTTGGTCCTATTCAAATTGTTCTGTAGGAAGCGAGGTTAGGAGAACTGGTAAAATGCCAATACTCTGACTACTCTCACTGGTGTGAGTGAAAATCACTTTGTCTGAGACCCAGGAGTCTCATGTCTTCTAGCTGTATCCACGAATTGTGGCAGTATTACTTGTTAGTTTGCAAGTGGGGCTTAACCTCAGACCTTGAGCAGCTCTGAACAAATTGATTTTTAATGGAGTAGTCAAAAATCACTGCCGGGGTCCTGCCCCAGCAGGTCCAGGGGTTCCCAAAGGCGTAGACGGAGTCAGCGAAGAAGGAAGGACACGGAGACAGTGTTCAGTTGATCAGCAGCCTAGCCAGGATCTCCAGCCAAGTTCTGGTCTGGATCTCCAGAGAGGTTCTGCTTAGGATCTCCAGCCAGGTTCTGTCCAGGTTCTCCAGCCAGGTCCAGTCACCAGGTTCTAGTCAGGTTCTCTTGCCATGTTCTATAGTCAGGTTCAGTCCAGGATCTTTTGCCATGTTCTCTCCAGCGAAGTTCTTCTGTCTCCAGGCTCCGTGTAGGTTCTGTCTTCTGAATTCTGCCTCTTGCTGTCTTGTTGCATCTGTATTTATACCAGTTGATTCCAATCCTATCAATCTCTATTACAAAGGTTAGGGCGTTTCTTATCTCCATTCCAGGGAGTAAAGATTATGTAGCTTAAGCATGATTGTTCGTAGTTAAAGTGATTAATTACCCGCCTGGCACTTAGTTGAGGGGTTTTATCCCCTCCCTAACTTCAGGGGAAAATCCCTACCTGGGGAAACAACCTTTCTCGGAGAGGTGACCTTGGTTAAAACACAGCGCCAAGTAGGTGAGCAAACATATTAAGAACAGTATGCCATATATGCCAGGTCCCTTGAAACAGCAAGCATGGACCGGCTCCCGGCAAATCACTATGCACCTGAATTCCATAGATAATTATGTAGAATCCCTACATATGAGAGAAAATGCCTATTAAATGGTGGCCATAATGTATTAAAGAAAATAAAGTCTAACAAACTTCATATTTGTAAAAACTAACTGTGCAACACATTTACGTATAATTTTAGTTGGCCATATAGCCAGCAACATAGAGAAAAACTGTTTTAGAGCCAATGGAAAGAAAAACAGTAGCAGTGAAAGGGATCAAAGAGAGTAAGATTTATGGTGGCTGAATAGGTGCTATATATATATCACAAGTAATTGATGCCCTAGGACTGAACAGAAAGATAATCCAAATATGATATAACACTAATAAAGCTTCCCTGATTGGGAGAAAGACCTGTATTTGAATGTCAAAACAACCCATGACTTACAAGGAAAAAGAGAGAGATTGCCTGAGAAAACTCCTGAGATTAAAAAGTAAAGAACAGATCATACAAGAGCCTGGGAAGAAAAAGTGTATTTTCACATTGGAAAATCAAACCAAAATGTTGCTAGTTGTTTCACAATACTGAATGCCAGAATACCATAAGCAAAAATAATTAAAACAGCTTAAGTGCACACGAATAGAAAATCAGTCAAGTAAATTATTTTATATCAACATGATAAAGAATCTTATTACTGGTAAAGCAATAATAATATACTAATATGAACAATTATGGAAAATGGCCATGATTAGTTTAGAATAAAATGTTATAAACTGTGTGTTTATTTCTTTCTGAAGGTCTATCTTATTTGTATTTTCCTGTAGCTGTGCCTAAATTAGTGCTTGATCTATAATGGAGATTCTAATTTAAATAATCATATTTTTTATTCCTAGAAGTTTAATTTGGATTATTCAAATGTCATATATTTAAATATTATTTCAATTTTAATACTTTAGTTATCATTAAAACTGAAAATAATCTTTAATAATATATAATTTTTTACACTTCTTTCATTTTACTAAGTCTTTTGAAGCTGCAGAAAGATCTATTTGTTTTTACCAATGGCATGTAGGTAATTAGTGGCAAAATTTCTATTGGAATTCTGTTCCTTTGATTCCCAGTTTAGTAAATATTTAGGAGGCTCAATGCATTGAGTACATACAATACTGCAATATATAAAAGCAAAAAAAGAAAGATTAAATACAAATTTCAAATTATAAAAATAGTCACGGGGATGAAAAATAACAGCATAGGGGATATAGTCAATAATATTGTAGTAACTACGTATAATGCCAGATGGGTACCAGACTCATGGTGATGACTCTGTAAAACTAAAACTAATCTAATATTGTATGTCAACTGTAATTTGAAAATAAACACTTCATGAGATTTAGTGATACCATGGTTCTAGAGTGGAGCTGAGAATTAGAGACATTAGAAAGTTAAGAGGCTCAAGGATCCTGTGAATTTGGTCAACCTGAGGGTTGCTGTATGCATGGCCCACTTCCTTGGCAATGCCAGCCCTAGAAGAAAATCCAGTTATAACTTGATTCTCCTGTAAAATAGCTTCATTTTCTATAGCTACCTAGATAATGGCTCCTACTACTAAGAGCAACCTGCCCAAGATATACAGCAGTAATGGTGAGACATAAGTGCAAACCCAAGTATATCTCTCTATATAAAACCCTAATATGCAAATAGATCGAATGGCAGAACAACTGAACAACCAGTCGCTATGATGTGTGCTGACCACCAGGGGGGCGTGCGTGGAACATGATGGGTATCGGCAGCAGGTGGCAGAGAGTGGAATGTGGTGGGGGTTGGCCACAGTGGGATGGTGGAACAGGTGAGTGGGGGCACTGGTCGCTGTCATTGGGGCAAGCCTCTGGTGGTTGCTGAAAATTATTTGCTCCAGTGGCTGCTGTTTTGCCTGGTGCTCACACCTGCTGCCGGCACCATCAGTGGGTGCGAGAGGCAGCTGCTGGCCACGATCGCCCCTCACGGATTCTCCACCTCCCCCTGCTCCTGAGGGGCAAACAGGACAGCAGCCGCCACTTGCACCTGCTGCTGGCGCCAGCGCCAATCACTCGGCACACTCAGTGGGTGCGAACAAGACTGGCACCATCAGATTGTGGGAGCAGTGGCGCCGGCAGACAGAGGGCCAGGTAGAGGTGTGGAGGATGGGCCAAAACCCACCCCTGTGCCCACCGTAGGCTTGCGGACATAGTTCCTTTCAAGGTGCATGAATTCGTGCACTGGGCCCCTAGTCTAAATATAAAGTCCATATTCTCTCCCACTTTTCAACCAGAAACCTAAGGCATATTTTTAAAAATACTTTTGCTTAAAAAAAAAGATACAAGTTACTAATTGAACGTAATGCTTTTCCTAGCTGAACCTGAACATACTGCCATATTTATTATCACAAAATCAATGCCATAAAACTGTTCTCAATCAGAATAAACAAATTAAAATCTATTTATCATCTGTGACCTGCCCTAATGTCATTTTACAGATGTAGAAACTGGGGGATGAGAGAGTATTCTTTATGTGTTCATTTATCTAATTAATGTCAAGGCATGAGTGAACCTATGTTTTTGTTCCAAGTCTGTTCTGCAAGGAGTAATTCATCCAGTAGATACTGAATGCCATCTGCTAGAGTAGGCACTAAATATTATTACACGTATGAAATAGCCATTACTAAAAATTTCAATGGCTTTTAAAAATTACATCAGTGGGATAACTTCAAGCTTCTTTGATTGAGCAATGGAAACATTTAAACACAAAACAAAGTTATGAATTTAGGTCTCTACTCAGCTTAATAAAAACACATATCTTCTAAGTTTTTCAAAGTACTTTAATGGATGCTTAATGTTTATTTTTGCTAGCCTGCCAGGTTTAAGTAGGTAAAATTTAAATAACACGAAAACATTGTGCTTTTATATACCTGCCTGATCGCCCCTAACCACCTCTTGCCTCGGCCCCTGCCGCCACTGTGGCTTCATCTGGAAGGACGTCTAGAATGACGTCTGGAAGATCATTTGGATGCCCGGTCTAATTAGCATATTATGCTTTTGTTATTATAGACTAGAGGCCCAGTGTACGAATTTGTGCACAGGTGGGGTCTGGCTGGCCTGCCCCAATGGGGGTCGATGGGCCAGGCTGGTGGTGGTGGTGGGGGTGCAGGTGGTTGGCCAGCTGGCCCCACCCTCAATCTGGGTGGGGGGGCCAATTGGCCGCCGCAGTGGGCATCATAGCAACTGGTGGTTCCAGTAGTTCCAGTCGCTTGGCTTTTATATATAGAGATAGCATTGCATGTACTCAATGCATTGAAACTCCTAAATATATACTGGGATGTGTACACTTCTGAGGTTATGAAAAATCAAAACTAAACTGAGAATCAAAGGAACAGAATTTCACTGGAATCCCTGCCACTAATTACCTATGTACCATTGGTAAAAATGTTGGATCACTCTGGAGTCTCAAATCACTTAGAAAATGAAAGAAGTTGATCAAAGAAAATGAAAGAAGTAAAATGAAAGAAGTTGATCAAAAGTAAAGACAGACTAGGGACTACAAGTGAAGATTCTCTAGCACACAAACCACCTTCCTGCCAAAAGACCTTAGAAGCTCCTTCTTTATTCAAATTGAAGTAGCAGAGAGAGTCAACACAGTTCGTATTTTTTTTCTTGGAAAGATTTTTCACTTCAGGAAAGAAAATATGGGTTATAATTAATCCAATAAAATGATTTTGTTTGAACTTTAAAGTACATGGATGTAATGCCTAGAATCATTAAGTGCAGTAATTACCGATTCTAAATGCAAATGAAGAGATAGAGTGATCAAATATTAAAGCTGGATGGATCCTAGAGATCATCCATGCCAAGTTAGCGATTTTCTAAGTGGGAAACTTAATATAACAGAAATAAATAGCACTCAACCTGTAAGGAACTGGCAAGCTCATCTGGGAAGTTTTGAAAGTTAAAGAAACTGAGAGATGATGAGCAACTTTATCAGTATTTCCAAGACAAGAAATCATATTTCAAAAATGTCTAAACCACTTATACATGCAGGTGCAAACACTCAGGAGATCAAGGGAAAATGTCTGCAGTTTGAAAACGAGAAAAGGAGCTATTCCCCAGGCAAAGGGAGGAATCCTAACTCCTGGAGAGCTAATACGCTCACAGGCGACGGTAATATACATTCTGATACCCATGGAACAGGAAGGCCCCTCTAGCATTTGTGGACGCTTAGCTTATATTAAAAAAATGTACTGCAGGCTTTCCTGACGTTTTCTCTTTCCCTGCTTTCCATTGCTCTGTCCTCTTTGCCTTACAATAGCTATAACCATATGCTAAGGCATGCATTCCCCATCTCCACCATGTAAATAAAGTAATAATGTGGAATAAAAACCTTTAACATAGGAAGAAAACAACTCGTTAACTTTTAAAAATCCTTACATTTCTTTTGGCCCATCCTATGTTTTTAATATAGGACTATTTTTTCTTTCTGTGTGTCAGAAAGAAAATTTGTAGACAAATTTGTAGACAAATTTTCCACCTATGTTAAAAATGAATTTAAAATAGGACAATGGGAAGCTTAATTTGAGTCCAATTATAATTTCCGTAAACTGACGTTCTTTCTTGTTCCATTTGTAAAAGCGCTTGTGATAATTTGTCTAAAAATGCAGGAGTCAGGGCAAACACTTGATGAAGACAAA
This sequence comes from Myotis daubentonii, assembly GCF_963259705.1. Classification (NCBI taxonomy): domain Eukaryota; kingdom Metazoa; phylum Chordata; class Mammalia; order Chiroptera; family Vespertilionidae; genus Myotis; species Myotis daubentonii. Next base: position 83,656,935 of record NC_081843.1, on the reverse strand, counting down.
CTAGTGTTAGACTTAATTGATATTGATGGATTTATTGCCTTTATAATAGCTCTGCTCAGATATTGCTCGCTATAACATGGAATTTAACACTTCGGATTCCATCTGAAGGATATGATCATTGGAGAATCAGAATGATCTCAATATAAGACTTCTTAGGACATGCTCCCTAAGTTAGATATCACTTTATTTTCACAGTTTGGCATTATGGTTTTAAGGACCAAACATTCCATTCTCCAGGAATGTTCTTTACACTCCCTTTTAAAAATTTCAGTCTATATCATAATGAGATTATGCCACAGTGAATCTGCTTTTTCACACTTTAGGTTGACAGGTAGTTCCAAATTTTTTCCCTAGTTGAAACTGGTCAGTTAAATATTTTTCTAACACTAATTAGTAAAACTCAGATTATCCTTAGCCCTAAATATGGTTTACTAGAGGCCTGGTGCATGACATTTGTGCACTCGGGGTTTGCGGGGGTGGGGTCCCTCAGCCTGGCCTGTGCCCTTTTGCAGCCGGGGATTTCCGACTGACGACTTAGGCCCACTCCCTATGCGGGCCTAAGCCGGCAGTTGGACATCCTTAGCGCTGCCGCATCAGTAGAGGCTCCTGCCACTGTGCTCGCCAGTCGTGAGCCTGACTTCTGGCTGAGCAGTACTCCCCCTGTGGGAGCACACTGACCACCAGGGGGCAGCTCCTGCATTGAGTATCTTCCCCCTGGTGGTCAGTGCATGTCATAGCAATTGGTCGTTTCATATTACCCTTTATTATATAGGATAGGATTAGAGGTCTGTATTCTCTGTTGGTACTTATTGCTCGTGCCATAATTGCTTTCCCTCCTAAAGTTATGGGCTTGAATAATGGTCATAATACCTACTTATTTACAGAAATGAAGATAAAGTAGGAGAGTCTGATTGTCTAAAAAGAAAAACCAATAATCAGGCTAGAATTATTTATTGAGAAACTGTTGCCCAAACGAGAACTCAAAAGTTATTTATCTTTAAGTTCTTTAAGGTTTTACTTATTTTTTTTAAAAAAAGCAAGAGTAGAGTACAGAACACTATTTCCAACTATATGTTGTTTTAATAGTTTACTGCATGTCGCCCTACGTCTGTCACAAAGTCAGAACTATGCAGTTACCATTGACTTAGCTTGTATACTTTCCAATAAAACAAACACCTTAACTGCCGAAACCGGTTTGGCTCAGTGGATAGAGCGTCGGCCTGCGGACTGAAAGGTCCCAGGTTCAATTCCGGTCAAGGGCATGTACCTGGGTTGTGGGCATATCCCCAGTAGGAGATGTGCAGGAGGCAGCTGATCGATGTTTCTCTCTCATCGATGTTTCTAACTCTCTATCTCTCTCCCTTCCTCTCTGTAAAAAATCAATAAAATATATTTAAAACAACAACAACAAAAAACACCTTAAACTGAAGGCTTCTTCTTAAGTAAAAAGGACAGAAAGTGTTCCTTCAATGTTCATCCTGCTGAGATTCATATTAATTAATTTTCCCCCCTCTCTTACCATTTCCCTCCTGGCTCACCTACTATAATACAACCCACACAGTCATTGTATCAAAGCGCACAATTATTGTATTATAGATTGAATCATTCATATCATATGGATGAGGCATTTTAGGAAAAAAGAGGTAAAATAATTTGTGGGAAGTCACAAAGTCAATTATAGCATCTCACATTACTCAATTAACTAAGCCCAGTTTGAAAATATTTACATGTTTTCTTTGTTTGATGCACTTTCCATGCCTTACAATCAGGAGTCACTCTAATTTCTTTTCAGTTCTCTCAATGTGCACACCCAAGTCCTGCATTTTCCCCACAAATAAATATTTTTATACTATAAATAATATACTCCAGCTATTTGCCAGGCACTCTGCCAAGTGGTGAGGATTCAAAGGTGAGCAAAACAGAGCTGATCCGTCCAAGAGCTGCAGTCTGATGTGGACAATCAGTTAATCTCAGAAATAAGTAATTGTCAATTATGATAGATATTTTGGAGGAAAAATACAAGTGCTCTTTAGATTAGGGAGTGAGAATATGATGCAGGAGCTCATAACTGAAAGATGAAAAGTATAACCAGAGGTTAGAGAGGGGAGAAGGAAAGTTAGGCAGACAGAACATAACGTTCTTTTTACAGAGGTAGGAGAGAGTGTGGGTCCATGGGTCATTCAAGGAATGGGGAGAAGTGGGAAGGAGATGAAAAAGCAGAATGTATTGAGGCTGAGAAGAGAGGCAGGGACCAGAACACTCAAGTCCCTGATGGCCACCTCAGGGATTTTCACTTTTAGAGTATCCTCAGAGTAATGGGAAGCTTGCAAAGAGGCACAAACAGGAAAATGACAAATTTGAATTTCATTTGTTTAAAAGAGATTATTCCAGACACAGTAAGGAAAATGAATTTGGGAGCAGCAAAATGGAAGCAGAGAAAGCACAAATCTGGAGCCATGATGGGAGCACCAGATAAGATGGGGGTGCCAGAGAGGATTAAACATTGCCCAGAGTCACTGTACTTGGGTATTAAAGTTGAATAGACTTGAGGGCAGTTGAACATTTCTCATAGTTACTTGATTTCTAGACGCAGTCATTTTTAGAGGGGTTCAGGTATGAAATGTCTTTTTGTAGTCACTGAACCCTGTCTTTTTTAAAGAGGTGCTCAGAGCATGTTAGCTTGTTGAGATACCTACTCACTCAGGCTTTTTATTCATGTCTTTACTTTTAAATAATCATGTCATTTCTAAAACCTCCAAGCATGCATGTTTATGTTGAAACAGGCACTGTTGAACGTATCTAAGAGGTATAAACGAATATAGCCATGTAGGATGGTCATCGGTACTGTGTCTCATGTGTCTGGAACAGGCTTATCCCTTTGCCTAGTAACTTATCATCTGGGAGACTATTCTGAAGAAAACACCCTAAAGTACCCAAGGCTTCTAATAATGCATTGATCCTTAACAGTAAAAAAAAAAAAGGCAACTACTTACATATTCAATTACCGGTAAAAGAGCAAGTAAATTATGGTATATAGTTCTTTATACTTTTCTATAATTTTTTAATTTTTGCAATGAACATGTCTTTCGTAAAATCAAAAAAGTAAATTTTTCTAAGGACCCAGCAACTCTATCCATACATTATTTCCTATTATAACATCACATTATGTTTTAAGGCTTTTCCCTCGGTCTGCAGTTTCCCAAGGATTATATGGAGGGTAAAGGTAGGTGAAGGTTTAAGTATAAAGATAACCTTGTTGAGAATATTTTATAAACTATAAAACAGTAAGCACCAGTAAATGAGCACTTCAGTTTGATGGCCTAAAACTGTGTCAGTTGCTAAGTGTGACACATGCAGTAGGCATATCTGCTATGTGGTCATGGAGGTATATGAGTACCCAATTGATTTTATGGAAAGGCCAAATAAAGGATGCTTTGGGCCTGATAACTGGTCCCAGTTTTGTAAGGACTCCATCTTAATTCACCCTATCTGAGGCAGGTACCAGGTGCAAATTATTCATTTAAGGGAAAATAAAGCTGAAGTACAGGAACTGGTTGAGGGTCAGCAAGGCTGACTGGGGCAACATTAAGAGAGTGAGGGGCACAATATTTTGCCTAATACATCCCATCCATATGGTGTCATCCCCAATGAGCTCAATGGAGCAGATGAGGTATAAAAAGAGAGTTAGATAAAAACATGGAGTATATATTGTTCATGTAAGACAAGTGCATAAAGGAGCACTATTTTAAAGTCCAATTGCTATTTTTCACTGATTGGATCACAGAATGGAAGACTGGCCAAGTAATAAAGTAGTAAACAACATAATCAGAGAAATCTGGTAGCTCTATAAGATGAAGTTCCCTTACTTGAGTCAGGACAAACTTACAGGTCATTTATACTACAGAACTCCCTGTGGAGTCAGGTAGGTCATTTTCCATAATCACAATCTTGGCTTTTCCCATTTCCTAGTCCTCTTTCTGTTAGCTCTTGCTGTTTATTCTTGGGAACACTTCCTTAATCCATCACTTGCACAGAAATCCTCATCTCCAAGTTGGTTTTCCCAGAACCCAGACTAAGAAACTAAGGAACGGAGACTTTAAATATCCATTTTAGGTGCACATATGAGGGAGATCAAAATCAGACCTTTTTTGTTGTTGTTCTTGCAACTGGCTCATGAGTAGAGACTTGAACAGCTGTGTTGGAGTTTTTTGCCATAAATTTATTAAACCGCTCTGATTCTGTTTGTTTTTAAATCTATAAACTGAGAGATAATAGGAAACGCTCAGACTGTTGCATATAGGTATGGTGATGACCAAATCAATTAATACAGAAATCTTTTATAAGCTATAAAATGCTCAAACAGTGGTTCCAAAATTATAAAGATAAAATGTAGATTCCCAGTTCCATAGACCCTACACTCAACTCCAAAGATTCTTATTCATGGGTACAGAGGAGTTGGTGAACCTACATTTTTTACAAATACCCAAGGTTATCTAGCTGAAGATTGTCCAAGTTAAGCAGTTTGAGAAACATTCAACTGAGTAATCATCATCTACATAGAATAGTCTTTACTTTCTTCTGACTTCTAGGTATAAAATTTCCCTATTATATTTTCTTTACTTTTTAGCTGACACTAGCAAAATTTTTATAATTTACCCAAAGCAAGCACATGAGAAAATACTTGAAAATGACTAGGAGGACATTTTTAAAATTGGGTTTTGAATTATTTTTCATACAGATTGTGCTCACTAATTAGCCATTGATATTAAAAAGTTTAGTGAAAACATTCACTGTGGCAGTTTAAAAAATGAATGCAGCTAAAGCACTCATTAAGTCCTGAACATAATTAGCCACACAAGAGTTACATAAGAAACATGCAAAGCTTAAAGTAATTTTAATTCCTAATTTTGGATATTTTGCAACTACCGTAGTTCAAATTCAGTCAGATAATGCATCATAGACCAGGAATTGCCAACTAGATATAATGATACATGACTATCATTCCAGTTTATTCTTTTTGTCTTAAAATATGCTAAAGAGAAGTAGATTCCTATTTAATTCTATATATCAGAATACAAAAATACTATCTAAAATGTTTTTGTTTAAATGTATTTTTTATTTTTAGAGGGAGAAATGGAAACATCAATGATAAAGAAACACCTACCCGTTGTCTCCTGCACGACCCCTAGTGGGGATCGCACATGCAACCTGGGCATTTGCCCTGACCAGGAATCAACCAGTGTTTATGGGTTGGCTCAACCACTGAGCAACACCAGCTGGGCATATTTAAAATGTTTTAAATGCTTAATTGCAAACATATACATAAATGCATTTTTTAAAATTTACACATTACAAATTATGCCAGTTAGGAAACTTTTAAACTGGCAAATTACAAAGATTTACTTAGATTATGTTAAGAGGAATAGAGACAGTGTATATTTTAATTTGGACAAATGATTTCATGCTTTTTTCATGCTGATACCTCCCAAATTTACAGAACTCCAGACTCACATAACCAACTGCTTAAACATATGTAATAGGTATCTCAAAACAAACATGTCCACAACTGAAACCTTGACCTATTTGCTTTACTAGTACACCTCTTCCATCCCAGTCTTCTACATCATTTTCCCAGTTACTCATGACTAATGAAAAACAAAAAGCTAAAACACATTTATACTCTTCCACTTTTTGTCTCATATCTCATATCCAATTGGTTTCATTGTAGTGATCTGTTAAAGATGTAATAGATAGCATCTCATTTCCCAGAATTTTTCAATGACTCCCCATTTCACTCAAAATGAAAGACAATCATTATTATAATCCAATATATATATTACAAAACTATCTCCTTTATAACCTTCAAGACTTTATCATCTAGGACATTTCTTATTCTTTATGTGGACAAAAATTATTTACTATATGTTTATGATTATTGCTGAGAAACTCCATTTGTTAATAATAATATATTATTTCTTAGTCATCTCTGTTCCACTTAGAGTGGGGAGAAAATACTTTAAATTTTCACAATCTAGAGTACTGGTTCTCTGGATATGCTTAGTAATAATTACTGCAAGCATCATCCATTTTAAATACCACTGCTCCCCAAAACATTTTTGAAAGACAAATACTGTTGATTTAATTGCTTTTCATTGGTTTTTCATGGCTTTTGTCAAGTTTTGTCATTTCTCAATCCCATATTAAAGTCGAACTTTTATTCATTTACCCTATATTTCTTTCACATATATTCCAGAGACTAGTAGTCTTGATATATTTTACAAACTAAAATATTTTCCTATTTCTTGGCAAGTAGAATTCAAACTGAACAAAAAAGTGATTTCATTCACTGATAGCAAATCATCTTTCTTCCTCCCTTGATTTCTTTATATTCTGACTATTATAAGAGTTTCAACAAACGCTCAGGTAAACACCCCCAATCTGTAAATGAATTGGGGATCACGGAACTTTCCTTTCCCACATCGAGAAGGAAGAGTGTGGGAGAAATATCTGAAATTACAGGGACAGAGAATTATTCAATAGCAACTACGAACCGCTGATACAGAGGCTGCTTTTGCTAAAATTCACCAGATTGAGATAACTAATTAATTGTATCCTAAAGAGAACATTGCTCATTTTAATATACAGGGAAACAACAGGGCTCAAGAATTGGTCAGTGCCTGCACAGCAAGTAGGTGCAGTGCAAACCTCATTTTCACTTTCTTTTCATTTATTAGGAGCTGTGGGAAGTAGACAATCACAGAGATGACACTAGTCTTACACTGCATCTTGAATTGCCTTGCATCAAAATTACAGAGTAAAGCCCACATGTAGTAAAATTAAATCATACCTTTAGGTTAGTCACTTGGTCCATATCCCCCCAATTGAAAAAACTTAAGCATATCCAAGCTGATCTAGTTTAAAAACTTAGTGCTTCTTGGGAACATAACAACACATAACACATTCCTAATAGCTGAAGGATACCTCAAATTCTTTACTTTGGTTCCTTGACTATGCATGATTTTGAAAATATTTTATTTTAAAATAAATGTATACTTTTTTTCAAAGGAAAGCATTAAAATAATTTGCTTACTGAAAGTAGGGTTATAGTTTTTTTATATATAATTTAGTTCCACATATTTTACTCTTCATAGAAATGCATACCAGAGTGAAAATGAGACAGAAAGCCAAGCAAGAGAGGACTCTTGACCAGGACTAAGACGTGTACTAAAATGATTGACTAAAGATATACATATATATTGGTGCCAAGAGAAATTGCTGTAGAATTTAACGTAGGGGATGGGCAAAAATGATTCCTGGTTTGAGAACTGGAAAAACTAAAGCAACAAAACAACTTTGAATGTTATATATTTACAAGATCTTTCAGATCAGTTTATCCCACCAATGAGACCCATAATGTTCTTCAGCAGATCATGGATCATTCATTAAAGAATGGTGAGGCCATAGTGGAGTGTAGTAGGAAGCATATTGATCTGAACCTAGATCCATCTATATGACCTTGAGGAAGCCACTAACCTCTTACATCTCCACAATATTTTTCTGATAGTCAAGAGACATAATGCTTTAAAAAATGCCATTTGGCCCTTGCTGGTTTGGCTCAGTGGACAGAGCATCTGCCTGTGGACTGAAGGGTCCCAAGTTCAATTCCAGTTGGGCGCATATGTGCGAATTATGGGCTCAGTCCCCTGTGGGGGGCATGCAGGAGGCAGCCGATTGATGATTATCTCTCACCATTGATGTTTCTATCTCTCTCTCCATCTCCCTTCCTCTCTGAAATCAATAAAAATATATTTTTTTAAAAAATGCCATTTGGCCCTGAATGGTTTGGCTCAGTGGATAGAGCATCGGCCTGTGGACTGAAGGGTCCCAGGTTCGATTCCAGTCAAGTGATCCCATACTAGGAATATACTCCAAGAAACCAGAAACGCCAATCAGAAAGGATATATGCACTCCTATGTTCATAGCAGCACAATTCACCATAGCTAAGATTTGGAAAAATCCTAAGTGCCCATCAGCAGATGAGTAGATTCGAAAACTGTGGTACATCTATACAATGGAATACTATGCTGCAGTAAAAAGAAAAAAAAAAGGCACTCTTGCCTTTTGCAACAGCATGGATGGAAATGGAGAGAATTATGCTAAGTGAAATAAGCCAGTCAGAGAAAGATAAATACCACATGATCTCACTCATTTGTGGATTATAGAGAACAACATAGACTGATGAAAAGGGACAGATCCAAAGACTGAGAAACAGCAATCAGGCTATCAATCCCCAGAAGGAAAGTAGGGGAGGGCGGGGGTAAGGGGAAGAGATCAACCGAAGGACTTGTATACATGTATATAAGCCAAACCAATGGACATGGACAACAGGGGGATGGGATCGTGAGTGTGCGGGGCAGGGGGTGGGGGGGGAGGTTGGGGGTTAATGGGGGGGGATGAGGACAAAAAAAAACAAAACAAAAAAACAAACAAACAAAAAAATGCCATTTGGCCCTGACTGGTTTGGCTCAGTGGATAGAGCATCGGCCTGCGGACTCAAGGGTCCCAGGTTCGATTCCAGTCAAGGGCATGTATCTTGGTTGCGGCACATCCCCAGTAGGGGGTGTACAGGAGGCAGCTGATCGATGTTTCTCTCTCATCGATGTTTCTAACTCTCCCTTCCTCTCTGTAAAAAAATCAATAATATATATATGTAAAAAAATGCCATTTGATGGAAGTTAAAGGTCTAATAACTATGCCTTTTAACTTTCCTGTGTGTTGCTCAATACAATGTCATATCCAAATAGGGCCATGATTGTACAGTGTTGATTTTCATTGTTCTAAAGAGTTTATTGGCAATAATTTGTAATAAATATATAATGTATAATATGTACCATAATCATTATATATTTATGCTAATTATATCACCATATCCATATATAAGTATACGTATATGTCTAACAAACTAAACCAAAAATAGAAATAAGTTCAACCCAAGTCATTCTTTTCAGACATAAAGTTACTGGAAAATTTAGCACCATCTAAAAAATGTGGTAGCAAGGATAAGCTCTCTTTTTCAAACTGGTTTGTTCTTCTCAATGGTACATTGGTCAAGGAATGCCTAAGGCTTTGTAGCTAATGTCTCTGGAGCAGATCAATTTTCTGATTTTTTTCCCCTCTGGAGCCGGTCCAGGGAGAAAGTTAAAGGCCTCAGTCGAACAGCATTTCCCACACCAACCTGCTCATTCATTTGAATCGGTAGCACCATTTAAATCAGAATCAAGAGTGTGGAAACAGCATGAGGCTCCTTGACTGATGCTTCCAGTTGATTTTTTTCTGCTCTGCTTATCTCCCATAGCACCATGTTGGTGTCTCTCTTATGTTACTTTTCACTGTCATTGTAATATACATGTGTGTATATGGTGAACTTCATAGAACTAATAATTGTATATACCTTCAAGAAGTGAGGTATTTCATGGGAGAGAAGAAAGCTTACACAAAAGCTCAAAGAATGAGAACAATTTCTAGGACATTGTTATGGATTGAATTGTGTCCTCACAAAACTCATACCTTGAAGTCCTCATTTCTTCAGAATGTGATCTTGTAAATAGAGTCACTGCAGATGCAATGAGTTAAGATGAAGTCATACAGTGGGGCCTTGACTTACGACTGTCCCGACTAACGAGTTTTTTGAGATACGAGCTGTCTCTCCTCTGATTTTTTGCATTGAGTTGATAGAGTAATTTGAGTTAACGAGCTCCTTAATGAGCTCGGTCTCAGAATGAATTAAACTCGTAAGTCAAGGCCCCACTGTATTGGAGTAGGGCGAGTCCCTAATCCAAAATGACTGTTGTCCCATAAAAAGGGGAAATTTGGTCACAGGGGTAGACTGACAGAGAAGGAAGAGACCTCAGAAGGAACCAACCTTACAGACACCTTGATTTCTGACTTCTAACCTGTGAGACAATACATTTATGTGGTTTAAACTACCCAGTTTGTGACACTTTCTTACAGCAGCCTGAGCAGACTAATACAGACAGAAAAACCCAAGCCAGTCTATAGAGTGAGGGAAAAGTAACTAGAGAATGGGAAGAGAGTATCTTTTGATTTCATTTTATTTTCCTTCTCTTTGTCATCCAGTGCCTGAACACAGGGGATGGCTGCTGAATAATATTGACTGCAAATATTTTGAATATAACAAAACAGCTAAAGCTATTTCATATCTATTTCTGCTTAAGATGTATAACTGCTGTGCTATAATGATACAAAAGTAAAAATGGCAGTGATTTAAGAATAACACAGGACGAAAGATGAACAGGTAAAAAGAGAATTTATGTCTATCAGTATATTTTATAGAAAGTGAAACCTGTTAATATTGCCCATCTATTCCTATTGCACATTGCTACCCATAATGCTCAGTATGGCATATGTCCTTTGTTTTGTTTTTTTACATAGGAAGTAAACAATATATTAATACCTGCCATCCCAGCATCAGTATTTTAAAAGGCTGTTATCTCTAGCAGAAAAGAGCAAGTTATATAGAGCCAATTATCCTTCTATGAACAACAGTAAAGCAGGAATAATAAAGGTCATCTCTTCTCCCATGAGGTCACTCACTTCACTGATTATAGACCCATCTTCGCATTTCTGACTGTCATTAGTGATGAAAAGTGGAGGCAACAGTTATGTATGGTAACTCCAAGCTAAAGAGTCTATTGAATGATGCATTTGTTTCCCGTTAAGGCACCTAGCCCTGCACTATAAGAAGTGAGAGTTTGTTATTCCCTCATACATCAAAGTCTGTTTGCCAGTGTGATGTTTATTGACCTGTCCAACTTCTTTTCCATGATTGATCACGTTTGCCACCCAAAGGTTTTCCCTGTTGCCCTATCATAGCAAAGTTCTCAACAATGCTTTGAAAATTAAAAGCCTCCGTTACTCTTTACCTAGGAAAATTTTAATTTCACAGGAACAAGGGGCATTCAATACTGTGGCAGATGCTGCTTTTGCTACCCTACGTACATTCTCCCCTCTATTACCAAAGGAAACCCCCACTTTGTTTAGGGTAGCAAGACACCTACCACCACATTTAATTTTCCAAGCTTTATGGATTATCAGTATCTTTGTGGTCTAATTCTGACCCATATCAGAAGTACTGTATTTGCTAGAGCTTATACAAAAGTGTTGTCTTTCTGTTTAAAAAAAAGGACAAATCATTCAGTATTTACTTTTCCTTTCACTGACTGTAGCTGGGCTTCTTTTTTCCCCCCCTGGTATTGGAGCATGATATATGATAGAGGAACAACAATTTTATGAACATGAAAATGGAAGGACTCAGTAAAGTTGCTTATGTCTAGGTACCTATGGCATTTCTAGGGGCCAAACTACCAGCTCTGGACTGGTTACCTCTGAACTCCTTGAATGAGAAACACTGTTTCCTAATATATTTAAGTCCCTGGAATTTATTTAGGTTTTCTGCTATAGGCACACAAATGCAATAGTAAAGGAGTGCACAGATGTAGAGTGTAGGTGCCACCATTCCAGAATAGCTGGGCTTTGTAATGATACGTTGTAGCAGGGTAATGGCTTTTTCTACCAATTTTAAGAGTTTAACTTGGGGACTTTGGATTACTAAAAACTGTATACTAGTATGTGGAGAACTAGGTTTGTTTTCCTCTTTCCTTCTGCGATTAACCATGTCACAAAATTTTGACCTCTTAAGATAGATGGCATAGAGAGCATAGGGTCTACCTAACTTCAACTATACTAACATGGTGTGTTGGACTTCTTTCCCTCCAGGGCCTAAGTCACTCTTTGGATATAATTGAGTCCTCAGAGAGATCCATCTTAGCGAATTCCAGAGTGTGAAAGGGAAGAAAGACCAGTTTGGTCAATTCAAATAAATATCAGAAACACATATATGTATTAATTTACTTATGATTTTTTTTTTAATATAGACAACTCCTCACTAAGTAGTTCATATATGTTCAGTAGCACAAACACAGGAAAACAAGCCATGAACATTTGCTGATTTTATATATATATATCTCCTATATAATAAAAGGCTAATATGCAAATTGACCAAACAGCTGAATGACCAGTCGCTATGACACACATTGACCACCAGGGGGCAGACGCTCAACATAGGAGTTGCCCCCTAGTGGTCAGTACACTCCCATAGGGGGAGCACTGCTCAGCCAGAAGCCGGACTTATGGCTGGCTAGTGCAACAGTGGTGGCGGAAGCCTCTCTCGCCTCTGCTGCAGGGCTAAGGACTCCTTGGGGGATGTCTGTGGGGAGTGGGCCTAAGCCAGCAGGCAGATATCCCCCGAGGGGTCCTGGACTGTGCACAGGCCAGGCTGAGGGACCCCACTCTCCAGTGTACAAATGTTGTGCACCGGGCCTCTAGTGTGTGTGTGTGTGTGTGTGTATACACACACACACACATCTTGACTTCTCCACTCATAAATATCCCCAAAACATATTTTCTGATTCTAACATCTTAAAAGTTACTACAACAGATTTTTCTAATAGTGTATTGACATGCAAAGATACTCTTAAGGGTTTTATTACATCCCTGAAAATAAAACGAATTATAGTGTCCATCATTGAAATATGTGGATCATTAAATGTCTGTATAATTTAGAGATGGTGATCTTCATCTAAATTTTTAAAAAGATTTATGGAAAGTAGTCTTTATTCAACTTGGGAAGAATGCTCTAGCCATACAGTTTCTGGAAAATAATCTATTAATGATAAGCAAATGCAACCAATTAGCAAATTCAGCCACTCTGAATGACAAATTTCTGGTACCTAAAGCTGTTGGAGTGAATAATCACTTACTGTATATCCCACATCTTACTTCTTATTGATAATTATGGACATATAAATAGATTCAATACAAACAGAAATAATTCAAAAGGAAGACTAAAACATAATAGAAGCACAAAACCCTGGAATATACAATAAAATAATTTGTTGATTATTATGTCTTCCTAGGAGTTTTTCTTCCATGTAAATGGCTACTGAATATAGGACAGACTCTAGACAAACTTATGAAGTGAGTAGAATTTGATTTCTCCCAATTCTTCCTCAATTAGATGCTGCTGTTTCATTTTCTGCTTCCCTTGCATATTAAAAGCCTGATATCTATTCTTACCCATTTTTATTCCAGTCAAGGTAAAATTGTAGATAATATCTAAAAATCTTCCTCTCCTGGGGATACTTGAATTTTCATAATGACTAATATCTAGAGTGAAATGGAAGACAGATACTCCAGCCAAAGACCCTGAAGTTGCTCCACTCCAGCACAAGTTTAAATAATTTAAATTTGAAAGGGAGGGAGCACTTCTTAGCATACTACTTATTCAACTCTGAGAATTAGAGATTTTACTCACTCTCCACAATAAATATTTATCATCATATCATTTATTATTGTGCAACTAATTGCCTCAAATTTAGAAGTTTAAAACAATTTATTGCTTTTCATGATTGTATGATTCTGTCCAAAATAGGTCACTGATATGGCTGGTGATTGATGCTGATGGTCCAGTAGGAGCCGAGGTGGGCTTGTTGACTGAAGGACCTACACATGCCCCTCTGTGTGTCTTGGACTTCTCACAGGAAGATGGCTTGGTCTCTCAAGCAGAGTCCCAAGAATGAGTATTCAACCTTCCTAGTGCTGTGACCCTTTACTACAGTTCCTCATGTTGTGGTGACCCCCAACCATAAAATTATTTTCGTTGCTACTTCATAACTGTAATTTTGCTACTGTTATGAATTGTAATGTAAATATCTGATATGCAGGATGTATTTTCATTGTTACAAATTGAACATAATTAAAGCATAGTGATTAATCACAAAAAACAATATGTAATTATATATGTGTTTTCCGATGGTCTTGGGCGACCCCTGTGAAAGGGTCATTCGACACCCAAAGGGGTCGCGACCCACAGGTTGAGAATCGCTGTTGTAAAGCTTCTGATGACTTAGCCTCAGAAGTCACAGAATGTCATGTTTGACACATTCTATTGGTCAAATATCCCAGAAGCAATACAAGCTATTTGACTCTATATTTTGACATTGCAGGGGCAAAGTGACATGGAAAGGAACATATGGGATGAGATATATTTATGCATTATCTTTGGAATGTGCAATTTCCATATTGGCTATGAAAAGACTGCTCTTTGTCCCACCCTAATTACTTTAAAGAGTGGATTCCCAGAATTATAACTGGGCTCATAGCTATTTTATAGAAGCTATATATTTCCAGATTTTTTTCTTTTTAAAATATTATCTTACATTTTAGGTATAGAGAAAAGTTGCAACAATGATACAGAGAATTCCCTTATGTCCCTCACCCTGTGCCCCTTAACATTAACATCTTATATAGTCAAAGTGCAATTCTGGAAAACAGAAAACTAATATTGGTACAATAATATTAACTCAGCTACAGACCTAGTTCTAATTCACCAGTTTTCCCACCAATGTTCTATTTTTGTTCTAGGATCCTATCAAAGATCGCATATCACAGTTATTTATCCTTTAAAATTTTAAAAAATTTATATTTTTATTGATTTCAGAGAGGAAGGGAGAGGGAGAGAGAGATAGAAACATCAATGAGGAGAGAATAATTGATCAGCTCCTCCCACATGCCCCACACTGGGGATTGAACCCACAACCCAGGCATGTGCCCTGATTGGGAATCAAACTGTGACCTCCTCATTCATAGGTAGATGCTCAACCTCTGAGCCATGCCAGCCAGGTATTTCTCCTTAATCCTTAACAGTTACTTAGTCTTTTCTTGTCTTTCTTGGCCTAGATACTATTAAAGAATACTGATCAGTTATAATTGATCCAGCTTTTAAATTTTGTTTTAAAGCTAACTACAGCCATGAGATCAAGTTCCAGTCCAGGAATGTGAGTGGAAGTGGTATTTACACCTTCCAGCCCTTTCTTAAACATGAATCTGCTAGCCCATCATGGGGTTCTCTTACCCTGTTTCCACTAGCTTGGAAATGATGAAGATCCAAGTGACCAGGGAAGCCTCATTTTGGTAACAGCAAAATCTCCCTGTTATCTCTGAGCTTGTGTCTTGGAGTTTTTCCAAGAGAGAAAAATAAAATATCTATTTTAATTGAGTCATTGCATTTATGGGTCTCTTCATTATAGAAGCTTGTGCCAACTGTAGATATCACTCCCACATATCCCTGGAGTGATTACATATTATCATATGGTTTCTTGTGTAATTTTTGATTGAATCCTCTTGGGTAGGAGATAGTGATATAGGCTATAATAGAATAAATTACTGTGTTATTATTAAGTTAATCATATCTATGATTACTCATACAGAAATTGTGAACTTGCTATATCATTATCGATCTTTCCTATTTTCACCAATAATTTCACCAGTTTCCCCAAGGGATATAGGTGGATGTAGTTTGGGTAAGCAAGGAGAGAAAGGAAGGGGGGGGGGGAGAAGGGAATTATTATTTTAATAACTCTTCAACTTGAAGGCAAGTATCAGTTTTATAAACTTAAAGCTGTGATTTTGTTTAAATTCTAACCAATTGCTGTTTCTGTTTAGAAAATTTTTTAAACAAATTCATTTATATGTTTTTTCCTAATTTCAATTTTCTTCAATACAGCTAAAAGTGGGCAAAAGTAGAGTTATAGTTGTTCATATGGAAATAACACAAATACACAACATAATAGTTAATAAATAAATAATGATACAAGGATAAACTGTTTTGTGTACTCACAACTGTAAACTTACTTTGCCCACCCCTGTATATTTTTGACTTAAAATTTCACCTGTACTTTAATTTTTCCCCATACACATTTTAATCTTCTCTCTCAGAAGAGCTTTCCTGACTCCATTGTTAAGTGAGAAATAAATAATCTGTTTATTTTGTAACTGCAAATATAGGCTGTGTAGTTCTTCAGCAAAGAAATTAGTGATGATACCTTTCCTTAGTTTATAGAAACCAGTCTAAAATTTGATTTAGGTCATTCAGGATATATATATATTTCATTTCAACATTAGAAATTTTAGAAAAGGGAATTTTTAAGAGAACTGCTTTATTCCTTGGGCTACTGCATACTGCACATAACAAATTAACAAAAAAAGATAATTGTATGCATTCCATTCTATACTCTGCCTGTACTTAACTAATTTTCCACCCCCAAATATAATTATCCAATAAATTTATATATATATATATATATATATATATATATATATATATATATATATATATCTATACACACACACACACACACACACACACACACACATACATACATATAATGTTTTTCACCAAAACCTGTATTCTTCATCTTCTGTAACCTTCCTCCCTTCCAGCACTACCAAGGTTTGGGATTCTTTCATTCTTTTCTGTTACCATTGTTTTATTTTTTGCTTCACTGAAGTTCTTTAAATTGCCCTATTGTGGTATAATTGATATACAAAGAACTGCACATGTTTAATGCGTACAATTTCATGAATTTGGACATAAACAAAGATTCATGATACCATCACCATAATCACAGTAACAGACACATCCAACATCTCCCAAAGTTTCCTTGGATCCTTTTTCTTTTCTTTTTTAAATCCTCACCCTAGGATGTGTTTCCATTGATTTTTTAGAGAGAGGGGATGGGGGTGGGGAGAGAGAGAGAGAGAGAGAGAGAGAGAGAGACAGACAGACAGACAGACAGACAGAGACAGACATCAATGTGAAAGAGAAATGTTAATTGGTTGCCTCCTGTTTACACCCTGACCTGAAATCAAACCTGCAACCCTTTGGTGTATGGGACAACGCTCCAACCGAGTCACCTGGTCAGGGCCTTTTTTCTTTTTTAATAGTAAGAACACTTATCATTAGTTTTACCCTCATAACAAAATTTGAAGTACATAATATGGTGAAGGTTGTTCTCCAATACCTTTGTCATGAAGGGTGCATGGAAATTGTATTTCCCCTGGAAATAAATGTTATGGGGTAATACTTTTCCTTGAGGAATTAATAGATGTTAGCCCATTGTTTTCTATCATTCATAAGTGCTATGGAGAATGATCTACCTAGCGTTTTAAATAACTGAACTACTCAAATGCTTCGAGCTTTCATATAGTTCAGGTCAGGACACAAGCTGTTTCTACAAATAGAATTGGAAGTACGCCTGGACTAAACTGACTGTTTTCAGTCCTTTCTTTTGTAAAGACTAGAATTCGTAGATTGTTAGATAGCCGAATAAAGGGAAGATTGGGAGTAGCCTCTACTTTTTCCCTAATACCCATATTGGATAAAATTCATGTCATTTAAGTTTAATAAAATACTGTCAAAGATTTCTCTTCAGACTCTTAACGTACTTTCTGCTAACCTGAATTTTCCTGTGTTTAGAAAGGTAATATGTAACTTAGTACTTCAAAGAGAAATAAAGCTCTCCCCAAACACATTAGAAAACAGAAACCAAAATACTGCTTCCCTTCTAGTATCCTGTCTGCTCTTCCCAAGTCCCTGTTGAAGTGAAGAATACCATAGGAATTGCTCTAAGAAATGTTTCTTCTTCCATCTACACTGTCACAGTAAAGTTTTCTCTTAAAATTTGGAGGTTTATAGCATCATAGGAAGTAAGAGATAATTACCATTCTTTGTTTCCAATCCCAATATTTGCTAATGTGTCAGCTGTTTCATCTCATGGTTATTCTTTCCTTTCACAGTCTATTAACTTGCTGTTCCAAGCCCAGCAGTCTGTAACTAACTGTAGAGACCACCACATGAGCACAGAGATTTAAGTATTATCTTCTAACCTCAAGGTATAAGTCAAAATCCATCATTAGAATTTCCTCTTTCATTTCAACTTTATTTTTATCTGATCATCTTGGAGGAGGAGAAAAGACTGAGATTTGTCTTGTGTTTTTAATTTTTATCCTCCATGCTTTTCTATGTCCATTGACTAGTTTTAAGGGAAAAAGTGTGTTTGTTTTCCCTTCCACACTTTCCTAGCTGTCATATTGAAAACCATGTGCTTTCCCTGGTTTCTGCAAGAAAGTTGAGTCAGAATTAGAAAGTTCCACATTGGCAAACCGCACACAAAGTCTGTCATTGTATCCCTATAACCCTCGGGGAACTAAAAGCACAATGTTTGCTAAGGCTGATCTGGTTCTTGCGTATTCACTCAGGACTTTAGAAATATGATATACTTTATCAGCCTTAATGATTGAAACGTCACTGTAACTATAACCACAGTGAATATCTGCTTTGAGCAATCACCAATCTTCAAAGTTTGCAGAAGGTTTGCCAACTAATTTGCTTTTAAGGAAACTCCATACTGTCTTCCATAGTGGCTGCACCAGTCTGCATTCCCACCAGCAGTGCACAAGTGTTCCTTTTTCTCCACATCCTCTCCAGCACTTGTCGTTTGTTGATTTGTTGATGATAGCCAGTCTGACAGGTGTGAGATGGTACCTCATTGCTGTTTTGATTTGCATCTCTCGGATGATTAGTGACTTTGAGCATGTTTTCATATGTCTCTTGGCTTTCTGAATGTCGCTAATTTGCTTTTATTCTATATGAAGCTAATTTATCCTATTGTGAAATAGAATACTTAAGGTAGCAGAGGAAGAATGGTTATTTTTTTTTAGCAGAAATCAAATATAATTTGGAAAACACTTCACATGAATTTGTCCCACTTTTATGAGTTTATAAAGCTAATCTCTTTTCCTTGCCTGGGAGCTGCTTGCAGTATTATTATTATTATTAAACTCATCTCATGTCAATTCCTATGTTAAAAGAGGATTATAAAATTATAATTTCTTGAATTTAAGAATCTATATATATAAAAGCCGAACCGACTGTTATGACCTGATGACCGGCCAGTAGCCATGACACGCACTGACCACCAGGGGGCAGACGCTCAATGCAGGAGCTGCTCCCTGGTGGTCAGTGCACTCCCACAGCCAACCTCCCACAGCTGGCCAACCTCCTGCAGTCCCTCCCCTGGCCGATCAGCCCCAATCTGGACTAGGCGAGACAGCCCAATCAGCCGGGAGGGACCTCACCCATGCATGCACTGGGCCTCTAGTTCATTCTATAATTACAAACCAAAATGAAAATCATTTCAATTATATATAGCAAACATGTAGAAAATGTACATTGCAGCAAAAATACTTATTAAAAAATGACACAAGTTCACTCGTTCAGGGGAAATGGACAAGTGCTTTGGTAGCCATCGGGGCCTGTGCCTGACACTACTGTCTGGAGCTCCAACTACAGACCCTAAAGTAATCACTTATCGACTGTAATGTAAGAGACAACATGATTATTTCCTTTGAACTATTATCCAAAATAGAAAATGTAAATACTTCAGGCCTGTCAACTCTTAATGGAGCAGCAGAAAGCTCAGCTCAGCGCTATGTTGGGAAGCAAGCAATGTTCTCTGTAATTGCAACAACTACGATGTATCATCTTAAAGAGTAAACTTTTGAACCTGTGGCATTATCTGAAAGCTAGGGGTTCACACTCTTTTCCTAAAGTTAAATGTATTTGAACAACTTATTGGCTTACTTGAGTATTTTTGTTAATCCATCCTATCAATATCATTATTGAGCAATAAGAGTATACATTCCAGGGACAGTGAATAAAACTGATAATGGGAGAAATAATGGAAGAAACAAGCAATAAACAGGTAACTAAGTATCACAAATTTCAGATAGAGATCATTTCAGATAGAAATGATGAAAACTACAGAATAAAACAAGGTAACGGAATGCATATGTATGCTAGTCTGCATGTGTGTGCGATATGCTTCTTGCAAAAGTATTATGCAAACGAAGAACCGAATGATAAAAAGGAACCAGCCATGTAAAGTTACTAAGTTCTCTTCTAGGCAGAGTTCCAGCAAATGCAAACAACAACAAAAACTCCACTTTTGTTCAAGGTGAAATTAAATATAACCTAGTTCCACAATAGAACCACTTACATAAATAACATACTTGTAAGCCCAGTAAAATTGCATAAGGTTCTGGAAGTCAAACTAGCCTCTGTCTCCATGGTATTGTTACAACACTAAAGGCAAAAGGGGAAGAAACACGGTATGGGGAGCAATTTCCCTTGTAAATTTCACATGGTACAGTTTTTAATGTGTTGATAGAAAAGTCTGGTTACCTTCTTTAGCAACTGTTCTTTCATTAAGATTTTCCTCTACCCTTGATATCTTTTCAAACCTGTCATTCTCTGTTTTTAAAAATGAAAACTCTGGAGAGCTCAACACCATTAATCTAGTGGGTTACTGTGTAAAACAGGCACAGGGTTCTCTCTCACTTAGAACGAAGCATTTCTGTTAGTTTGGAAGAACTCTTTGACACTATCACGGTGTAAATGATAAATCTACCACTTAAGAACTCAGTCTTCCTCTATTGACATTTGCCTCTCATCAGCTTTTGATGCAAGATCACATGAATGGACTTGTGTATCCATAATTACACGTTACAGAGCAGTTAATGCATTCACTGTTATTCCCCAAGGTCTTAGAGGCCCAAATGTCTATCCTCTAAATTTACTGAAACTAAGATTTATACATTCTTGAAATCGAAATGATATGAGAACGCAACAGGGATGAAATAGATGTTCAAAATAATACTTACAGCTTCATAATTAAACTCTCTGCTGACAATGCGCTCTTTGAAACATGCATATTGGTGTTGGGCCAAGATAAAACTCTTGGTGGCATAAGTAGGTGTTTCTAAACTAATTTCTGAATACAGTTTTGAAAACGTGTCTGTAAACACCAGGGCCTATATTGTTTTAAAGCAATCTAAAAACCACTTTGGAAACAAGGGAAAAGTACTAGATAAATGGGGAGTTTTAAGACTACTGCATATATATCACATGATAACTTGAAGAAAAATCGATGATTACATTGATTTTAAAAATATCAGTCCCAAAGAAATATCACAGAGTAATCTCAGAAATATCCAAAAGTGTTTAAAAGAGTGGAGAACTAGAATTTGTTCTTTTGTTCCAAATCAGATAGAATTTTTTTTTAAAAAAACTAACTTTCCCCTTCACTCTATTTCCTTCCTCATAACTTCCAACATTTTCAGTAAATCTCATGGAACCAGTTCCTAAAAGACTTTCCTAAAAATGTAAGCCTCTCCTGCCAGAGAGGGGAAAACGAATGAGATGCATAGAAGGGATGATTGGGGAAAAGCCTAACAGGTTCATTTCTTTCTCCTGCCAGCATAACGTCGGAGGGTGGGAACCACTGTGAAAATTCTGATGGAATCACACACCAGCTAGCAGGTATATTTGTATAGAGTTAAGGAAGGAATATGCTCAGAGGTAATGTAGAGCTGGAGGTGAAACTCAGGACTGAGTCTATAAACCAAAAAGTAAAGTTTTGATTTCAATGCCACTCATAGTATTTAAACACAAACTTCAGAGGAATTTTTTACAAAGTTCGAAGGAGAGAGAGGGTGCTATATTAAATATATGCCATTTAATACCTTCTTGCTTAACATTAAAGGGTGCTCTATAAACTAAGAATGCAAGTCAGCACTCTGGGTTTTCCAAAATGATTACACTGGTCAGAGGACCTTGGTCTGTGGACGTCACTGTAATAAGGAAGATGCCAGGGGTGTAGTGTGAGGTGTGTGCTGGAGTGAGAGTTTGCACACCTTCTGCTGGTCACGAATGTGCATTTTTGTCCTTGAACACAGCACAGTGCTGAGCAAATAAGCATTTTTTTCTTAATGGTAAAGTATACCTCAGTCTCCAGGTAATTTTTAGCACCGGGATAGAAAACCATTTTTCTGGTAAGAAACTGGCATTGTAGTGTCATCTGGTGGGATGCAGCTGGGACTTCTGACTCTAGCGTCAGAACTGGATAGAAGGGTTGCCTGTAGCTAAACTCGGAACATTAACCTGGCTTGTATCAAAATCACAATTTAGGGTAACTGTTGCCTCTGCCAAGTATTTTTTTTTTCCTGAACTGCTAGTACAGGTAAAACATGTGATGTAATTTTGTTTTCTTTGTTTTCCCTTCATGAAGGAAGGTGGAATCCAGGTGAGCCGAAGGAACCTATCAGACCATTGCCCAATCAGTAAACAGAGCAAAATAAGAACTGGGCTTGGAGAGAAAAAAATCAGTCTACACCAGGGAAAGAGGTAGAGGACACAGATTTTGTAGCTGGAAGTTTGATGGGAGAAATGAGTATTTCCTGATTTTGTTAGAGGTCTTGGATGCTGCTGAATTCGAATTTTGTTCTTTCAGTTAGAATGGCCTTTTTTTTTTTTTTTTTTTTTAAATCACTGAAATCTTTGTTATGTCAGCACAGCCTGAGGACATGCATTCTATAACAAGAAGCCCAAGGAACTTGGAAATGTCAGTCTTTCTTATTAAAGACAATTAATTCTTTACAATAGTCTACATATCTGTTCTGTAAACTACTCAGAAAGTAAATAACCAACTTTTATAAGTGACAACTTTTATAAGTTCATGTTCTCTAGGTGGACTTTCCCAGGAGAAAGTTACATAAAATGTATGTGGGTATCAACTCTTCTCCACATTCATGATTTAGACTGTGGCATATTGGCTTTTGTTATTAGCAATTTATGTGTTAGGATTGCAGTGTAAGCTCAGATTTGTTGCAAAGGAAAAAGATGAGAACAATTAATATGCTTAAGTTCAAGTAGTATGTTAGGAATAGACTTTGCCATTGGAGGAAAATAGGCTCGCTAATAAAACAACAACCTCCCTCCCCCTCCCCACCCCCCACCCCTCAAAACACACACACACACACACACACACAAAAGGAATTTCCTTTAAAAAAAGAGAAATATCTGAAGATAGAAGAAAAAAATAATATGGATAGAATGGCTCTTTGATGAAGATCCTACTCAAATTCCCAATCCAAATAGAGATCTGAATCTAAAAAACAATTTCTTCTACCTATGGGCACTGATAACCTATGAAAAAAGATTTTTAGGAATCTAAATTTAAATACAAAATATTAATTCTGAAGGGGAAGGTTTTTTCTAAATATATACTCATTTTTATTTTTAAATAGACTGCATGCTTTAAGACTGAACAGCCTGCACTTGGTTTATGCCACTTGCTCAGAACCTCCTCACAAACAGAAGAAGGATTAATAGGAATGGCCACACCCCAAGTGCCTACTGAAACCAGACAAATAAAATGACATGTGAAGCAGCAAGTGCATGACAATGTGGAGTGGTGGGACTTTGAATACCTGGATAATATGTTCAATGAAAATTGTTTTGACACTCTTGTGAACAGTACATTGGCATGTTGATTTGAAAAAAGCTGCCAGTTTTTCAAACCTCTTTTTATAGTTTTATGGGTGGAAGTGGAGCCAACATTAGTGTTTGGGGCAAAGGCAGGAGTCCCCTCTTTTATTTTTCATATGCCTAAGATTTAGGTTTTCAATTAGGCTGACACTCAAATATTCCATTGCTTTTTATAAGTAGGATTTTAGGGGCCACCTTTATAAATGGCATCACTCTATACAACTTCTCTCCTTTAGATAAAAATTGCAAACTCCTGGCTCTTGGACTGGATTTAACTGATAGAAACATGATTAACTTAAAAAATGAAACTTTTTATTTTGAACTAATTATAGATTAATCTGCAGGTATAATAAATAAGATAGAGAGATCCTATGTGCCCTTTACCCAGTTTCCCCCAATAGTCATATCTTACAAAATGATGGTCAAATACCACAACCAAGATATTGACTTTGCTAGAATTCCACTGAATTTATCTGCTGATACATTATATTGCACAATTTTAACCTATATTGTGTTATAAATCTGAATAGTATCTAATATTTATAAATCAGAAGGGTTTACATAATAAAATAGATTGAAATATTTCAAAACTGAGTCTGCATTGTACACATACTGTTGGCTGGAGCCAAGTAACATTTTTATTATATCACATGCATTCTCTCTTCACCCCTAATGACTCCATGTTTCTTCATAATAGCTCACCCAATTCATGTATTATGTTCCTATGGCTGCCACTACCATATAATCCTAATCTCTATTTTAGCATGTCTTTACCCCAGTGTCTTAAACCTACTTAGTTATCCACCTGAGGGCACTGCATCACCTGCTTGTGTTCAGTTAGAACTGGGAAGACTGAAAATACCACTAGACCGCTAACAGGTGAATAACTGAGGCCCTTAGAGAAGCAGGCCAGGCCAGATATTTTTCAAATGGAATATGTCACCAAATAAGAGCAAATGAAATTATAAAATGTCAAATGAACAGGTTTTCATTCCCAGTCTTGACTTTTTCCCCTGAGGTCCAAATATATATATTTGACAACCTACTTGACATTTCTACTTGGAAATTTAACATCGAAACTTAACACACTGGAAATAGAACATTTGTTACCTTCCTTATAAACCTGATTTTCTTAAAGTCCTCATTTCAGTAACAAGTCCCACCTCGTACCCACTCTTTTAGGCCAAAGACCTTGACATCTTCCTTAATTCAGCTCTTTACCTCAAACCACCCCTATCTTCATATCAGGGGTGGGGATCGACCGGCCCCCAGGCTGTATAAGGCCTGCAAAATCATCTGGCCTGGCTCTGCCAAGGCATTAGGGATGAGTTAATTCAATGTTTTACCAAATATAGCAGACTAATTTTAAAACTGATAATTCTGTATGGATTTTGAATGATATCACAAATATCCAAATGGCCCTTGGCAGAAAAAAAGTTCCCACCCCTGCTTTATATGAAATTTATCTCTCCATCTTGGTAGCTGTGTCGCCAAAGGATATCCCTAATCTACTAACCATCGGCGCTAACCCACCAATGATCTCTCACTCAGACAACTGCAATAGCTAGAATATGTGTTTCCATTTTTGTCCCCTAGAATCTATTCTATACATTAGCACTTCTAAAAGCATAAATCCCAACCTACAAGGCACTTTGCAATTTAGCCCCTGACTACTTCTTCAGCACCTTCTTTTAATAAAAGCACAAACATATTTTCTATAGCGGAGCTTTCAACTTGCTGTTCTCTCTTCCTTACTCATTCACAAAGCTTATCACCCATCCCTTAGTTCTTAGGTTAAGTATCACCTGAGGTAAGTATCACCTCATCAGAGACTTTTGTGCATTATCCTAGCTAAAACGACACCTTTCCCACAACCAGTAGCATTTCTTATCTTATAAACTATTACACTGTTGTATATATCATTATAAGATATTATCATATATATATATGTGTGTGTTGTGGGTGTGTTTTATATATATTTGTTATCTGTATCTTCAGCTACAGTATAAGTTCCATAGAGTCAGAGACTTGCTATGTTTACTCACTGCTGTATTCCAAACCTAGAACACTGTCAAGGTCATAGTCCATGCTTTTTAATAACTTGTGAATGTGTAAATTGATTATTATGAAAATTGAAGGGTAAATTATAAGTGGTATTTGAATTTGGCAAAAAACTATGAAGACCTAACATAACATCTTTCAAGATTTAATTACCTTTTAAATCAGCATTGTAAATAACTAATTATCCTATATAATAAAAGGGTAATATGCAAATAGACCAAACGGTGGAACGACCAGTTGCTATGATATGCACTGACCACCAGGGGGCAGACACTCAAGCAGGAGCTGCCCGTTGGTGGTCAGTGCACTCCCACAGAGGGAGCGTTGCTCAGCCATAAGCCGGGCTGATGGCTAGTGAGCACAGCGACGGTGGCGGGAGCCTCTCCCATCTCTGTGGCAGCACTAAGGGGAGTGGGCCTAAGCCATTAGTTGGACATCTCCCGAGGGCTCCTGGACTCCTAAAGGGCACAGGCAGGGCGGAAGGACCCACCCTCTTCCCCTGAGTGCATGAATATCGTGCCCTCGGCCTCTAGTCTTGAATAACTCACTAGAATTTCTACTTTCAGCAATGACAGAGTAACAGAGCAAAGATTTGCCTTCCTACCTTAAATAACTGAACAACCAGAAGGTATAAAACCCTAATTCGCAAATAGACCGAATGGCAAAACAACCGAACAACCAGTCGCTATGACATGCGCTGACCACTAGGAGGTGCGTGCGGACCATGGCGGACGTTGGCAGCAGGCGGTGGAGTGTGGAACATGGCAGGCATTGTCTGTGGCGAGATGGTGGAGTAGGTGAGTGGGGCTCCAGACCAAGGCGGGGCGCTGGTCGCTGTTATCGGGGGGTGGTGGGGAGCTTCTGGTGGTTACTGAAAATTCTTTGCTCTCCCTGCGCACCATGGTCCCACCCAGCGCTGGCACCCTATTGAATCACAGTTTCAATGGCTGACATTTTGGCATTTGTATGTCCAAAAAGTCTCTAGGTATTTGTAGTATGTAACTGAATGGGAATTATCACAATAGCCAATTCCTTTATTTTTATACTTGAAAAAAAGTTCAGAAGGGCAACAAAATTAGTAAGTAATCTCAAAACAAGTACAAGAACCCCAATTTCTACACCTCCAACCAAATATAACTTATCAAACATTTATACATCGGGGTGAAAGAATTTCAAATCCTTTTTAATGATAGGTTTTTCTACAGGAGAAGCATAAAGATTCTAAAAACTGGAGCCATAAGAGGGTTTACTGTATATATCAACCTCCCAGATACTCAATCTGGCTGACACCAGTCAGCTTGGATGCTGCACTATACACATTTCCCACTTTTACTAGCTTCTATATGATGCCACCAGCAACAACAGAGAGCAGTCACATGTCCTTAAACTTGAGAAATGTTTTTCTTACTGTAGAGACCATCACTATAGATAAGTACAGTATAAGGAAGAAAGGTACTATGTACAAGTAACATTTCTGATTCTCAATTATTAACACAATTTTTCTTTCATGTTTTGGTGACTAAGGCAAAACTTCCCAACTAATGTACTTCCTAGGCATTAGTACCCAGTTTGATCTTTAAAGAGAAGAACATGACCAGTGACGACTTCTCTACAGAGGAGACAACCTCCAGAGCCTGTGGATGAGACATCAGTGTCGATAGGCATTCTTCCTATCGGCAGCACCCGTAACTGAGGCTAGTGTTGCTATTGGCATTGAGCAAAATTGGGAGTATTTTAGGCCTTTCCCACCTGTGTTTTAAAAACAACAGAATTGCCGAAACCGGTTTGGCTCAGTGGATAGAGCGTCGGCCTACGGACTGAAAGGTCCCGGGTTCGATTTTGGTCAAGGGCATGTACCTGGGTTGCGGGCATATCCCCAGTAGGGGGTGTGCAGGAGGCAGCTGATCGATGTTTCTCTCTCATCGATGTTTCTAACTCTCTATCTCTCTCCCTTCCTCTCTGTAAAAAATCAATAAAATATATTTTAAAAAAAATAAAAACAACAGAATTATCATCTTACATTAAGACTTCAAAATTTATAAAGTATTTTACAATTATATCACTTGATAATGTGCTCACCTTGATTTACAGTTGAAGATACTAAGATGTGGAGATAAAGTGATTTGTCATTAATTATATGTATTCATTGGTAGAGTCAACATATTAATTGATACAGCTGAATGGAAACCCTGAATTTGAATACAACTCCTGTGCTCTTTCCAAAATATCAATGCTATTTTCCCACCTTAGTTCTATAATATTAATTTTGGAAACTTTTATAAATTATTTCCAGTGAGTTAGACATGTAAAAGAAAAGCTTCAACTTAAGTTTTTTATTATTTTGTTGTTGTTGTTGTTAATCCTCACCCAAGGATATTTTTCCATTGATATTTAGGGAGAATGGAAGAGAGAGGGAAAGACAGAGAAACATCGATGTGAGAGAAACACATCGATTGGTTTCCTCCTGCACGAAGGATCTGGCAACCAAGGTATGTGCCCTTGACTGGAATTAAACCTGGGACCCTTTGGTCCACAAGCCGATGCTCTATCCACTGAGCCAAACTGGCTAGGGCAAGTTTTAAAAACTCTAACTGTGTTGCTTTAGGTACTTGTATGTGATCTTTTGGGGTCATTTACCTCTCTCGAACTCACCCCAAATGATGCACATGCTATTTCTTGCATCTGTAATCCTCTTCTCCTTTGCTTATAAGTCCTGCTCTGAGAGGTCCTGTCTGACCATCCTAACTCATGTAGCCCCATTACTTGCTTTCCAGACTCTTGTCTGTCAATTCCATAGTCTTATCACCATTTGGCATTATTATTTTGCACGTTTGTTGACTTAGATACTGTTTCTTTTCTCTTTTAGACTCCATGCCTCTGCCTTGTTCACCACTATATCCCCAGAGCCTTCTCTAGCGTTGCCATTCCTTAAAACTTGAATGTGGATGTCGATGAATATGGATGTCAAAGCTACTTAACCCTCCAGCCAGCTCTGCTGGGCAGTACCATCAGGGGGCAGTCTGGGCTGAGATAGCATTCCTGCTTTTGGAGAAAGGGCTAATACTGTGCAAACACACAGTAAAAGTTCTGGTGCTTTTGGTGTGGTTTCTAAGTTGTGTGTCACCAGTCATATTGATCCCTCAGGCACATTGACTCACCAGAGCTTGAAATGTAATATTCTGACTTGTGGCAAATAAGGTGTTTTTTGTTTCTTTTTTTTTTTTTTTAACTTGCATCCCCAAAAGCTGTCAAATTCAGAATTTTGCTGAGGTATGTTAATCTCCCAGCTGTGCAGAATGGAATTCACAATGAATTTCTGGTTGTTAATAATGTTAGGTTCTTGTTGTTTTTTAAGAGAGTGTGCATCTGACACATTTTCAGAAAGCATGCTTCTTTCTGGCCTGAAGTTTAATAGCATATGACATATAGCAATGAGCTCTGTACATGAAAGAAGTTTGCTAGTTTTATGAATTTTTATGACTTGGCCTTCACCTTGTCTTTGAACTTTTCCTCTAGAATATCATGCAACAGAGACAGAAATATGAGGAACTCAAGTTAGAAATCATTTCCCATTTCTCATTGTTCAACACAGTTCATACTCTCCATATCATCTAATGGAGTAGGGACTTCCAGTATTGAAATATTGAGGTTATATCTGATGAATACCCAGTGTCTGCCACAGAGTAAGAGGGCCACGGAAGTGAATGATTGATGTTGATGATGATAAAGATGGATAATGAATGTGTTTGAATATGCTAACTGACTAAATGCTTAATTAATACAAGCTCAGGTTTCAGAAGCTATAGATAAAAGTACAAATGTATGTTGTTCAAATGGCTGGGAGAGAGGGTCCATATTGCAGGAAGAAAATTACTCTCTAGTAGTTAAAACCCTAAGGGACCTGAAATTCAAAGAGCTAAGAAAGTACATGAAGCTTCCATAACCTAGGCATAAAAACTGAGGACTAAATGAGAGTTAATTCGTTCTTAGTAATTAGGCAAGACCAAGGCAAACTCAAGTTAAGAAAAAAATGATGACAAAAATAAAGTTATAACTGAAAGTTGAACTTGAACCACAACTTGGCTGGAGTATTATGATCAGACTGTGAGTATTGCAGAGTTGCATAGAGCTTTGTGGCTGTCAGAAGGATGTCTGACTGCAAGCTTAGGCCTTATCTCCCAGGGAGTGGGCCTAAGTCTACAGGTGGACATCCCCCAAGGGGTCCTGGACTGGGAATGGGCGCAGGCCGGGCTGACACTAGGCCTCTAATCTATCTATCTATCTATCTATCTATCTATCTATCTATCTATCTATCTATCTATCTATCTATATATATATATGCCTAAGTGACTGTTATGACCAAACGACCAGAATGACTGGTCAACCAGTCACTATGATGCACACTGACCACCAGGAGGCAGACACTCAATGCAGGAGCTGCCCCCTGGTGGTCAGTGCACTTCCACAGCCAATCTCCCACAGCCCCTCCCCCGAGCCAGTTGGCTCCCCAATAGGCCTCAATCACTGTCCAGGCCAAGGGACCCCACCAGTGCACGAATTTGTGCACCAGGCCTTTAGTCTGTTTATAAAAGACTTACATTAGGATAAACAGGCTAAGGGCTACTTATTAGCTGTATACATTATTATATACTAGAGGCCTGGTGCACAAAAATTTGTTCACTCGGGGGGTGCGGGGAGAAGGTCCCTCAGCCTGGCCTGTGCCCTCTCACAGTCTGGGACCCCTCGGGGGATGACCATCTGCTGGCTGAGGCCTGCACCCCAGGGGATTGGGCCTAAGCTGGCAATCAGACATCCCTCTGGCAGCCCGGCAGCTATCGGAGGATGTCCACTTGCCAGCGGGGAGCAGACCTAAGCTGCAGTCAGACATCCTTAGCTCTGCTGAGGAGGCAGGAGAGGCTCCCACCACCACCTCTGTACTGGCAGCCATCAGCCTAACTTGTGGCTGAGCAGAGCTCCTCCATGTGGGAGCTCACTGACCACCAGAGGGCAGCTCCTCCATTGAGCGACTACCCCCTGGTGGTCAGTGTGTGTCATAGTGACCAGTCATTCCCAGTCTTTCTGCTGTTAGGGTCAGTATGCATATTACCCTTTTACTATATAGGATAAAGGCCTGGTGCACGGGTGGGGGCCAGCTGGTTTGCCCTGAATGGTGTCCTGGATCAGGGTGGGGGTCCCGCTTGGGTGCCTGGCCAGCCTGGGTGAGGGGCTGATGGCTGTTTGCAGCTGGTCACACTCCCTTCAGGGTGGGGGGCCCCCACTTGGGTTCCTGACCAGCCTGGGTGAGGGGCTGATGGCTGTTTTAAGGCTGGCCACACCGCCTTCAGGGTGGGGGTCCCTACTGGGGTGTCTGGCCAGTCTGGGTGAGGGGCTGAGGGCCGTTTTCAGGTTGGCCTGCGACTGAAGCTCAGAGCCTCTCCTTTTTTTCCTTTTTTCTTTTATTCTGGGATTTATTTACCTTCTATAATTGAAACTCTGTTGCCTTCACTGGCGCTCCCAGCTCTGAGGCCGCGGCTGGCTGAAAGCAGGTATCTGGGGTTTGTTTAGCTTCTACAATTGAAACATTGTTGCTTCCGGAGCTCAGAGCCGGGCCGTGGCAGGCGGGGAACCTTGGCTTCCTCCATCACTAGAACAAGCAAACCTCCTGCTCACTTCAGCTGCATGGCTGCCGGCCACCATCTTTGTTGGCAGTTAATTTGCATGTCTTGCTGATTAGTCAATGGGAAGCGTAGCGGAGGTACAGTTAATTACCCTTTTGTCTTTTATTAGATAGGATGGAAATCCAGGACCGAGGGAGCTTTAAATATGCTATTTGATTTGCATTTGTGACAAAGTAGGTGTTGAAAAGGGAGGTAAGGAGCATCTCTAGTTGTTTTTTTTAAGGTCAAAACCACAAGTACACAACCTTAAGCTTTGTGTAATGGCAGGAGAGAAAGAGCACTTTGCATTTTATCATAATAAATACTCCAAGGAGTGTGCACATCTGTCATAGCAGAACTAAACTTGGCTTGTTCCAGGAATCCTACCAGGGCTTAAAGAGATCTAGATGATAGAATGTGAGGCCAAGGCAACAAGGTGATTTTTCAAAGGAATGATAAGCATTAATGTCACCAGCCCTTCCAAATTATGAAATTGGGATTAGTCTGAGTAAGGAAAGGACAACTGTTACTAACCAAAGTTCAGGCTGAACTTCTGTTTATCTACATTTTCTAGATTGTCCATATTAAGCATGAGTATCTAATACAGTGAACAAACATGACTTGTGGAATATAATCATACAGTAATTTTTATCTCCCATTGTTGCTTTAAATATGCTCAGCAGCACATATTCATTCCAGTGAGCAATTTTATGACTTTTCTGCTCAGTCTAATGCAGTGGTTCTCAACCTTCCTAATGCCGCGACCCTTTAATACAGTTCCTCATGTTGTGGTAACCCCCAACCATAAAATTATTTTTGTTGCTACCTCATAACTGTAATATTGCTACTGTTATGAATCGTAATGTAAATATCTGATATGCAGGATGTATTTTCATTGTTACAAATTGAACATAATTAAAGCATAGTGATTAATCACAAAAACAATATGTAATTATATATATGTTTTCCGATGGTCTTAGGCGACCCCTGTGAAAGGCTTGTTCGACCGTGAAAGGGGTCGCGACCCACAGGTTGAGAACTTCTGTTCTAATGTAAACAAACCACTCTTTCAATTTTGTAACTGGAAAATCAAAATTCTGAATTTATACAAAGTTGTACATTTCCCATTCTTTAGCTAAAAACTACTATAGACTGGGGTCCTATGATTGGGAAGAGAGGTAGTATACTTGGCAAGTTTTTTCTTTCTCTGCCTAGTGGTTCCACATTCCCATCCCCAGCTGGATCACTGAGGTTTCTGACCCATCTGAGGATGGAGTGCAGGGTGGAAAGAGGGGAAGAAAAGTCATACTGAGTAATAACTTGCAGTTAATTAACACTGAATCTTTGGGCTTGGAAGATGCTTATGCTAAGTCCTTTTCATACATTCTTTGCAAGTCCTTTGAGAGAATTTCCTTCACTGGGGATTTCTTGTTTCTGATTTCTATTCTTAGCCTCTAGAAATTAGGCAATTCAATTTTCTGCTGAATTCTGTTCACCTATTATGGAGGACTGGATTCAAAGAATACAAGGTCTTCTCTCCAACATTATATTGCTCAAATCTTCCTCTACTCTCTAGCAACATGAACCATTTAAACTGCCGGGGTCCTGCCCCAGCGGGTCCAGGGGTTTCCCAAAGGTGTGGACGGAGTCGGCGAAGAAGGAATGACACGGAGACAGCGTTCAGTTGATCAGCAGCCTAGCCAGGATCTCTAGCCAGGATCTCCAGCCAAGTTCTGGTCTGGATCTCCAGAGAGGTTCTGCTTCGGATTTCCAGTGAGGTTCTGTAGCCATGTTCCCTCGCTAGGTTCTCCAGCCAGGTTCTGTCCAGGCTCTCCAGTCAGGTTCAGTGTCCAGGTTCCAGTCAGGTTCTCCTGCCAATCTCTGTAGTCAGGTTCAGTCCAGGATCCCTTGCCATGTTCTCCCGCTAGGCTCTGTCTCTAGGCTCCGAGGCCAGTCCCTCTCCAGGATCCTCCGGCATGCTCTCTCCAGCGAAGTTCTTCTGTCTCTAGGCTCCGTGTAGGTTCTGTCTTCTTGATTCTGTTCTAAGTTCTGAGTGTTTCTGTCTTGTTACAACTGTATTTATACCAGTTGATTCAATCCTATCAATCTCTATTACAAAGGTTAGGGCGTTTCTTATCTCCATTCCAGGGAGAAAAGATTATGTAGTTTAAGCATGATTGTTTGTAGTTAAAGGGATTAATTACCCGCCTGGCACTTAGTTGAGGGGTTTTATTCCCTCCCTAACTTCAGGGGGAAATCCCTACCTAGGGAAACAACCTTTCTCGGAGAGGTGACCTTGGTTAAAACACAGCACCAAGAAGGTGAGCAAACATATTAAGAACCGCATGCCATATATGCCAGGTCCCTTGAAACAGCAAGGATGGACCGGCTCCCGGCATTAAACCCTTCACTTGTATAAAGGATTTAAAAGTCATTTAACTTGTTTTTAATTTTAAAAAATTATGTCTTGCCCAGGTACCTTATTTAGAATGTCTTACCAATAGTTCCTTCATGTAAAGACACAATAATCAGTCAACATTTCCAATTTAACATCACGCTGATTATTATAGACTAGAGGCCCGGTGCACAAAAATTTGTGCACTCGGGGGGGGGGGAGGGGGGGTCCCTCAGCCTGGCCTGTGCCCTCTCGCAGTCTAGGACCCCTCGGGAGATAACGACCTGCTGGCTTAGGCCTGCTCCCGGGTGGCAGAGGGCAGGCCCAATCCCTAGGTGCAGCCCCTGGTCGGGCTCAGAGCAGGGCCGATTGGGGGGTTGGGGCGCCGCCCCCTGTCACACTCAAGGCAGGGTCGATGGGGAGGTTGTGGAGCAACCCCCTGTCACACACAGAGCAGGGCCCATCAGGGGGTTGGGGTGCTGCCCTCTATCACCCACAGAGCAGGGCGGATCAGGGGGTTGGGGCGCCGCCACTCTCACACTCAGGGCAGGGCTGATGGGGAGGTTATGGCTCTACCCCGTCACACACAGAGCAGGGCCCGTGGGGGGGGGGGGAGCTCCCCCCTATCAGGCACAGAGCAGGGTGGATAGGGAGGTTGTGGCCCCACCCCCTGTCACACACAGAGCCGCAGGGCGATCAGGGGGTTTGGGCGCTGCCCCCTGTCACGCTGATCCCGGTGCCGGGAGGCATATTACCCTTTTACTATATAGGATTGAGGCCTGGTGCATGGGTGGGGCCGGCTGGTTTGCCCTGAAGGGTGTCCTGGATCAGGGTGGGGGTCCCCACTGGGGTGCCTGGCCAGTCTGGGTGAGGGGCTGAGGGCTGTTTTCAGGCTGGGGGTGACTGAACTCCCAAACGCTCCTTTTTTCCTTTTTTTTTTTTTTAATTCTGGGCCAGCTTTAGCTTGAGGCTTGGCTCCAGCTCTTAGGCCTCCGGCTGAAAGTAGGTTTCTGGCCTTTGCTTACAATGTTGCCAATCTGCTGGCTGAAGTTGGGCGTATTTGTTACAGAGTTTCTTAAACTGCCCGCTCAGAGGCAGCGGCAGGCGGGGAACGTTGGTTTCCTCCGTCACTGAGGCAACCAAGCCTCATGTTAGTTTCAAGCTGCCTGGCTGCCGGCCGCCATCTTGGCTGACAGTTAATTTGCATATCTCGCTGATTAGCCAATGAAAAGGGTATCGGTCGTACGCCAATTACCATGTTTCTCTTTTATTAGATAGGATGACAAAAGAGACAAAGCAATCAGCAATGGGATCAAAGGATACAGATATATCAAAAAAGGTGAGAAATAGGAAAAAGATGTTACTGGTTATAGTTTAAATTTGGAGAGCATTATCAGTAGAGCAAGGGAATAAAAGGTAGATTGCAGGGGGTTGATTAGGAATAGATTGTAAGGAAATAAATGTAAATGACTTCCTATGGTGGCTAGAGGAGTCTTAATTTCACATACTGTTAAACACAAGAGACCCTGCCAGCTGGCCCTGGGCTCGCTGGTTCCACTCCACCTCTTGTCTTTCTACTTGGTTCCACAACCCACTATACTGGGGTTTGCAAAAGGACACTCTGGCTTTATTCAGAAACAGGCAGGCTGCTGCTGTGCACAGAGGGAATCAGTATTTCACTTCTTCCTAACCCTATATACCACTCCATTAAACACAACTTGAAGAAATCAACTGCACCAGAAAGCCAGCCATTCTACCTCTGAGGATTCTTTCTGAAACACTTCTGAGAGCTAGCATTTCATTAGGCAAGCATTACACATGAGAGAGGGTTAGGGAAGGAGTAAAAAAAAGCATGGATCTGATAACTTGTGTGCAGGTGATCTTAAAACGCTATCCACAGATTTTTGAAAACAGTGGACATGGAAGGAGATTAGTATACTTAAAAAGAGACTCAGGCAAAAGAAAATGGACGAAGGTTCATGCTATTTCCTTTGGCAACAAAGATGTTGTGAGCCTCTTTCTCCTTAGAAAGAGAACCTTCAGGATGAGGAGATAGATCACAGATGCTACAGGATGTTTTTTACCATGAAACACACATGCACA
This sequence comes from Myotis daubentonii, assembly GCF_963259705.1. Lineage (NCBI taxonomy): Eukaryota > Metazoa > Chordata > Mammalia > Chiroptera > Vespertilionidae > Myotis > Myotis daubentonii. The sequence goes on along the minus strand of NC_081843.1, from coordinate 83,621,414 downwards.
TTATAGAATTAAATGAGTCAGAGCGACAGCTAAAAATCACAGTTTTCTCTAAGCTTAGCTGCACCTTCCCAGTGCAGCAACATACTTCAGCCAATTCCTGCTGTAAACAGCAAAAGAATGGTTCTGGGACTCTCAGGTTGCTGATGCTGTTCGACATTCTTCATCTTTTTGACATCAGGTATATTCTGAGGCCATTAGAGATGAGAGAGTGTCAGAGTGACAATATTAATGGGACTTTAAGGCCAACGACTTACATGATATCTGATATTTTAGTTACCTATCTTTTCTTCCTCCTACTCTCCAGCCTCCCTGTGAGTTCCCAAGGAGTTGAAATGTGTCTAAAAGCCTCTACTTCAGCTCACCAAAACTCTTATAAAACCATACTATTTTAAACGTAGGGAGGGATTATCTTATTTCCAAGTGACAGAAACATAGACCAAAAGAGGCTCTGTGGGAGAGGAGTTGTTTGTGCCTGAGCTCAAGTTTTACTATTCCATCAGACATAACAGAGTTCAATGTGGTGTTTCCCAGATCACAACATTTAATTGTTCCTTTGGCCCACAGAATCGGTGCTTTTGCAAGCAGTCCTGACCAGAAAAACACCCCCTCAGTTCTTTAACTTGTATATTGTGTTTTCCACTATCAATTGCCCTTCAATCGAAACTGCTCCCTGTGGTTTAAAGTTTGGGAAACAGATGATCCCATTCAGTGGCTTTTTTCACAGGGCCCCTGATAGGGATCATCTGTTTGAAGGGGCCCATTAACCTGTTTATGAAAGGAAACTTAAATCCATAGAAAGTAGAGAAATATGTTCTTTACACCTCCCTTTATCCTCTATCCTATTTCAAGCAAACCTTTGTCAACTCTTCTTTTCAATTCTTGAGAGTTTAGGTTTCATTTCTTGCCCTACTCACTAGTTTATAAACAAAGTTTTAAAACCACAAATAATGTTATCTGAAGCTTTTTTGTGAATACAAATATTATAAAAAATAATGTATTTGTGGAGTTTAATAACTCATATGTATATGGTTATATATCCTATATATAATTTTATATATGATATATGGATATATGTGTCTGTAATATGCATGATATATATGATATCTCTACATCACATGAAGAGGAGCAGAACATGCCACTCCAAAATATGCCATATGTTTGAGATTATTTTTGAGAAAAAGTAGACCCAGAAGAAGTTTTAAAAACAAAGTAAAATATACCATTTTGTAAGGAAAATTTACATTTACCAGGTAAATCTCCATTTTGAAAGTTGTCTCCCTTTCTGTACAACATAGAGAAGAATGATTATTTTTTTTTCCATAAGAATTGCTCTAAATGACAAGAAATTCTCATCAGTATCAGACTTAATTCTGTATAGCAACCTTATTGTACTTTTCCTGATTACTTCTGGTAACTGGCCTCCCCATCCCCCAATATCTTTATCAAAACCTGGAAGCCTGGTGCATAAAAATTTGTGCACTCGCGGGGGGGCGGGGAGGGGGGTCCCTCAACCCGGCCTGTGCCCTCTCTCAGTCTGGGACCCCACAGGGGATGTCCACCTGCTGGCTTAGGCCCGCTCCCTGGGGGATCCGGCTTAAGCTGGCAGTCAGAAATCCCTCTGGCAGCCCAGGAGCCCTCGGGGGATGTCCACTTGCCAGTGGGGGGCAGGCCTAAGCTGCAGTTGGACATCCTTAGCGCTGCTGAGGAGGTGGGAGAGGCTCCCGCCACCACCGCCATGCTGGCAGCCATCAACCTGGCTTGTGGCTGAGCAGAGCTCCCCCTGTGGGAGTCCACTGAACACCAGGGGGCAGCTCCTGCATTGAGCGTCTGCCCCCTGGTGGTCAGTGTGTGTCATAGTGACCAGTCGTTCTGCTGTTAGGGTCAATTTGCATATTACCCTTTTATTATATAGGATAGTATTTAAGGTGGTGGCATGGGCTGGCCATTCTTTTTCCTCCTTTTGGGAAAGCCCTAAACTATTTTAATAGTTTAACTATTTTAATCCCCTAGGGTACCATTTAATTCACAGTAGGAAGTCAATATAAATGAATTATTAAAATCTATGAAATTTACTGTAAAAAACTATTTTTAAAATTCAACTTCTAGTGTGGTATCTAGTCTAACTTAGTTATTTTAATATGATGACATATTGTTTTTTAAATGTAAATGAACAGTTTAATATATTATTGTAAAATAAAGACATGTAACCATCACCTGGGTAAAGAAATAGACATAAATAGCACTCCAGAATCACTTGCCTACTCACCTGCTACCTTAATCTCTTCTATCTCCCATAGAAAACCATTAACCTGAATTTTATAGTATTAATTCCTTGATTTTCTCTATAGTTTTATGCCTAAGCACACATTCCTAAACACTGTACTTTTGTTTTTTAAACATAACAATATAATGGAAATACAATCACACATTATGCAGTTTGCTCACTTAAAGTGTACAATTCAGTGGTATCATTTAATAGATAGATGTTCTTAATTTCAGTGAAATGATGACATGTTGCTAATGAGAGTATCACAAAAAAAAGTTAGCTTTCAAAATAAGTGGACTATAAGTGTTTTCTTTCTAATCTTAAGGTCATGGCAAAAAATATCTCTGTGCTCCCTAATTATTATATTTTTAAAATTCTACTAATAAATTCCCTATTCTTGGTGTTTGGGTGTAAATAAAATGAAAAGATAAGTTAAGGCTGCTCACATAATATTAAGGTTGCTCCGGGAATAAAATAGTTTTTCCATTTATTGAATGACTATCATGATCAGGCTCTTTACATTTATTATCTTCAATATTTATTCATGCAAGGTCAATTATATTATTCTCTTATTCCTGTAGAAGAAACATGGTTTTGTGAATAACATAGTGGTCTCCCTAAAAATGAAAAAATGAAACTATAACATGAAAATACTCCTGAATGAACCAGGCACTTATCACATTAGCCCCCTCATAAATCCTCTTTGTGTAAGATAAATCCCATTCCAAAGTGTCATAGATTTTTATCAGCCACTCACTCAAAAAATATAATGCAAATCTCTTGAAAACTAAAATCATGTCTTACAGAAAATTATAAGATTTCATTAAGTTTATAAATATGATGTTAGGAAATTATTCAAATAAAGAAGCCCCTGACAAATGAAGATATGCAAATTTCAATAGATTCTGATATGCTTATAATGAATAAAAGAAAAAGAACGATAACTATAAACTTCTGAAGAATAATTTTTTTTTATCAAAATGTTGACTTGGGACCTTAGGAAAGTATTTTTGTTAACATACTATCAAGATGAAAAAAATGATGTGAATAACTTTTTATTGTTTAATCACTATTTTTAATAAAATTTACATAAAAATATCAGCACTTCACTGTTCTTTACTAAAATTACAAAATGGGTTAATTAACATATAAATATTGTTATATGTAGGGCAAAATAAAATGTTAATAATATTGTGTTTAATTCTTATATTTACTCTATAATCACAACTTTTGTGTTTTTCATAATTTGCTATTTACCTAAACAAGTATAGTTACTACTTATTAACTCCTCTTACTTGTCAGACATTAAGCTAAATATTTCATAGATTATCTCTAGTCTTCATTATAATGCATCATAAGCAGCAGTATGTTCACTCAGAAGAGTGTGAAAGAGATTCAGTAATTTCACAAAAGTCACAAAATTATGCTTGGCCTTTAATTCAAATACAGAATTTCCTTTTAATCCAGTTTTGAATTCTTTCCATTTTGGCAGGCTAAGTCACATTCAATGTTTTATTAGTTCGTAGTGAATTCTCTCTTTTCCAAGTTTCTTCATCTACTCTGTATCACCCCCAACTAGTGCAAATATGCAGGAGGTATTTAAAAATATATGTTGATCAAATAAGACATATAAGAATAATGATGCATTATAGATTATCTGGGGATTAAAAATAGTGCTGTTTTTCAGAAGTCAGCCTATAATATTTTTAAATGGATGAAAAGACAATTTCATCAATTACATGCACAATCTGTCATATATTCCCTAAGCCCATACCTCTAAATCAATTCTACTAATAGTTTATAGAATAGGCCTATGGAAAAATAATAGATGTAGGTTGTTTCATTGGGGCAAAATAACCATACTGAAGCACAATAGCAAAATAATAAATAAACTTACATTCCTGGATATCTCAAAATAACTAGTAAGTGTCTTACCCTTCCTTCATAAACAAATATAAATTGTAAAAAAAATCTATGAAATAATTATTTTCAGATATTGGTCAAAAGGCAGTTCTGAACTGGAATAGCTGAGAAAATAGAAATAAGATAAAAGCCTGTGCTCTCTCTGGCTCTTTTTCTGAATGTACTTGTGGACTGTAAAAGGGATACTCAAGCAGAGGCTGACCTTCTTACTTGAGAAGATAAGATTGAAGTTTGGAGTAAATTGCACAAAGAATATTCACTAAGATAGAATTCTTTTATGGCATAGAATATAGCCTAAGTAAATTTAAAGGGATTGAAATCATATAGACTCTCTAACTATAATATAGTTAAATTAAAGTCAATAAAATAAAACTGATAACATATTTAGAAATTAAAATAGCACATTTTAAAATATTAAGGAATACTAGAAAACATATTGAACTGATGATAAAAAAAAAAACACCACCAAATAACTAGAACAGTAAATCAGCAGAATACTAAAGAAAATCAAGGATATCAAAAGCTAGTTCCTTTAAAAAGATTTTAAAAATTGATGTCCCTGTATCTATGAGTGTTACTATTTTGTTTGTTTCTGCTATTTGTCTTGCTCTGTCTGATTTATTTCACTAAGCATAATACCCAGTAGGTCCATCCATGCTGTCACAAAAGATAACATTTCATTCTATTTTTTATGGCCCAATAATATTCCATTGTGTATATGTACCACACTATTTTATCCATTTGCTGGCTAAAAACGGAGAAGGGATTAAGAAGTACAAATTGGTAGGTACAGAATAGTCACAGCGATGTAAATTACAGCACAGAGAACACAGCCAATAATATTGACTGACTATGTCTGGGGCCAGGTAGGTACTGGAAATATCAGGGGGGCTCCTCTGTAAAGTACATGAGTGTCTAAACACTATGTATACACCTGAAACTAATTCAGAATAATATCGAATGTAAACTTTAATTGGAATAGGAAATAGTTCTACTAAAAATTGATATTTAGTTTCCTATGTAGAGGGAATCTAAAGTTTGTTTTGCTTTCTCTCTTCCATTCATACTCAGGCATACTATTTGGAGGGCTGCCATTTCCTCAACTAACAACCAATTAAAATTTAAAGGAATATTATCAAAAGTATGTATTTACTTTTAAAAACATTGATAATATGAAATTTGACCTCAAAACCAACTGAGGCAACTTCTGATTCACGATAACAACAGATTACCTTTTTTAAGAAAAAAATATTATTTTCTAATATGCAAAGAAGGGAGACATGCATTCAGACAGTTTTAAATCATTTTCAGTTCTTTAAAATGAAATAGTCAAACAAATTGGATGTAGAGAGGCAAGAACACCATCCTATTTTTTTATATGAATTATCATCTGGTTGTTAGGTAGCCAATTTTTGTGGCACTGGACCCTGAGATTAGTGAAAAGATTCAAGATTCAAGCATTATTTACTGGAACTTTCTATTGAGCTCAAGTAGCTTAATTCATAATGTATGGCTTTATAAAAAAGCTGAGAGAAAAGGAAATCAATAAAAGCTCAGCATAATCTTATGTTTTCCTTGACAAATTTCTCTTCAAGTTAATAAAGTGTGAAATAGTGATTTACAATGGGACAACCTTACCAAAAGCTTCCTTGAAATTTATGTAGACTATGTCCCTGAGAAATTCAGTCATGCAATTTGTCAAGGAAAGACTCTAGTACAAAAATAGATGCACTGTGTTATAAAATGATGGGTGCATAGTCATTGTTTTGTTTTTTATTATTGAAGGACAAATGACTTTTAATTGTATGTAATCATGATTATAGACTTAATAAGATTAGACAGATTTATCCAGACAATCACATAGTAGAAAACTGTGAATGAATGTATTGACAAAATGTCTACCTATTGCTGCCAGCAAAGGACATAGCTATTAGATTACTGATTTCTCTCTACAACCTCTTCTCAACTTCAAGGAGTTGTTCAAGCACCTATGTTTGGATTTTTAATAGATTCTATGGCTTCTTTTTCCTGGCTCATGTATGGCACAAAGAGCTTTATATATACCCACATACCAAGGAGTAGAAAGCCAAAGCGGAAAACTAGACAATTTATTTTAAATTGGCTGACTGATCCAAATGAGGCTATATAAATTAATCCTGATAAAATTAAATTAAGGCAATGTTTATACATAATAGGGTCTGTTTTATCTGGAAAAGCCTGAAATATTTTTAACTGTCAAGTTCAGCTGTACCTAATAAGGACATGAGACTTTTTTTTTTTACTATAAGAACTATATTTTTCTACATATATTATTGTATTTGCAAGTCCCTTCTATGATAACAATTTAAGGATGCCAAGATTTAATACCACGATTTCTATATTCCATTTTCATGTAATTTCTTCACATGGATAAGTTCTGCCTATTCCCTAGACCACCACCTCCACCCCTGGTTCTAACAATTAAACAGAGAATGAGAAAAGTAATGTTGTTCTTTGCCAAAAGCTAATATGAATAAACTGGCCTACCAATTTGTAGGTGTACTTGTCAAGCTCCCAATAGGAAACAGATGGCATCCACAAATGGGTACTTCTGAAGAGTTTAATGAAAGCACTATTTATAAAGCTGTTGCAAGTATCCAGGGAAAAGTATGCAGGGAAATGCTATAGTACCCAGCAACAGCCATTACCCCCACTACATCAGACAATCCAAGGGAAAGCCATAATTATTGGAATCCTGAAAAAGGTTTAGCATATGTGAGGACCCATTACATAGCACTTAATGGCTTTCAGAAAATAAATTTGGCTACTGCCAAGTCATAGCTCTGGTAGGGAGGGAGCCAGAAGAATAAATCCCCCTAACTCTATCTTTCTACCCTCCCTCATCTCCTGCTGGTGCCTGTCTGACATGGGCTTATGGAATTTTTGAGAGCATAAGACCTGGCATGATAAAGTATGGCTAGGTCAGTGATGGCGAACCTATGACACGTGTGTCAGAGGTGACATGTGAACTCATTTTTTTGGTTGATTTTTCTTTGTTAAATGGCATTTACATATATAAAATAAATAGCAAAAATAAAGTCTTTGTTTTACTATGGTTGCAAATATCAAAAAATTTGTATATGTGACACAGCACCAGAATTAAGTTAGGGTTTTTCAAAATGCTGACACGCCGAGCTCAAAAGGTTCGCCATCACTGGGCTAGGTCATCATACTGCTCCTCTCATGTTCTGCTGTTGTTGAATGAGTATGTTCACTGTATTGATTAATATATTTACTTAATTTACAGATTTTGATCATATCCCTTTCATGTTTTATTATATTTTGATAACAGCTCCTAACCCACCTGCTCTCTCCCTAAATTGATTTCTTTAATCTCTTTACTGTTCTTTCCTAGATTGTCTCAACCCCTGCTATGATTTTCTTGAGGTGAAAAAGACTAGAAGTATACTATAGAATACTGGCATTCTCTTCCTTCATTTTCCTACCACACACACACACACGAAAACAACTGTACTGAGGGAGAATCAAGTTATTTTTTAAATTAATTTATTTTCCAACTACAGTTTACATACAATATCATATTAGTTTTAGATATACAACATAGTGATTAGACATTTTCATACCTTATGAAGTGATCACTCTGATAAGTATAGTACCCTTCTGACACCACGCATAGTTATTACAACATTATTGACTCTATTTCCTACGCTGAATTTTGCATCCCCATGACGATTTTTCTAATTGCCAATTTGTACTTCTTAATCCCTTTGCCTTTTTTTTACCACCCCCCTCAGGATCCCTCCCATCTGGGGGCCACCAATTTGTTCTCTGTATTATGAGTTCGTTTCTGTTTTGTTTGTTTGTTATTTACATTCCACAAGTTTCTTTATTATTCTTATATGAGTGGAATGACATTTTTCTAGTTCACTCTTTACAAAGTGCGCCATCCTTTAAGAACCCACATGTTTATTAATTAACTTAATACACACACAGTACTGTGCCATATGCTGAACCGGGATGGCCTCTGGGAAATTAATGCTTTCTAGAGTGCTGGGTACAAAATAGATCTTCAATAAATGCACACTGAAAACTGTTAAAGATCAATAAGAAGAGTAAATTAAATGCCAGAGACCAGAGTTAAGTGCATTTAGGTGTATTTTGGCAAACTGAAGTTATTCATTGAATGTACACGAGGACAACTTGCTCTGGGAATTCCACATGCAGAAAGTGAAGAGAATGGTGATCTAGGATGGAAGCCCCAAGTCAACCATTTGAATTTTCATACTATAAGTCATTGTTTCAGCTGGCAGAGAACTACTGCCAAATTTCACACCAAACAGAAGCAATGGCTTACCCCACCCACCCCAGGTATTAGGGAAGCTATAGGAAAGGGGCTCAGAGATCAGCACATAAAAGATCAGCTACGCAACACTGTCACACAGAATTCTACTGACTAAGAACTAAGCCTCTCCAGAACTGCTTCCTCTTTTTACAGAACAACAAAGGTTACTTGGTTTTCATCTCTCAAGGCTATTTTGTAAACAGACAAACCAAATTGATCAAATTCAGCCAATACAGTATGAATGCTTGCTGAGTAATATTTATTAAATTGTTTTTAGTTGTGTAGATATGAAACATATACCTTATTTTGAGGCAGTAAATCAAACAGATTTTATGTATCTAATTTTGAGTTAATCACATTCTTTGTCCCCTGGTGCCTTGAAAAATATTTATAGGATTTTTTGCTTTAGTTTCTTTATCCATGAATTAAGTTTAAAGTATATATTTTAATCAAATCAGATACAGAATACATATGACAAAGAAAATCATCAACGTTTTTTTATAAAATATCAAAGTGCCATGTATTATTGATGTACGGCATTCAAGTCTTTTGAAACTGAGTACTGAGATTTTTCTATAAAATGCAAATGGACTTACAAATCAGAAAATGAAAAGACCAAGAACCCACTTAAAAATGGGTAAAATACATAAAGAGACATCATCAACACACAGAGAGATACAAGAAAAATCAATAAGCATAGAAAAAAGTACTAAACATTTTTAGGATCAAGGAAATTCAGATTTAAAGCTCAATGAGATACCATTTCTTTCCCACTAAAATGATTAAAATAAAACAGGTTGATATCACCAAATGTTAGAGAATAGCACTGAAACTGCCATACACTTTTAGTGAGAGTGTAAAATGATGTAATCACTTTGAAGAAATGCAGTTTCTTATAAAGTTAAACACTTTTAGCCCCAGATATTTCACCCTTAAAAAGTTACCAAAAATAAATGAAAAAAATATATCTATGAAAATACTTTTATAAAAATGTTTTACCAACTTATGCATCTTAACCAAACAATGGGAACAGTTCAAATGTGCAACAAGTGAACATATAAAAAATATTTGGTATATTCATACAATGGAAAGTTACCCAGAAAAAAAAAGTGAATGAACTATGGATGCATTCAATATCACAGCTAAATCTTATAAATGTTAAATATCTATTAAATCTTATAAATATTAAACTAAGCGGCAGAAGCTGGACATAAGAGAACACTTTCTTTTAAATTTAATTGATATGAAGTTCTAGAACAGGTAAAATTGGCTTGATGTGATAGAAGACATAAAGGGACTACTTCTGAGAGAAGAGGGTTGTATAGAACAGGGGTGGGCAAACTTTTTGACTCGAGGGCCACAATGGGTTCTTAAACTGGACCGGAGGGCTGGAACAAAAGCATGGATGGAATGTTTGTGTGAACTAATATAAATTCAAAGTAAACATCATTACATAAAAGGGTATGGTTTTTTTTTTTTAGTTTTATTCATTTCAAATGGGCTGGATCCGGCCTGCAGGCCGTAGTTTGCCCACGGCTGGTATAGAAGGTGGTCTGAGTAATCTTTCTGGGATGATGGAAATGTTCTTTACCTTCTTTGGGTGATGGTTACATGAGTGTATGTGACTGTCAAAAGTGAACAGACTGAACACTAAAGTAATGTGCATTTCATTGTATACTAAGTACACTCTTATTAAAAAGAATCTAAATGAACTACCTTCAGAAATTCAGAGTTCCACATCATTGACCTAGAGATAGATGTGCTAACAAACTGAACTAGATGCATGGCTTTGGATCTTTAGAGTACATTGGAATCTCTTAGAGAGATTATGTATGTTTTTAAATATTCATCTGGTTTTATTTTTTATTGAATTTATTGGGGTGACATTGGTTCACAAAACCATACAGGTGTCAAGTCCCACCCCCAGAGATCCATTTAGTAGGAATAGAATAGAATTTTTATTTCCTGGTACCTACCCCAAGAAATTCTGAAAGAGATAGATTGCTGACCCCAATTTGAGAAGCACTGAAGAGAGTTGGGAATAAGTTCCATCATAATGTTCAATACTTCTAATTCTAAATTTTAAGAGGAAAAGCATGATGGAAATGTTGGTTGATGTATTCTATAATAGGACACATTTAATTATATTATTATAAAAATATATTAAATAAGTATATTTTATTCATTATTTTCAATCAAGGCAATTTAAAATTTCTTCACTGTGGTGTCTCATACCTATTAATTTGACATATTATACATAGTAAAACAATCTATTAACAATGAAGGGGGCTGTTATCAGAAGCCTATACATCCTGGGACTCTACAACCACAATACCCAGGGACCAGCTGCAAACCCAGGAACACCAGATCTCAAGCAGCGCAAATATGCAGACCCGGATGAGCTCTGCACCTTCTCAATGAAAGGTCAGATTTTGCCTAGGCAAAGGAGAGAGAGATCTACATAACCAGATACACGGAGAAGAGAGATCATGGGGAGACAAAGAAACAGCCTGCATATGAAAGAAAAGGAGGCATCACCAGAAAAGGAAGTAAATGAAATGGAGGCAAGAAATATGTCAGAGAAAGAATTCAGAGAAATGGTCATAAGGTCGCTGAAAAAAATGGAAGACAAATTCAACAATATGTGTAAGAACCAAGAGGAAATTAAGAAGAACCAAGAATAAATGAAAAATGACATTGCTGCTACAAAGAACTCAATAGAAAGCATCAAAAGTAGACTAGAAGAAGCAGAGGACCACATCAGTGAGCTAGGAGGCAAGGTGGGAAAAAATACCCAAGCAGAGCAGCATCTAGAAAAAATAAAATAAAAAACAGGAGGAGAGCCTAAGGGAACTTTGGGACAACACAGAATGAAACAACATCCGAATAATAGGGGTGCCAGAGGGAGAGGAAACTGAGCAAGGAATAGAAAACCTGTTTGAAAAAATAATGACAGAAAACTTCCCTGATATAGGGAAGAAAACACTCACACAAATCCAAGAAGCTCACAGAGTCCCAAACAAAATGAACCCCAAAATACCAACACCAAGGCACATTATAATTAAATTGGCAAACACCAACGCCAAAGTAAGAATATTAAAAGCAGCCAGAGAGACACAGAAAGTTACCCACAAAGGATCCCCCATCAGACTAGCAATTGATTTCTCAACAGAAACACATCAGGCCAGAAGGGAATGGAATGAAATATACAAAGTCATGCAAAGGAAGGGTCTGAATCTAAGAGCACTGTACCCAGCAAGGCTACCAATTAAAATTGAGGGGGAAATCAGGAGCTTCACAGACAAAAAAGGACTAAGGGAGTTTATTACCATCAAACCAGCAATGCAAGAAATGCTAAAGGGTCTGCTGCAAAAAGAAGAAATAGAAAACGAAGAAGGAACACAGGAGGTAAAGAATAAAAATTGCGACAAACAAGTACCTATCAATAATAACTTTAAATGTAAATGGATCAAATGCCCCAATCAAAAGACATAAGGTAGCTGAGTGGTTAAGAAAACATGACCCATATATCTGCTATCTACAGGAAACCCACCTCAGAAAAAGGACACACAGACTGATTGTGAAGGGATGGAAAAAGTTTTTTTTAGGCAAATGGAAATGAAAAAAAAGCTGGGGTAGCAATATTTATATCGGACAAATTAGATCTGAAAGTGAAGGACATAAAAAGAGATAAGGAAGGCCACTTCATTATACTAAAGGGAGCAATCCAACAAGAAGAAATAACTCTGGTAAACATATATACATCTAATACAGGAGCACCCAAAAACATAAAAAAAACTTCTGGAGGATATCAAGGGAGAGATTGACAGCAATACAGTCATAGTATGGGACTTTAATACCCCCCTATCACCATTTGACAAATCCTCTAAAAAAAAAAATCAGCAAAGAAACATCAATCCTAAATGACTCACTAGATCAGATGGAATTAATTGACATCTTCAGAACATTTCACCCCAAACCACAGAATATACATTCTTCTCAAGTGCACATGGGTCATTTTCAAAGATAGACCATATATTGGGTCACAGGCAAAATCTCTTCAAATTCAAGAAGATAGAAATCATATCAAGCATCTTCTCAGATCACAATGGCATAAAACTAGAAATAACTACAATAAAAACAACCAAAAAAATAAAACACCTGGAGGCTAAATAGCATGCTATTAAACAATGACTGGGTTACCAGAGAGATCAAAGAAGAAATAAAAAACATCATGGCAACAAACAACAATGAAAACACAACAATTGAAAATCTATGGGACACAATGAAAGCAGTCTTGAGAGGGAAGTTCATAGCTCTACAGGCCTACCTCAAAAAAACAAGAAAAACTGGTAATAAATTACCTAACCCTACAACTCAAATAGTTAGAATGAGAGCAACAAGAAAAGCCCAGCATAAGCAGAAGGAAGGAAATAATAAAGATCAGAGCAGAGATAAATGAAATAGAGACAAAAAAAACACACACAACAATACAAAAGATCAACAAAACCAAAATCTGGTTCTTTCAAAGGATAAACAAGATTGATGAACCTCTAGCCAGGCTCACCAAGAAGCAAAGAGAGAGGACCCAAATAAACAAAATCAGAAATGAAAGTGGCGAAATAACAACCAATCCCACAGAAACACAAATAATTATGAAAAAATACTATGAACAACTCTATTCCAAAAAAAAGGACAACTTAGACAAAATGGACATATTCTTAGAAAAATACAAGTTCCCAAAACTCAACCAAGAAGAATCAAAAAACCTGAATAGGCTGATAACTATTGAAGAAATTGAAACAGCGATCAAAAACCTTCCAGCAAAGAAAAGCCCTGGTCCGGATGGCTTTACAAGGGAGTTCTACCAAGCATTCAAAGAAGAACTAAAACCTACCCTACTCAGACTATTCAAAAAAATTCAAGAGGAAGTCACACTTCTAAGCACTTTCACATCACATAAATAAACTGAGAGACAAAAATCACATAATCATATTAATTGATGCAGAATAAGCATTTGACAAAATCCAACGCCCTTTCTTGATAAAAACTCTCAACAAAGTGGGAATATAGAGGGATCATACCTCAACATAATAAAAGCCCTATATGACAAACCTACAGCCAACATCATACTCAATGGGCAAAAACTAAACCCATTTCCCCTAAGAACAGGAATAAGACAAGGATGCCCACTTTCACCACTCCTGTTCGATATTGTACTAGAAGTACTAGCCATAGCTATCAGACAAGAAGAAGAAATAAAAGGCATCCAAATTGGAAAAGAAGAACTAAAACTGTCCTTATTTGCAGATGACATGATATTGTACATAGAAAACCCCAAAGACTACAACAAAAAACTACTAGACCTAATAAATGAGTTTGGCAATGCAGCAGGATACAAAATTAATACCCAGAAATCTATGGCCTTTTTATACACCAATAATGAACTGACAGAAAGAGAAATGAAAAAAAAATCCCATTTACCAATGCACCAAAAAATTTAAGATACTTAGGAATAAACTTAACCAGGGACGTAAAAGACCTGTACTTGGAAAACTACAGGACATTGAAAAAAGAGATAGAGCCCTAACTGGTTTGGCTCAGTGGATAGAGCGTCTGCCTGCGGACTGAAAGGTCCCAGGTTCGATTCCGGTCAAGGGCATGTACCTTGGTTGCGGGCACATCCCCAGTAGGGGGTGTGCAGGAGGCAGCTGGTCGATATTTCTCTCTCATCGATGTTTCTAACTCTCTATCCCTCTCCCTTCCTCTCTGTAAAAAATCAGTAAAATATATTTTTTAAAAAAAGAAAAAAGAGATAGAGGAAGACATAAACAAATGGAAGAACATACCATGTTCATGGATTGGTAGAATCAACATCATTAAAATGTCCATACTACCTAAAGCAATCTATAGATTCAATACAATACCTATTAAAATACCAATGGCATCTTTCAAAGATCTAGAACAAACTCTCCAAAAATTCATCTGGAATAAAAAAAGACCCCAAATAGCCACAGCTGTCCTGAGAAAGAAGAACAAACTTGGAGGGATCACAATACCAGACATCAAACTATATTACCAAGCCACAGTTCTCAAAACTGCCTGGTACTGGCACAAGAGCAGACATATAGACCAATGGAACACAATAGAGGACCCAGAAATTGACCCAAGCCATTAAACTCAATTAATATTTGACAAAGGAGGCAAGAACATACAATGGAGTCAAACAGCCTCTTTAATAAATGGTGCTGGGAAATTTGGTCAAATACATGCAAAAAAATGAAACTAGATCACCAACTTATACCATATACAAAAACAAACTCAAAATGGCTAAAGGACTTGAATGTAAGAAGGGAAACCATAAAAATCCTACAAGACTCCATAGGCAGCAAAATTGCAGACATATGTCATAGCAATATCTTTACAGATACAGATCCTATGGCAAGAGAGACAAAGGAGAAAATAAACAAATGGGACTACATCAAAATAAAAAGCTTCTGCACAGCAAAAGAAACCATCAACAGAACAACAAGAAAGCCCATTGTATGAGAGAACATATTTGCCAATGTTATCTCCGATAAGGGTTTAATCTCCAACATTTACAGGGAACTAATACAACCTAACAAAAGGAAGATAAACAATCCAATCAAAAAATGGGCAAAAGACCTAAATAGGTACTTTTCGAAAGAAGACATTCAGAAAGCCAAGAGACACATGAAAACATGCTCAAAGTCACTAATCATCCGAGAGATGCAAATCAAAACAACAATGAGGTACCACCTCACACCTGTCAGAATGGCTCTCATCAGCAAATCAACAAATGACAAGTGCTGGAGAGGATGCAGAGAAAAAGGAACCTTCCTTCACTGCTGGTGGGAATGCAGACTGGTGCAGCCACTGTGGAAAACAGTATGGCGTTTCCTCAAAAATTTAAAAATGGAACTCCCATTTGACCCAATAATATCACTTCTAGGAATATATCCCAAGAAAACAGAAACACCAAACAGAAAGGATATATGCACCCCTATGTTCATAGCAGCACAATTTACAATAGTTAAGATTTGGAAACAGCCTAAGTGCCCATCAGCAGATTAGTGGATTAGAAAACCATGGTACAGCTACACAATGGAATACTATGCCGCTATAAAAAAGAAGGAATTCTTACCATTTGCAGCAGCCTGGACGGAACTGGAGAGCATTATGCTAAGTGAAATAAGCCAGGCAGTGAAAGAAAAATACCAGATGATCTCACTCATTTATGGATAATAAAGCGCATTATAGCCTGATGAACAAAAAGATAGATACAGAGGCAGAGAAGCATCAAACAGACTGTCAAATTACAGCGGGAAGGCTGGGGAGTGTTGGGAGCGTGGAATAAGAGATCAACTGAAGGACTTGTATGCATGCATAGAAGCATAACCAATGGACACAAGACACTGGAGGGGGGGGGCGGTATAGGCATATGCCGGTGGGTAAAGGAGTCCAGGGGAAGGTCAATGGGGGAAAAAAAGGAGACATATGTACTACTATTTGTAATATTGTTTTTTAAACAATAAAATAAAATTTAGAAAAAAGAGAAGGAATCAATGCCAGTGTTTCAGGAAAAAACAAACAAAAAGTGAGTAAACCTATAGAGACTCACTAGAGCTACACATTCTCAGTTTATTTATAAATGTGTGGCATCTACTACCCACTTAGTATCTACCAGGCTGTGTATTATTATGTCATGTTAATTACTCTACTTTTAGTTGTATCCCCATGTAAGCACAAAGCCAAAGTAATGATTGGGGCCAAAAAGATTGTTAGGAATATTATTTTTCCTCTTTGTGAACCTTACTGAGACCTATTTTTTTTATATACAAACCCAGAATACAGAAGAAGGGGAGGTTAACTCCCAGGGAGGTAACTTCAGCTGAGTCTAAAGAAGTGGTAAAGTAGGACAAAGGTAGAAGTGGGACAAAGAGCAAAGTAATTTCCATTAGTGGAAAGAGCACGCACAAAGGTAGAAGAAAAGAAGATACTGGTAGCACAATTTTAAATTTGGTCTGATTTAGAAAGGTGTGTTTTGGGGAATGCAGATAAGGGACCCTAAAGAACTTTAAGCAGTAAAACAATATGATAAAATTTTGATGTGTAGTAAATCCCACTCGTGGATTTATGAAAAATAGATTGGAAGGAGTGGGGCAGAGGTGAGACATGAGGCAGAGAGATTTATGGTTCAAGTGACAAATGATAAGAAAGGCAGTCCCATGAAAGTTGAGTAGGAGGACTAACATTGCAAAGATTTCTAAAAGCCTGAGCATGAATACTGAAGAATATGAAGGAATCCAAAATGATGCCTAGAGACGGAATGAACAGTGAGGTTCTGAAATGCAATGCAATAGCAGATTTCGTGTGCAGAGATGGGGAGAAGTATTTGAATTTCATTAACATTTTTTATGTCTTTCCAATCTTGTAGCTTAGATCACAACTACTTTGCTAAGTTGTTTGCTATGGGAAATCCAGTTTTAATGTTTAAGTGGTCTTAAGGGTCAAAATGTTTTATTTTGTGAAAGCCAAGGGGATCTTAAAGAATGTGTGAATTACCCTTCATATTTCTTCATTCATCACTTGGAGTTTGAGCTCTTGGGAAATCTTCTTTAGCAAAATTACATATGCTGCCGTATACTGACTGTTTTGATACATTTTAAACTCAATTGAAACAGCAGTCCCTGCGTGAGACCATCAGAGCCTTTGCAGGTGGAGACCGCGAGCTGATGGGGCTCCCTAAGAAACCTGGTCGGACTTAAGAGAAAAATGTGGTTTCAAAATATTTATAAGAGAAAGCAAGACCAAACCCAAAGAGTGATTGCAGTGGGATTGATTTGCAATAATTTACTCACACAGAGAGGTGCATATAAATGCCCATATAATGCTTTCGACAACATGATTAGGCCCCAGAACGTTTAGGAGAGAGAACCTGCATATGCTACAAGCCGTTTTTGGATTTTTAGGGGTGCAGAACAGATAACATGCTCTTTTTGTCAGGGTTGATTTCAGGCAGGGTTTGCCTTGGAGAACTGAGAACTATCCTTCTCAATTATTATTATTACTAGGGGCCCGGTGCACGAAATTCGTGCACTGGGTGTGTGTGTGTGGGGGGTGTCCCTCAGCCCAGCCTGCCCCCTCTCACATACTGGGAGCCCTCAGGCGTTGACCCCCATCACCCTCCAATCGCAGGATCGGCCCCTTGCCCAGGCCTGACGCCTCTGGCCTAGGCGTTCAGCCCGGGCAGCGGGGACCCGCAGCTGCAGCGGCCCCACAATCGTGGGCTTCGCTTTAGGCCCAGGCAAGGGACCCCTAGCTCCTGGGACTGCCAGCTTCGACCGTGCCCAGCTCCCATCGCTGGCTCCACCCCTACTTCCTGCTATCACTGGCCAGGGCGGCAAAGGCGCCTGATTCTCCGATCATGGCTGGGGGGCAGGGCAAAGGCGGCCCCAGGGCCGCCTTTGCCCTGCCCCCCAGCTCTTATCTCCCCCCTGGGTTTCTGATCACTGTCAGTGGCAGGGGGCTTCTTCCTGCTTTCCCTTTCGCCTCCCTGCATTGTGCCTACGTATGCAAATTAACCGCCATCTTGTTGGCAGTTAACTGCCATCTCAGTTGGCAGTTAATTTGCATATAGCCCTGCTTAGCCAATGAAAAGGGTAGCTCGTACGCCAATTACCATTTTTCTCTTTTATTAGTGTTGATACTCCTATCTTTTAGTGAGTGTTTGTCCTATTGAATCCAGATATGATTCTCATTTTGTTGTGATTTAGCAAAAGGAGATCACTGACATGCAAGTCAGGGAAATGTAGGATGTTATTTTCTTTCTTTCCCTTTAAATCCTCAAGCTGTCTAGTGCTGATTGTACTATGTAAGAGGACTTTCCTGACTGCTGGGTGACAGGTGACGTGTCCAGGGTGAGGACAGAACTCAAGGTGAGCTTCTCTTCTTGTTCATGCCATGCTTCCCTCCATACCCACTGGTAAGTGCACTTTACTTCCTTCTTCAAGGGCAGTGTCAGGGTTGTTTATAATTTGCTGTACTTTTTTCTTCCATACAACTTCCCATTACTGGAAATCACCAGAAGATGACTTATTCCTCAACATTTTTACTGTGTGCAGCACCTAAATTGCATTCTGAAGCACACTGTTCTGGGTGTTCTTGTGAAAGTATCTGCTACCACCTAAGAGGCTGCTTCCACCACAGTAGGGCCTGCTATTAGGCCCATTTTAGCAAAAATAAAATGACATTTCTGGTTGTCTTCCTGCTTTTCCTGAGCACACAATATGAAAGTAGATTGGACAGGTCATACTTGACATGTCACTGCATAGCATCTCTTGTTTCATTTTTAAGAATACGAGCTATATTGTATATTATAATATAAAGGGTGGAGTTATATTAGGTAACAGATAAACTTTATGACAAACATGCTGTGTCATTATGGCGGTTAACAATAGTTTCTCTCTCGTCTTTCAGTCACATAATAGTATTATAACTAAGTACCTCTCTGAACTCAGCTGTGCCATATGACTTTCTTTGCCTAAGATAGTGCAAGTGGAAGTGATGTGTATCACTTCCGAACAGAAGTGTTAGGAGTCACCTTGTGCTTTGCCACTTTCTCTTTTTCTGCCATGAAAGCAGATGCAATGTCCCAGAGTAGCTGCTCTGTCAGCTGGGGTCCTGACATGAGGATGGTGTGGAACACAACTCTCGGCAACTCTCAACAGACAGGCGTGTGAGTGAAAATTCAGCCTCTGTTATATTTAGCCTTTAGATTTAGTTTCCTTAAATCATGGCAATAATTGCACAGAATCATGTACATAGTGGGTCTCTCACCTCAAATATTATGCAATACAGCAAACAATCAATCGCCCCCAAAAAACTGTCATGTGATGCAAAGGAATGAAAATCCTGAGAATGATTATTGTGAGAAATTAGGGGTGTGGGGATGGGAGGGTAAGGGTGTGTGTGTGTAGCTTTTAGAGATGTCAAATCCTCAAGCTAAGAAATGTTATTAGCTTAAATAAAATTACTAGGGGCCATGTCTGTCTTCTTAACGTGAGTATTGCAGAGTTGCATAGAGCTTTGTGTGTCCACATCTGTGTGTATATAAAGCTTTTGACAAGGAATTGAGATGTTAAACATTTGTTATAGTTTTCTTAGGTAACTGAGACCATTAGCTATGTAAAACAGAAATATTTAAAGATGAATAGATGAACAATTATATCCCTTGCTTATGTGATGTGCATATATGTTTATAAATAAGAGTATAGTTTATAAATTTTTCTGTAGTTTTGAATTCTTGTCTTGCTTTATACGCTTGTCTTATTTACTAGTAAGCCATGATAAATATCTTATTTCATATTGTACTATTGCCCCAATACCAAAAGTGGCATTCATTTGTACAGATGAGGCAAAAATAGTATAAATACATAAACAAGATGAAATAAAACTGAAGAAAACTAGGCCAAGGCTGTACATTAGAAGCACAGATTCCTAGTCTCACCACAGACACTCTTTCATATAGAGGCCATTTTTACTTGCATCTTTTCCCAAAGATGGTAAAAGAGGTTTACAAATGTTATTACACTTAGGTCATTTCCTATGATTAACGGCCAAAAAGGGACAGACACTATCCTTTAAAACATATACAATACTCTGGTAGACTGTATTTCCAAAAATGGCTGCAATGATAGCAGCCAATCTACACGGCCTCATTCCTGTGATCTTCCCACACAACCATCAAGAGGGCGAGTCTCTTTCTCTTTCCCTTAAGGTTTGTTGAATAAATTAATTTATATTTCAGTAGGAATTAGAAAAAAAGTAGAAAGAAATCATATAATACTCTACTTAAATTTATATAGAACACCATAACAACATAGTTGAGGAAGTAAATAAATCTACTGGGAATGATCCAAATACAAATAGTGTTATAAAAAAGATCCACTTACACTATCCTTTGAAAATTGATAAGATCTACAAGCAGGAATATGGAAAGGGATGCAGAGGATGAAGATTCAGGGGAGAGAGCATATAAGTAAAAGAACAAGTTTTCTCAGAAACTTTACCTTAATACATATCACAAAGCATTTGCACATATTATTTCTTTTTAACCTGCAAGCCAAGATGTAGTATCTTCATTAAATAGAGCACTACCTCACTTATCTCCTGAGTATCGTAAATGCTCAGGGGTTGCAAGGATCACGAGTTCCCTAGAAAATTTGCCGAGTGATGCTTGAGTCACCTTGATAACATTCTTAACAATTGTCATCCTAGGATTGAATATCTCAAGGAACTACAAAGTCACCATTATCTAAAGCAGCCTATTCTCTGTTTGTACTTCTTGAAGTCATCCAAAGTTAGTGTAGGCTACACTGTACCCTGTAAACCTCTTAATAAGTATTTATTCCCCTCTCCATTTTGCCTTTTCTTTTAAAAACTAAACATCCCATGGCTCTGTCCTGCAATTCTTCGGATGGTACAACACTTAATCCTCTATATTCCAGGTAATTTCCTTCTAAATATAAACACACTTATTTAAAAGGCAGGTCCATTTAGCTATCATCCAGTCTGGGAACAGCCAATGACTTGACATTTATTACTTTAGCAAATCGGTGTATAGGCATTGATTGAGCTTAGAATCAAATCATATTGAAAAAACCAAATGTTAGTAGATAGCCCAAGGGTTACTGCTGCATACCAATCGATAGTTTTAGAGCTATGACAATCAATAAAGCTCAAAGAAAAAGAATCTGTGCCATGCGATGGTCTTGTGCTGGGTAGACTCTGGCTTGCTGGCCGTGTTCCATTCCTCTGGTCTCAGATAGAGCTGACTGGACTTTCCCACAGATAGGGCATCTTTAAAAACTTCTTATGTGACTGCGCATGTATTAGGCTTGGTCAATTCCAAATGCCATGTTTTAACAATTCTAAGATACTCATTTTACCTCACATCTCTGAAGTTGGGATATATTTTAAAATTGCTGTTTTTTTAACAGCCAGGCAACAGTCAAGTAGGCTACCTTTTAAAAACCCTAAATCTCCAATGTTCTTAATTGCAGGGAGAATGACTCTGTGCAAAAATATGTTGCCACTGACTTTGAATATTGTGATAAGTATGTATGGTGCCAATTGAGGTACTGGAAATATCAAAGGGAACACTATGTAAAGTGCATGATTGTCTAATCACTAAGCTGTACATCTGAAACCAATTCAAAATAAGACTGAAAGAAAAAGGTGACCCAAAGGATTCAAATTCAAAATGTGAAAAATTTTTAGAAATATCAATTAGAATATATTTTCTGACGTATGTATGCACAAAAGTGGCAGATGTTTAAGACCTCTTTCCTTCCTTTTTCCATAAGTATATTGTAAAAACTCTAAATTATAGGCCTAAAATGCATCATGATTTACTTGGCAACATTTCTTTTTCTTAGTAGTATACAAAATATTTACAATAAACATCGTCTAGAGTAAATGAAGAAAGTATATAATTAATACAAAATGACATTTGGTAGATAAAATAAAACTGTGCCTGGAATACAAATACTAGAGTCAGGAGTCAAATTTGCAAGTGCCAAGTTTAGCAACCACATAAAGTAACATTCTTGAGATTTTGAGGTGAGGTGTTTTGGAGTTAAAGGCTTGGTAAGCCCTCACCCATGGCTTTGCCAGTCTGGAAGGACCTCACCCTGGGTAGGCAGATTGCCATCAACACCATCCAATGTCTCCCTGGAGACAATCTTGGAAACTCAAGAAGCCATGCTCACCTAACAGCCTTAACCTGATATCTCCTTACATGTTTTCCTGATAATGTATTTATTATCCTATTGCAGTATAAGATGTATTTCTATTATTGCATAACATATTCCTGAGTAATAAGAGCACAGACTCAAGCCTGGGTTACTATCCCAGGCTCAGAATTTTCTAACTAGATATTTGTTTTAAGTCAAGTTACTCAAATTATTTGGGTCTCAGTTGCCTCATTTAGAATATAGGCATCAAATAGGACCCACCCCATTGTATTATGTGCATTGCATTAATATTTGTAACATTTGCCTAGCATATGGTAAGCACCATATTAAACAGATTAAAAATGATACAATAGTAACTTAGGTGGAAGAGTAACTTTTGACTAAGAGTCTTCAAGAACATGAATATATATACATACACACAGCATTGTCTTCTACAGTATCTTACTTTATCTCCCTGCCATAATTACATAAAATATAACCTCTCGTTACTAAAATTGCAGAATAGTGCAAAGTCATCACTAGCAACATTAATTATCTTTATTTCCCTCTGCAAATATACCTATTAGTAGCCTTATAGACTTACTGACCACAAATAAACCCTGATCTTTGAAATAAATCTGTGATAAGAGCTTGTTTCACTTTTTTTTCCACCTCTTGTTTATGAAAGAATGCAGTTCATTGAAGGTTCAAGTTGGTTGGGTTTCAGGTCATTACAATTTTCCAATTTTCAGCTTTCCTTATTGCAATGCAATAAAATTTCAATTTAACTGAAAATTAGTTCCAGTAATAGTAATCAAGTCAAAATTGTAGCACATCGTTTCTTTGTAGGCATTTCCATACTCTTGTTTTATCTAAGTCTAATTGTAGCCCACCTAACTTAATTTTCTAATAGCTGCATTTAGTTTTAAAACTCCAATAATGATGAAAGTAAAGTCAATTTTTAGAATTTATTTCATTTCTAAATAGTTATCACCCTGAGTAATTAACTCCACAAGTTGTATTGGCTGCACACAACTTCCTCTCACCACCTTCCCCTCTGTGTCTATATTTAGTGCAACTTTGCATATGCGACAGGACAAGGAATCACAATGAGACCAACATAGAGAATGATCTCCCCAGTTCCTCCTCCTAGAAATGCAAGAAGAGCCTTTGGATGAAGGAATATAAAGAGATTATAAAGTCTGCTTGCCAGCCTGCAGCATGCTAAGTGGGGTAGTGTGCTTTCTCCTTGGCAGGTAGGTATTCAGAGTGTAGTAGGGCTTAATCAGAAATGAGGCTATTCAGGCTTTTTAAGAGGAGAACAGATAGGGTTATGGACTGACCTAACTACATGGGTGGTTGTGTGACAGCTGGTAGCTAGAAGAGGTTCATTTCTACTCCTCCATCCACACTCTGCAATCCAGCTATACAGCCTACATGTAGTTCAACAAACATTACATGCTTTTTCACTTCATGGCTTTGAACACATTCTTTCTTTTGTTTTTCCACCTGGCTAGTTCCAAAGTGCATTTCAAGATTCAGGTCCAAGGCGACCACTCCAAGAAATGCCTTTACTCACTCTCTCAGAGCTTTGATTTTTCCCACTTTGTGCTTTCTAGTACTTTGTGTTTCTATCATTATGTTTATTACATTGTTATGATTGGTACTTCTCTGTCTCCTCTTTAGATGGTATGCTTGTTAAAGGTAGAAATTGCCAACTAACCCTATGTCTATCATATAATGTGCCCACAACACAGTCTATGCTTATAGAATTTTGGTTTCTGGTGAAGGTTTCAGAATAGACTTTCAAATTTGGGAAAACCCACAGAAGATTCCACTAAAGATTTGCTTTCTCTCTCTTTCTTCATTATATTACTTTCAACAAGCTCTGACTTTCTGAAAAGTTTTTCTTTTTAATCCCTCATTCCCTTTTAACTACTAATTCAGTGCTTCTGCCACGGTCTACTCTAGCCTAACTGGGACTATCTGGTGTGGCTCCCTCTGAGATACATTAGGCTGTGCTATTCATACAAGAGCTCCAGAGCGTTCCATTTGATGTGGTCAGCAAAACTCTCTTCAGTATTCACAGCAGGCATTGAGCAGGAACCCAAGCTTTTTCATCAGCATATATTGTAGTGATTTTCACATCACAAGGGTGGATTTGAACACTACCAGCTGAGAAGGGATTTGGGTTTTTTTTGTTTTGTTTTGTTTTGTTTTGTTTTGTTTTGTTTTGTTTTGTTTTGTTTTGTTTTGTGTATATTTAGCCTCTCCTCATCTTACTTTCCTGTGTTTCCCCCCCCTGCATATTTTGTATTTACTGTCCAATTCCCTATCTTTTTCAAAATTCCATGAGCATGCATTCACAGGCTCATCACTTCATTCCAGAAGGACACAAAGGAATTATTATAATCAACTTACTTAAAAGACCAGATAGAGGATGAGAAACCACACTGGAAAAGAATAAAAAAGAAGAGGACTTATTACTAAATGCTTTAATGCCTCTATTTGCAAGTACTCTGTACTACTACTACCGTCTGAGGATGAATTATTTCAAGGAAGGAAAGGTACTTGGTTTTTGGTTATTTCCTTAAACCAAAGCTGAATTTTTTAGGTTGGCCAATGGGTCCTACATCTTTGACATTTGCTTCTTGAAGTATGGTCACAGCATAGTTTACTCAGAATTGCAGATGCACACACCACACTTGGGGACGGATGAGATGACTTATTTGTATATTGGATCTTTAATGGTGTTTCTTGGAAAAGACTTCAGAGGGGAGTTTTGAAAAGTTACCAGTGAGCACAGCAATGAGCTGCTGCCTTCAATTTGGTGTTGAGCTGGGACGGAGGGAACTAACAAGCTGTGGTTTCCATGGAGCAGGATGTTAAAGGCAGCCTCAAAGGAAAACGCACAAGAATTTCAATGTCAACTGCACATTTCTCCAAATCAAAGTTTTAAAATGTGTCCTCCCAACCACCTCCACTTCTTTCTAAAGGACACTGTGCTATTGTAGTATTTCAATAAATTATCAAAAAACCTTTTTTTCCAGGGGAGTTTAGTTTTTAAAGCTTCTAATGAACTCATTTCTCTGTTTGAGAAATGATTGGCTTTCTAAAGAGCAGATCCCTTAGGCTGTGACAAAACAGTTACATAATTTTCATTTAGCAGGTACTTGCATACCAGCTTGAACCATATGAAAATGACTGTTTCTACATGAAAAAACAACAACCACGTAACTCAGTTAAATACTGGCAACTTCATGTGGTTCAGCCGTGTGTGTGTGTGTGTTATTATTTTGGAGTGCACATTTAACCTGATATTGATTAAAACATCAAATAAGTTAATAGTTATATCAAGGAATACCCACCACCCAAAAAGTGATTCATCATATTTAAAAATATCACTTAAATAAAATGTATGATTAGAAATTAAACAAATACACCATGTAAGTTTTTTGTGTGTCTTGGGCTATAATATATATATGTACATATACATATATATTCATATATCTTGATTGATTATAAAAATAAATACCAGATGTCCTGATAAACTTTATAAATTTAGCCAGAAGAACAACAAATCCTATAACAAATATATGATGAGAACATTTGGATTCCTAACAGACAAGTAAGTTGGTTATGCCTGCATACAATGGCATTTATTTCTTAGTCAAGCTTAGAATTTTTTTGCTGCACATTTATACAAAGATGGCTATTTATTATGATTTTTTCTTTAGTTGAAACTGTATATCACAGTTTTAATAATGACATTTGCCATATGAAATTCCCTTTACTCAAACTTCAGTTACTAAAAACACAAGGATCCTCAGAGGTAGGTGAGAGCAGAAAAAGAAAATGGAAAGGAGGTAGGCAATCTGCTGAACACATGAATACTGAGCAGTCTGAGGTTGATTTTAAAAGTTTTCTAATAATTAATAGCATAGTAATAATGATGATAAGGTTGGTCATATTCAAATCTCAGACATCTCAAGGAAGCTGAATATTTTAAATCAAATTTTAATTTTTCCCAGATCACCCTGAAGGAACACAAGCCAAGTTTCTTAGAGAGAAAAACACCACTGATTTCCCTGTGTTGATAAATTACGGGGAAGTTGTAAGAGCCTACTTATTTGAAATCCTTTTGCCAGGTAGAAAACTTTAAGCATATACAAAGATGTTATCTGAATGGTCTAGAAATCATTCTATACTTTCTTTTTAAATGTATTTTCATTGACTTCAGAGAGGAAGGGGGAGGGAGAGAGAGATAGAAACATGAATAATGAGAGAAAATCACTGATCGGCTGCCTCCTGTATACCCCCCTACTGGGGATCGAGCCTGCAACCTGGACATGTGCCCCTGACCAGAATTAAACCTGGGACCCTGCAGTCCATAGACCGATGCTGCATACACTGAACCAAACCAGCTAGGGCCATTCTATACTTTTAAAGTAAATTTGACCTCAGAAAGTGCCTCTAAAACATTGTAAACTTATACCAACATTCATTTTAGATTCTCCTGTATCTCTGTGGCCAATGTTTTCTGAAGAGTGATGACTTGTAAGGCATCTTGCTCTCTGAGAAGCTGGCCATTTATCTAATGCACTCACACCTGATGTGATTGAAGTTAAAAATTGAAACCTTTCTGTCACAGGCTGTGCAAAGTGATTACTAATATATTATCACTAACAAAAATATTAGAAGTTAAAAAAAGGTACACTAGTTATCCTTATGAACCAAAGTTAATATTTATATTTTTTGAGATTTAAAAACCCCGGTTCACTGAAAACATATGCCATGCTGTGATGTATTTCTTAGTCTACTCATTAATCAAAAGCTTGACCCAAAGTCCCATTGTACAGCCAGACTTTATGGAGATTTGGGTCTTTTGTTTCAGACCTGAATCCACACTTAAGTGTCTCATACAAAATTACTCAGTAAGAATCCTTTATCAGACAAAAAGAGGTGAAAACAAGATAAGCACCATTAACTGTGAATCTATGTTTCTTGGAGTCCTTTTTTATTTATTATCAAGCTAAGATTTGCTTCAAATCCCATTGCATACCCTGGAAAACATCCAGTGCAATCCCTGTACTCTTCCCTCCCCCACCCACCGGTCCCGAAACCCCCAGTGACAGCTGACAGCCTTCTCTCTATGAGCCTGTCTCTATTCTGCTTGTTAGTTCTCTTTTATTTTTAATACTATAATTATGCTATCACCTACTCTAGTAAAGCACATTAATCAAGTGTTAGAAGTCAATGAAAACACTTTATAAAAGACGCATGAATTTGTTTTTCTGAAGCACCTCTTCCTTTTTTCTAGAAGGCTATTTTGGCAGCATATCTAGAGCATCAATGCTACAAATAGGCATAAGTTTCCAAGTTAAAATTTGCCTACCTCTCCAGTTTTCTTGTTTGTGGATGAAAGTTTAGGAGGTGTAACCTCTAGTGGTGCTTTCAGAACACTGTGAGCCCACATGTTTTATTCTAAGGTAAATAACACATATAGAAGCAACAAATATGTAACCTTTTCTGTATCCAACTCTTTCAGCAACTGAGTCCCCTAGAAAAGAATTTTTAGACCCTGGTTAATATTTTAGTAAGAGTGGATTAAAAAAATAAATCAAACAAGACCCAACTGCACATTGCCTAAAAAATCCACTTTAAATATCGAAACACAGAATAAAAGTGAAGGGGGGAAGAAAAGTATACTATGCTAACACTAATCAAATGTAGCATTATTAATTTTAGAAAAATCAGGCTTCAGAACAAAGAAAAAAGATAAAAGGGTCAGTTCTCAAAGATGACACAATATTATCCTTAACATATATGTACCTAATAATAGAACATCAAAATACAGAGTGTCCCAAAAATGTATATACACTTTAACAGCCGATTCTATTACATTTTTAAAATGAAATGCTGCCTTTAGAGTTATTTAAAGTGTGTATATTTTGGGGGGACATGCTGTACATGAGGCAAAAATCTGATAGAAATGCAAGGAGAAATTGACAAAATCACAATGAGATACTACACAACTACTAGAATGGCTAGAATAACCTTTAAAAATAATAACATCATCTGAATATGCATACCAACTGGAATTCTCAACATTTACTGATGTGAGGGCAAAATGAAAATGCCACTTTAGAAACAGTTTTGCATTGTCTTATATAAAGTGAAGCATATAGCTATCATATCACCCAATCATCCTATTCCTAGGTATCAACCCAAGAATTAAAACTTACGTTCACACCAAAATCTGTACTCAAAATCTAACATTATTCAAAACTGCCAAAACTGAAATCACACATGTTCTTCTATCATGGAATGAATCTTTAAAAAACCTGTTATAATAGTACAATGGAATGCAACTTAGCAATAGAAAGGAACAAGTTAGTAACATACACAATAACATGAATGAATCTTAAACACATTTTTCTAAGTTTGATGAAGTCAAACTAAAAGGGTACGTATTATATGATTACAGAGGAAACCACATTCGGGATTGTAGGCTAATACATCTCCTGGGCCCTAAATAAAAAGCGATGGTTCCCAAAATCTGGGGGATAGATTATTTCACTTTCTTGGATTGAAGTGGAAGAAAACTATTCACTTGCAAAGATTAACAACTGTTTTTTTACATGCTGAAAAGAAGGAATTTGCTCACGCTTTTCTTTCCTCCTTATACATTCTTGCCAGGTACATTTTAGAAGAGAAATTAATTAGTCACCATCTAAGCATAGACAGGATCATATATTTGCATACAAATTAGAAAATACCTTAAACTTTTCTTGCCAAAAGCAAGAGTTAAGAAATAGTTGTAACATTTTAAAGTTTTTAATTCATGCTTCCAGCAAACATTTGTGGGTTATCTAATATATTCAAAACACTAATCTAGAAGCTGTGGAGGTTTCAAAAAATGTAAGATGGCTCTCGAAAAGCTAGGGTTTAGTGTGGAAAATGAGAAAGGCAAGTAAATGTTATGTGATATTTCAAGAATCTATAATAATAAAACGTAATATGCTGATTAGATCAGACGTCCTTCCGGACAACCTTCTGGACAAAGCTGGGACTGCAAGGGAAGCCCAGGTCCCGAGTGCCGGAGGGAAGCCGGTGCTGGCAGCTGGGGGAAGGAAGGCCTACTCTTGCACAAATTTCATGCATCGGGCCTCTAGTTGATAAATAAAGCATGATAGCTGATTAAAGAAGGAAGTAGCATATCTGGTAGAGAGAGAAAAAGAGAGAGAGAGAAAATGAATGAACATTGAATATGCTGGAGTTACATAATACCCGCTCAGAAGAACCTATTGTTAAATTTTCAAGAATTTTCCACATCAGTTGACATGGTGGGTTGGGCTTTGAAATCTTTCCTGATTGGAATAACTAACACACAAAAGTTGGCAAATGCTACAAATAAGTTTTTTCCTTCCCTACCCCTTTTAAAAGCCTATGGTTAAATATTTATCAACAGACCACTTCTAAGATAAAAAATACTAAAAATTTTTCTTCTCTGCTATATCACTTCTGAGGGCACTCAGCTGAATTTCTGGATCTGAGACCTGACACTCAAGTCTGAAGAGCCTGATAAGACAGCACAGTAATAACATGCATTACTTACAGAGTCCAGCTATGTTCCAAGCACTCAAAATAGAGTCCCTTTTCATCATTAGTAGATGATATAGTACAAGAGTAAACAAATAGGCTTAATAGCAAGCTCTAGTAAATATAATTTAGTAATTTAAATATAATTTAATAATGTATCTACTATTGGGTAGGCAATTTGTTTCTTAAAATGTTTCTAGATCAACATTAGGAATATTATTTATGCTTGCTTGCCATCATTTTCCTCTATCAAATGAATATTTGGGGTGAGATGGTACTTGTAGCTCTAAGGCAATATGGTTTTGTAATGGTATTATGCATGTATGGGAAGGCCAATTTCAAAAAGATTCCATTAATAGGTATGTGAGTCCTTAAGCTTTTATTTTACCTTAGTTATATAAGTTACTGGTTGAAAGGATAAATTTTGAAGTTAGGTAACCTTAGATTTGAAATCTTTATATGCTCATTTCTAGCTATATGGCTAGCAGTGAAATTGCTTAGCCCCAAAGATTTTCAGTTACTTCTTCTAATAAATAACAGTAATCATAACACTTACCCCAATCCTACCCCAAGTTTGCAAGTAAGTATCAAATGTACTAATGTATGCAAATTGCTCAATACAGTACCTGGTGGAGAGTAAATGGTAGTTATTATTTTTTGGTTTGGTGACTTAGTAAAACACATCACTCTTTTCAGATGTATAACAGAAGATGATAGTGTATCACTTAGGCTTTGTCCTCATTGCATAAGTAATTTATATGTTTCTTCAGTAACTTGGCAGCAGAAAAAGCAATTTATGATTTTTATATAATTTGGAACTTATCAACCCAAATAGGGCAATAATATCTTGGTATAAAATACAAAATGATTGTTGACATGTCATAAATATATGTAAATAACACTTAAAAAACAAAAATGTTTTCATAGTGTCGTCTGAGTACTTGTTTTCCTCAGTTAAATGAGCTTGAACTCAAATGACTTTACTTCAACAAGAAAATGATCAACCGCAATTATCTTAAAATATATTGCCTATGTCAGATGCTCTCCGTTATCCTGTTTTTCCCTCATTACCATTTAATTTCTTTGGAAAATACAGCCTTATTTAAACTATCAAAAATGCAGAACTAAGCATGTATCTCAAGGAGAGGGCTGAGAAGGTCTGTTTTCTAGACCTGAGACTGGTAGCTTGATGGCCTCAGCAGCTTGCCACATGTATTCAGAGATACCTTAAGAGGCTATACTCTACTGAATTACCTCTTTTAATTACTACATCACCCTAAGAGAGGGTTTGTAAAATTTGTAGAGCAGTGCCCTCCCACCCCCCCCCCCCACACATCTTTATTTATTTAGACACCCGCTATATAAACTAAAGGACTATTTCAGCATAAGGCTGCTGTCTGGGCAAAGCTCTGATTAGAGGCATCATTTGGATGACTACTCTTGTGAACCATATGCTCTAAAGACAGTATAGTGTGCTGGGAAGAGAGATGGTAGTTTTCTTAGACTCATACAACATGATTTTTCCCCCTAAAATCAGGACTGGATGGTCTAAGTTACCCCAAAACTGAAACATGAGAGCCAATAGAGCCTAACGGTTAAATGTATAGATTTTTGGAATCAGATGGATCTGGGTTCAAATTTAAGGTCTGTGACTCACCAGCTTTGTGCTCTTGGGAAGACTGTTTAAGTGCTCTACGCTTCAGGTTCTCGTCTATAAAGTGGACATAACTAGCAGGTACCCCTCTTGTGAGGATTACATGAGCTAATAAGTATATAGCAAAATGCTTGACAGATAAATGCGCTCATAAGTGCTAGCTAATACTATTTTCAAAATATTCTCTCTCGCCATCTATAATAAATCAATTTTGACATATATCATTTTGGGGAAATAAACATATCTGGGATGGGTCAATATTAAAGCCTTTACCATATAATCCTTTATCTAGCAACAGCTTAGCAGAAGTCATGACAGCTGAGATTGTGTGGACTGTGCATCTGAGAGACACTTAGCAAACAGTGGCAGTGAAGATAGATGGGCACTGCAGAAAAGTGCTACAAGCTTAGCATATTTCACAATTTTGCTGGAGCAAGCCTTGACAACACCATTACAGTTTTCCTCACTCGTTACCTCTGGCCTACTTTAAATGTATCCAACATCTGAAGGTTTACTATCTGCAGATTTTGTCTTGGATTACCTGAAGAAGCCATACTTTTGCTACAATCTTGAGTTCCAGCCAGAACATGATACTACTTTCATTCACACAGATATAAGCCTAGAAACAGGGCAGAGAGAGGTGCACCAAGGGCCAGCTGATACGCTTCTCAATTGCAAGATATTCCAAATGCAGAGGAGAAAATGGGTCATAATATGTTAATTGCTGCACTGATGCAACAGAACAAGAGGTGGATTACTTTCTAATGTAATGCCCAAATATATTTAAAGAACTGTATCACACAAATATAAAACATTAAGTGTCAATCCAAACTACTGGAAAATCTACTTGTAAAAAAAAAAAAACAGGTATCTCTAATTGTATCACAGAAAATTATTAAATCTAAAAGCTCATTTTCATTTAAAAAATAAATATATACCACGTGGAACACTGCAAGTGAGTGTTGTGATGTATAGCAAAAACCACTTATAACAGCTCCCTACAAGCTATCTAAGAGAACAGAACATTTCCATCCATCAATTAAATGCTAGACATAGATCTATCATCAGAATCCTTGCTGAATGAAACAAATGTAAGATATGGTTTTAATGAACGCTACTGCTCAAAAACCTACTTGCCCATCAGTTCTCAAACCTGGCTGCATGTTAGAATCACTTGAGGATCTTTTAAAAACATAGGCCTGCCCATCTAAAAATAACCAGATCAGTGTTCTATAAATGCAAAGAAAAGCTGCTCTTAATAGCTGGGCAAATCTGTATGAGATGAACACATCTCACGTGAGCCACATCCCTTGCATACACTTACAAGTAGCACAAATCTCTGAATGCAGATCAGGGGGTGGTACTTTTCCCCATGTGGTTTATCAACACATCATTTTTTCCTTTTGTTCTTTTAGATAAATCAAATTAAATGTATTTGCCTGCTTCTGAAGAACAGAAAGAACAAATTGTGGTTTGGAGTGTAGTCACGATTATTTATTTTCCAATGTTATTACTCTTTGAAAAAAGAAAAAAACCTAAAAAATTAGACTTGAATTATTGACCTACCAAAGACTATACTGGATTTTAAAAGTTTTCTCATTTTTTTTTCATTAGAGACATAAATCCTGAAAGACTTACATAATATCAAGAAAAAAAAATCTCCAAAGAAATCTATGTCTGGGAATAAAAAAGAACATTTATAGCATATTTCTACTTACTGAAAATCAGTGTGGAGTTGAACAGATGCTAAACCATGTTTTGCTTATCATAATCCACAAAGGCGGGTGGGAGTGGGGGCACACTGATCTTCATTTGCAGCTAAAAAACATTTCAGGAGTTTTGGCTTTGGTACCGCGGTAGGTGTTCTAAGCACCGAGCTTCACACCACTACAGCGTGATCACTGAAGAGAAGCTGGCAGCTGATGTTAGGGCATCATTTTCTCCTCCTGCTTCTGCCCAGATGGACTACACATGACTCAGTTCTCTTCCAGTTATGTCAACACTTTACCTATTCTCCAAACCTGATTCTGACGGAATATTCTGTCCATGGTTAAAGGCTCCAACCAATTGTTATATGGTCCATAACGTCTCCCTCAACATTCTCTACAACACCTCCTAGTGGGAAGTGACTCATTCTTACTCTGAACTCTTTATCTTCAATTATTTTATTTGCCTCTTTTTTTCCCTTTATAGACCCTTTTATGTGGTCTTATTTAAAAATAAGCCATTTCTTATTTTTAGGTCTCACAAAACCTAACACAATATTGAACATGGTGAAAGATCATTAGTTAATCCTATATAATAAAAGCCTAATATGCAAATTGTCCCCATAACCAGGAATTCGACCAGGAGTTTCACCAGGGGGTGGGGCCAGCGGCAGCAGGCAGCAGGGGTAAGGGAGGCACCCTTGGCTGGCAGCTGCTAGGGACCCTACCCATGCACGAATTTTGTGCACTGGGTCTCTAGTTCAGGAATAAAGGTGAATACAAATGCTGACATGACATGTCATCATTGTCTGTTTGGTTCATTGTACTCCATCATTGAATTAGTTAAAGCAACAGCTCATGGCACTGCTACATTTTTTTTCAATGTTCTAAACCAAACAAATGAAGGTAAGTAAAAAGTGCCAGAGAATGTTGACAAAGTTTGATCAAATAATGTTTTGAGCACATCTTCAACATTCGTTATTCCCAGCGAAAAGGATCTCATGGGGAAAAGCACCGAAGTCTTAGCAAACCTCACTCTGAGTCCTGACCCGTTTTTCCCTGCTGTGTGGCCTTGGACAAGTCCCAGCATTTCTAACAAACCACCACAAACACTTGATTATTTTTTTACTAGAAAAGTGCTACCCCCTGATGTGATCATTTATTTGAGCACATGCCCTTCTTCTAGCCACAATGCTATTGCGGTAAGTGATATTTTCCCTCCTACTTTTACCTAATATGAAAATAAGACGCTAAAGTTTTAAAATCTAACTAGCAAAACAACCCTTCCTGGGAACACAAAGCTATTAAGTAGCAGAACTGGGATTCAAACCAGCTTATGCCTGCCAGCTAAGTCAGTGTCCTTAACCATTATACTAATTGAGTTTCCTCGGCTCTGAAGTGGAAGTATTGACTGTCACCAAATCACTAGGAAATGGGACACAGAAGGATAGCTACACAAAGGCGACTAAACTACTAATGACTCACTAACTTGCCATTTGTTCATCATTCATTTTCCCTCATAATGCTGATATTTTGGGGTAAAAGTTTGAGTCCCCATTACTTGGTGAAGGTTTGTTTATATCCTTTTAGCCTAATGACATAGGGTCAGGAGAAAAACATGGGGCCAAGGAAGCAGTGGATGGGGTGACATAGAGAGCTGCACACGGGGTCAACACATTTTACAGGCCCATCAACGTGTCTGACAGACTAATGATTTTGGAAACCAATCTACAAAGCTATCCTGCAGTCTGCACTAGTCTAATGACTGTTTTTCTGAAATCTGAACATGAGGTCTCATATTAGAGTTATTTAGGGGCAAATATAAATAAATATATTAAGAAGCCACAAACATGACATTCTATTTATGCATTGATAGTTGATCAGAAGCAAAGTAAATCAAAGAATGGGGAATAAACATTGTGAAATGATTTTTTTTTCCTTTCTCAGATTTCAATCATCTTTTTTTATTTTTCATAGAAAATTTTCTCCTTGACCTCCACTGGTCAAATCAGTTTGGATGATGCTTATTTCTAAAATATATATTTCTGGCCATTACACTGCAGTCGTATGTTAGATGCTAATGAAGGTGTTGAAGTAGTTTGAAGCACTTAAAATGTTCCTTTAAAAAATTTATATAAAGGTATAAACACTCAATGTGTAAATCTCTTTGTGAAAGTCAAATGGCTTGAAGGAGTGCTTTGTCCCTTGGCTCTCTCTCTATAGATGTAATTTCAACAGACACACTTTTTCTTTTGTGTAAAAGTTGATAACTGATTCCAATTTCTGCAACAAACTGTACTGCCTGCAAAGAATAAAAACATACCTGCAGAGTTAGAACACCAGGATTTAGGCAGCAATGACAATGATTTGCAATATTCGAAATATATTAGAAATAGTGCAAAGAAACAGTTTTCTTTTTATAATGAAAATATAGTATATACAACACATATATTATATTTTATGTATAAAGCATACTAGTACATATGATATATAAACTATTTATGGTATATATACTATATAACATATTATACATACTATATATATATATATACACACACACATACACACACATACATATGATATTACAGAAGTGTTCCTAAGGACAAAATGATGTATTATAAATATTGGTATTCCTAGTTAGTTATTTCCATTCAGAACAACTCCCCTTTGCCTGTGCTGGTCCATGTCATCCATCTGTTTTCACCACATTAAGAAATTATTTTGATTACTGGCTTTTGTTAGCCAAAGTGAGTTACCAGTTTGTATCATACATTTATCAGTAAAAGGTGTGGCTTCTGCAGTCTAGATGGGTTCAAATCCAAATCCAGATCCACTGCTATGGACTAAATTATGCTCCCTGCTCCCTTAAAAAATTTCATGTATTTGAATCCTTAATCCTCAAAGTGACTCTATTTGGAAATAGAGCTTTTAGGAGATAATTAAAATTAAGTGAAGTCATAAGGGTAGGGTCTTAATCTGATAGGATTGGTGGCCTTATAAGAGGAAATAAAAAGGGAGTTATATCTCTCTCTACGTGTACCCACAGAGGAAAGACCATGTGAGCACACAGTGAGAAGGTGGCCTTCTGCAAGTCAGGAAGAGAGCTCTCACCAGAATCCAACCATGCTAGCACCCTGACCTTGAACTCCCCATAACTATGAGAGAATAAATATTTGTTGACTCAGCCTATGTGATTTTCTTATGTCAGCCCAAGTATATTCATATACCCACCATGTAATAATGGTATTCTTAGGAAAAATACTCAAATCTCTGTGCTAGATTTTTGTCAATTTAAAGTAAATAATAATAGTATTAAGTTACACAGCAAATAGCAATGAAGATAATATGGAGCAATACATATAAAACAATTTTTTTCTCAGTTTACACACAACTCATTACAATAACTTTGGGATCTATATGTCTAGCAAACAACTCTTCTCTGACCTCTAATTTCATATTTCTAAT
Source organism: Myotis daubentonii (assembly GCF_963259705.1). Classification (NCBI taxonomy): domain Eukaryota; kingdom Metazoa; phylum Chordata; class Mammalia; order Chiroptera; family Vespertilionidae; genus Myotis; species Myotis daubentonii. The sequence goes on along the minus strand of NC_081843.1, from coordinate 83,584,699 downwards.
TTCCTAAAGATATCTACCTCCGAAGGAATGCTGAGCATGTCAGTCTTAACTTGCCCTAAACCACATTTTTCTTGGATGCTACCAAAAGAAAAAAAAAAAAAAAGTCCTGCAATTCTTCCTTTACTTATCTTCTCCGTTTCAATCAATGGTGTCAGCTGTCCATGACAAAAATTGGAGGCAATCTTCGGCTCTCATCTCCACCTCCAGTTGTGTGTAAAGACTGTTCAACCTAAACAGGCTTCCGCCCATAGCATTCCGTCCTGCTGATTCAGCTTTAGATTAGACCCTCACGGTCTTTCTCCTGTCACACTGCACAGAGCCTCTTCACTGCTTCTCCCTCTATGGCCACATGATTTCACTTTGATACCGCCACCATATTTTTGTACATTCACTTATTTCAGAAACTTAGATCTGGGATTAAGAACAACAAATAGCATCAATAATATCAGTGACTCTCAACTTCCCAAGCCCAAGAAAGACACTCATCAAAAAAGTTACATACAGCCCTGACCGGTTTGGCTCAGTGGATAGAGGGTCGGACTGTGGACTGAAGGGTCCCAGGTTCGATTATGGTCAAGGGCATGTACCTTGGTTGCAGGCACATCCCCAATAGGAGGTGTACAAGAGGCAGCTGATCGACGTTTCTCTCTCATCGATGTTTCTAACTCTCTATCCCTCTCCCTTCCTCTCTGTAAAAAATCAATAAAATATATTAAAAAAAAACACACAAACAAAAAGAAAACTAAAAAGTAAAAGTTTAAAAAAAAAGTTACATACAACACTTTTAACATGCTGAGCTTTAAGACTGCCAAACAACTTGTTTCCAGAATCTGTACGGACTTGGTGGAGGTGGGGAGGGGAGAAAGTAACTAAATTTAAGGTTAGAGAGGCTGAAACAAGTCTAGACCTTGGAGGAGGGGAAAGGTGGAAAGATACCTTCTCTCATTATCTGCCTCCAAATCAGAGTACTGGATTCAGTGCTAAGCAGAAAACTATTCTTGGAATGGTGCTCAGAGCACACATAACAGGGAACTCTGTCTTATCTGTCTCATAGAGTTTATTTAATACAGGAATTAAAAGATCAAATGGGCCGAAACCGGTTTGGCTCAGTGGATAGAGCGTCGGCCTGTGGACTGAAAGGTCCCAGGTTCGATTCCGGTCAAGGGCATGTACCTGGGTTGCGGGCACATCCCCAGTGGGGGGTGTGCAGGAGGCGGCTGTCGATGTTTCTCTCTCATCGATGTTTCTGACTCTCTATCTCTCTCCCTTCCTCTCTGTAAAAAATCAATAAAATATATTTTTTAAAAAAATCAAATGGATTGACCCCCATGGCCCTTACCTTCCACTCAGTTCTGGATTCAGGTCAATAGCATTTGGCAGGAACTGAAAGAGTGCCTATCTATTTATTTCTCATTCAGTTGCCAAACACTTCACTGTAATGGACAAAATTAAACTGTCCCATTTCATGTGCTACTTAGAGCTTTCCCAAGTGGCAGAGAAGACCTGCTTTTCTAGTCCCTTGAAGAGACATAATTTATACCCTATTTCCATGTACACAGACATTTCTATTGGTGGTGGTTTTTTTTTTTTTTCAATTTTAGTATAGTAAACATTGTGGTTACAAATTGGGCAAATAAAAGAAAATTCAAATTTGAGAGGCATTCTTTTCAGATATATACTTTGATTGATACATGAACAAAATGTGTGCACAAACAAGTAAGTTTTGCTTTTCTTTCACTACCCAGAGAAATACCCAGTGGAGACTGAAATATTATGCCAAGACAAACAGAATGAATAAATAACATAGATATTGAATTTATACCGATTTAAATGCAATTGTGAAATGAGGAAAGCAGGAAGAAGCTAGACTTGACACTAAGAGACAAAATTTTAAGAACTAGGTATGTGGACATTTATTAATTCATCCATTCATGCATTGATTTGTGCATTTATTTGATATTATCTGTTCACTGTGCTAGAAGTAGAGATTTGGGAATAACCAGAAAGAAAACCTGACCTCAGGAATTTAAAAGGTAATAAGATATACACCTAACATATTATCTGGGATAGAAGATAATGAGCACTATAATAGAAATAGATCCTGTTTGTGGGAACTCAAATGAAAAAGAGTTATGGCTTTTTTTAGCATACCAAATATAGTTATGTCAAATCCTTCTTTGATAATTTTGGTTTAGTAAAGTTTTCTGAAGGCGACAGAAATATTTTGTAGATTTCCAGGCATAGAAAATAGACCTGTATCAAGCCCCATTTGAACTGTTCCTTGGATACTTTCTTCTTGTGAAACAGAATATCACATGTAATGTTCTGTTTACCAGCATGGCTGACTACAGCATCTGGAATTTTACTCCCCGAAATAGTGCATTGATTCAATGCGACACTACGTCTCTTACTTTGTCTCCGCATTCAGTCCATCTACTCATTGTGCTTTTATATTCACTCTGGGGAAAATTTGCAAAGATTTATAAAGGTGTGAAGAGGCAGTCCATTAGTTTTAGGGTTCTTTGGAGAACTGTCAGTCTGAGTGTAGTTCCCTCCTGGCTTGAAAACGACATTGTTACCCAAATTTTCACTCACATCATACAGGCCAGCTAATTTAAGTAAGAGCCATTCATATTAGCTTCAGAATTAAGTTACAGAAAACTTTGTATTGTTATCTATTGCAGTCTCCTTTTTTTATTACCAATTTTGTGTTGACTAGTCATGTTCCAACAATATGGAAAACTGAATATAAACTTTTCAGCATATTTTATTCTTACAAAGTAAAATTCCAGTTTTGGAGACAGTGATGTTGCCAATACTTAAATGTCTACTTTATATCTCATAGCTGGAGACTTGCAAGTCAATGGCATTTTGTAGAACCTACCATGTCAAGCATTAGCAGCTAATGTCCAGTACATATTATGGATGGTAAAAAGAAAAGCAATTGCTTATTTGTGGGATGCCAGAAAGAATCTAAGAGTACATAAAAGAGACACCAACTTCAATTGTCCAAATGTTTCCTATAAATCAATGAGTAATAAGTCTATGATTTACTGGAGCCCTCATTATTCAGCAGGTTGGACCCACACATAGAGAAATGAAACAAATAAAAGAAAAGGTACTGAGGCAAACGTAGATTAATTGATTAGAATTTTCATCTCAACCTCTATTGTCTGATTATACATCATATTCTATTTAATAGAATACAATGCAATTCTCCTCTCTTTATTGCTGCCTCACTTTATTGTACCCATAAACCTAATCTTAACAAAAAAGTTAAAATTAAATTATATCAGGGAGATGAACAGCTGACACCATTTGTTGACCATCTACTGTGTAGAAGTGCTAAGTACTCTGCACATGTGACTTTTTAAGTAGACTTTATGTTTTAGATTCATAGCAATATTGAGCAGAAGGTATAGACATTTCCCACATGCCCCCTGCCCTTATATGCATAGCCTCTCCCAGTATCATCACTCCCCATCAGATAGCTACATTTGTTTTAATTGATGAAGACATCATAATTCCCTGAAGTTCATAGTTTACATTAGGGTTTTCTAAGAGGGTTTTTCTTTTTTAAAATAAATTATACTAAATGTAGTTAAATGCTTTTCCTCGTTGATTAATAATCTGTAGTGTTCTCCTTTAGTTTATGAATGCAGTGAATCAATCAATAGAATTGATTTTCTAGAGTGAAACAAACATACAAACTTTGCTTTCCTAGAATAAAAGCAAGTTGATTATGCTATAACATTATATTGCTAGATTATGTTTGTTCTTTTGTTGAGGAATTTGGGTATTCACACATGAGACTGATTGGAAGTGTTTCTTTCTCATATTGTTGTTTTTAGCCTTTGTTTTCAGACTAATTTTCCCCCTATTGTTCAGACAAGTTTTGCATATTGGAGTTATTTCTTCATTTAATGGTAGATATAACATTACATACCTGGAGTTTACTCTGTGGGGCTTTGGAATGGGAAGGACAGGGAATATCAGATCATTCCAGGAACCTTTCTTTCCTAATCATATGATCCAGGTGATGGAAAAAAAAGTATATAAAAAGCATTTATTTTTGTGAGATGTATGTGCAAAACGAATAATACGAGGCACTGAGAAATGTGGCCATTTTAAAATGAAAGCTTGTGTATGTGGCTTGGAGTCACTCTAAGTATCATTGCTTCAGACTTTCTTGCCATATAGGTCTATGAAATACCTGCTTTATCAGGAATACTATTCATCATGTCTGAAAAAGAATCCATTACATATTTATATATTTGTAAACTCAACTACACTGTGGCATTTGTGGAGCTCTGCCTCTGAGAAGCTGTCTTTTTTTTCACTTGTGAGGATAAAAATCAAAGCTGAAGGTTGTGAAAAACATGACTGCCAGCCTGGGTTATTACATTGATCTTCATCACGGAAGAAAGAGGTATTACTCATGAGAAGCATGACGGAGAGAGGACAGCCTCATCATTTTCATGATCGAGAAAGGTATTATAAGAGATCTATATTTTATTTATTTTCTCAGTCCCTCCCTGAATCCTTCAACAGAAACTTAATCAAATGTCATCGTTTGGAGATTATGTTATTATCATATATAGAATTCCCATTACCTTAAAAAGAATTTGTGGTATATTTCTTTAAACCTCTAAACAAATATTTATAAGTGGTCATTTTATTTTATTTTAAAATTTGATACACATTTGGAGGGATTTAATACACTTGTCCCTGCTCCCTTCAATCAAAATCAGTTCAGGCTGAGATTATCAATTGGCCCTTTGGAAACGTCTGAACATTCTGTGTACCTGGCAGAGGATACCCTACAAATCCATTAGGCTGGGATTGTTCTTATCATCTTTCCACTGTGTCACAATGATAAAATTCATGCACACACAGTAAATCTTGAGTTAAGACTCCATATATTTGCATTCTTAGAAATATAGTCTTATGAAATCATACCTCTCACATCAAAAATGATGGCCCAAAGATCCATTCCTTATGGATTTATGCTTCTGGAACATGAAATAGAGTCTGTAAGGACTGACATCCACCTACCCGCAATCCTCTCTGTCTTGGAAGAAGTAAGAGTCTCTGAAGTGCCTTGGAATTAGGCAGATTCTTGAACAGACTTCTGAGTTTCATTCCAAATGGCACCAATGTCCCATGGCAACAAGCAAGCACTGGCCATGCCTTCCTTAATAAACTACTTTCAATTATGTGGCAGTCTCTGGTGTTAAAATTCTGCCCTAAATGTGAGAAGCATTATCAATATTTTACCCCAAGTTCCTGAGCCTTTGAGGTTACAGTTTCAGCTCTGGCAGACAATGCCAACCAACCAACCAACCAACCAACCAACCAAACAAACAAAAAACCTCCAAGAAAGTGATATGCAAAGTAGGCTAGACTATAGAATTTCATATTAGTAATATGACCAGAAGTAACTGATAAGCTCTTTTTTTAAAAAAAAAAATTTTATTGATTTTTTACAGAGAGGAAGGGAGAGGGATAGAGAGTTAGAAACATCGATGAGAGAGAAACATCGATCAGCTGCCTCCTGCACACCCCCTACTGGGGATGTGCCCGCAACGAAGGTACATGCCCTTGACCGGAATTGAACTTGGGACCCTTCAGTCGGGAGGCAGATGCTCTATCCACTGAGCCAAACCAGTTAGGGCAAGCTATTTTTGAATGTTATATATAACCAGGGAATAACTTAGATAACAAGAAAAAGAGAGGTCTTATTAAACTAAGTCCAAATCAGCACTATTATGCCTTATGTGCTATTGTTCATATATTTAAATTATCTCAGACTTCCAGAACATCTTTAATTTCCATGTCTAAATCAATATGACCTCAATTGAGAGAGATTTCCTTAACGTATGTGGTTTTTTCTGGTGTCTCAAAATTATATTAGAAGATAAGCACCCAAGATGGAGTGAGCCCACTTAGCCTTTCTGTACCAATAATTTTACCACTAAAAAAATCCAGACAATATGCAAAAGCAAAATCTAGAGGACTCTGAAATGTAAACAACAGGCTGATTAGGACCTTGGCCTGGAAAGGACTTCTTATAGTACACTAAAAGTATAAACTACAATAGAAAAATTGTTTTTTTTAATAAATTGGTTTTTATCAAATTTAAAAACATTTAGTCTTTATAATACTTAAGAAAACAAAGCCAGACTAGAAGAAAATATTCATGATACAGATGTATGCTAGTGGATTTGTATATTCAGACTACATAAAGAGCTTTTACCACTTAACAGGATGACCAATAACTCAATAAAAAATGGGCAATTTGAATAGGTTTTCCAAAAAGGAAATATACAGGTGGCAAATAAGTACATGAAAAGATATATAACATCATTAGTTGTCAGGGAAATGCACATTAAAATTATAATGAGATACTATACTCACTAGAATAGCTTTTTTAAAAAATTCTCAATATTAAATTTCTGGCCAAGATGTAGAGAAACTGGAACTCTCAGATACTACTGGTGGAAATATAAAATGGTACAACCCCTTTGACAAACTCTGGCAGTTTTGTAAAAATTGAAATAATATACACTTAGCATATGACCAGCCATTCTACACCTATATATTATTCAAGGGAAATAAAAACATATTTACACAGAGACCTATAAGTGAAGTTTTATTCTTGTAAATAAAACTTATAAGCAGTTTTATTTACAAGAATAAAAATTAGAAACAACTCAAATGTCTATGAGTCAGGTGACTGGGTAAACAAACCCAAAATATAACTGAATGATAACTATATGTATAAAAGCCCAGAGACTGGAACGATGGCATGACTGGAATGACAGGTCCCTATGACGCACACTGCGGTGGCCAACCGGCCCGATCAGGGCCTCGATTGCCCCCTCCCCCACCTCCCTCATCTCCTCCCCCCCTGCTGCCCAGCCCAATTGGCCTCCATGAGGTCGGGCCGGCTGGACCCCACCTGTGCATGAATTCATGCACCAGGCCTCTAGTAAGCAATAAAAGCCAATGAATGACTGATAATAGACAAGCATGTGGATGAATCTCAAATTATTTTTATTAGATAAAGAAAGGCCAAATGAAAGAGTATCACTATAGTATCAGTTTTATATATAGAAATGAATTGACAGAGAAATAAAGCTTAAGAGTGATTGCTGGGCAAAAGGAAGGATCAACTGCAAAGGGGCACAGAGGCTCTAGGTAGGTGACTGGTGTCTTTCTGTCTTAATTGTGATCATGTCTTCAGTAGTTGCACAACTCACAAAACTCATTAAGTTGTGCCTTTTAAATAGATGCCTTATAAATATTTATTAAAATTTAAAGAAATTACTGTAAATTTAATTTTAGGAAAGAGAAAGGAGTTAGTTTATTTCAATGTTATGGTTCATAAAAATACCGTATTTGTGAGTAAGAGTATGGATATTATATAAACAAAACACAATTATAGAATATCAAGAAAGAGAAAAATGACATAATGAAAGTCGATATGTATAAACTGAGATGAAAATATTGACCATGAAAAATAAACACAATGGGATTAATGACTTTATAACAGAAATTTAACAAGATTTTCAGATTACCTAGAGGAGCAAATTTCTTCTTTAGCTTATCTACAGCTACTTATGTTATAGGGTCTCAGCTGTTAATAAACCATTATATTATATATGCAGTGAGTAAATCTGCATTTTAGTAGAACAGCGACTCCCCAAACTGCTCTCCTTCCCTTCTGTTAAGGTCGGTGAAGTTAAAAATGTAACTATAAAAATAGTCTTACTTGCACAGTCAACATTTTCTTCCCCCCTGGGTATCTCTGAATTCTATTTGCTTCTGTAACTGACAGTCATGTATTATTTTGTGCTTCATTTGGCATGACACAACAAATGCATGTGGGGAAGAGCAAGCTGGGTTTCCTTCTGCACTGTGTTTCAGTAGGAAAACTGTCAGTTAAATTCCGGCTGCTGAATTTTTATAACTAGTTCCACTTAGAAGTTGCAGAAAGAACACAGAATGCTTAAACAAATACCATGTGGACTGAGTATTGACAGGTGGGGAAACGTGTGAAATAAAAAACGATGTCTATAGCATTTAGCAAGACTCCATCACTCATTATCCTGTCAACAGAAAATGAGTTGCATGACATGGGTACTTGCTCTCCAGCTTTGTGAGAACAGATCTTCTGCATTTAGGGTATGTCCTTGAGAGGACTGATTGTCCTATTGATAAAGATAAGTACTATTAAAAATAGAAATGGCTGTCACTGAAAATAAATGATTGTCAAGCCAAAATGTTGTAGAAATTTATTGATTTCTACCTCTGATGCAGATGGTGATTTTTTGAGATAACAGTTTGAAGCCTCAAATTATTATTCTTATAAAATGTCAAACAGATTTTACAGCCTCAGAGAAGTTCTTCCAGTAGAACGTTGTTAGGCTGGAGGCTTTTCAGTGAAGTTTTTAGTTCTCATCTTTTTAACTGATATGAATGGGGAGAATTGAGAAATGGTAACAAAAACAAGCAAAGGAATATTATTGTTAAAATTAACTAAGAACATTCTAATGAGAGCTAATATCATACTGTTTTCATTAAAATGGTGAGAATATGAAAGTTTGTAATATATGCAATATTCGTGTTATTTGTATTTCTATGTAAATTTGTATTTGTATTATAATACAAATTATTTTCTTAATCTTTACAAAGAATTCCTAAAAACTTACATAATTCTGTGAGATAAAATAAGAATCAATATAATCACATTATTTGCTATATCTAATTTTAAACATCTCTAGCTCTCATAATTTTACTTGATTATAACTAAACTATTATATGCAAAGCACTCAAATGATGGAGAATGCATACAACCTAGGACCAGGTTCTTGCCTTCAGGGAGATAACAGTAATGTGTGAAATAACAGAAGGACACAATAACTGTGAGACAAGACATTATGCTACATAAAGTTTATGCATATTTCATAGAATTATGGGTCATTTTCTTACTTTCAAAGTGGGCTTATATGATCCTAATAGTCACCATACGGGTTATACGATTGAAGTGATTCTTACCCAATGTATAGGACTTCAATGAGTGATGTTAGAAATGGAATATATTCCTGGAAGAAGTAATGGCAAAAGCCAAGGGCTTGACATAGGAAATAAAAGTACTTTTCAAAGTGGTGTCCTTTTAAATCAGTTTATTGGGAGTGAATGGTTTGTGGAGGAAAATAGCAAGAAAAGAAAGTTGGGTTAGGACCACAGGGGGAATCTGATGTGTTAGCCTTTCCAATTTTAAAAGCTATTTAGATCTCATAAGAAGCAATATAAAATTCTTTAACATTTTTTTAAAAAGTTAAAAAGCAAATCACATTGTATTTGTGTATACATTTTTTTTTAATTTTTTTTACTAGTATATGCTGCCTAAGCAAAAATAAATAGCCTGTACATTCCATTTAGGATATTTAATATTGGATCAGTCTTGAAAGCCACTGGAATCCTGAAATGTTATCCAAAAATAGATTTGTAACCAGTTAAGAAAGATAATAGTAGAGATACTATGCTGGAATTTTTTGCAGGGATAGTGAAGGTGTTATATAGTGTCATGCTGACAAAAAAGTGATGTATGTTGTAATGTTTCTTCTGATTGAAAACTGACTTTGGGTGATGAGCACACAATACAACATATAGATTATGTATCATGGAAATGTACACTTAAAACCTACATGATCCTATTGACCAATATCACCCAATAAATTTAATTTAAAAAAAACTGAGTGCAAGATGCCTATTTCTGGCTATAATAGGTTAGCTTATATCTGACCAATGCTTCCACCACAAGCAATAAGGAAAAATAAATAAGAGATATAAAACAATTGTTTGAAGGAATTGGAAAGCCAAAGAGAGGAGAAATATGAGATTTCAAATTAACATTTGATGCTACTTTAACCCTAGCCTGATTCTAAAATGGCTCCTGAGGAATTTAGAAATTGAACAGTATCTGTATAATAAAAGCCTCAGCAACCGGTGCAGCGGAACAATCAGAACGACCGGTTGCTATGATGTGCACTGACCACCAGGGGGCAGACACTCAATGCAGGAGCTGCCCCCTGGTGATCAGTGTGCTCCCAAAGGGGGAGCACTGCTCAGCCAGAAGCTGCGCTCACAGCTGGTGAGCGCAGCGGGAGGTGGCAGGAGCCTCTCCTGCCTCCACTGCAGTGCTAAGGAGCAGTGAGCCAAGTGGTAAGGAGCAGCCAGCAGGCAGATGGTAAGGAGCAAGGGGTCCCGGACTGTGAGAGGGCGCAGGCCAGGCTGAGGAAAACACCTCCCCTCCACCCCCCAATGCACAAATATCATGCACTGGGCCTCTGGTATTTAATAATCACAAAAGACTGGACAAACAAAAATTGAAGATCTGGATTTGCCAAAAGGAAAAAGCTCTTAAAACAGTAGTCTTTCAGTTGGGATGCCCAAAGAGCTACATGATAGGATAAAAAAGTATATTGATTATACTAAAATTCCCATAAAAATTAAATCTGGGTTTGAAACACTTGAATTGTATTGCAGTGACTTATCCCAACATCACTCATTGAAGTCCTTCTCATTGGATAAGAATCACTTAAATACCCTCATATATATCTATATATCTATATATCTATATATCTATATATCTATATATCTATATCTATATCTATCTATCTATCTATCTATCTATCTATCTATCTATCTATCTATCTATATCCTCTCTAAGGATTGTAACATTATTCAGAGCCTCAAAGTTTCCCTAAACTTTTTTATATAAAAGGTCCAGCTTTCACTTAGTAAAAAGCCAGAAATGTAAAAAGATCAAAAGAGATCAAATATTAAAAGGGAAAATTGATAATAGGAAGAAGACTCATAGAAGATTCAGGTACTGAAGGTATTAGATTCAGATTTTAAATTAAATAGGAATAAATATTTAAGACTAGATGTCAAGGTATGTGTTTTATACCAGCTAAAGAGAAGACTAGTGGATGTGGAAGTTAGGTCAGAACAAACCATCTCAAAGAGGCTTCAAGGTCCATCTCTTTGGATGAACCATAAAATTTAGAACAAATTTCCCTGAATGATATATTTTCATTCACCTAGATTAAAATATCACAAAGCTTTCCTTTCCTCTTAAGAGTGATCTTTTAAAAATATTGTAATTTTACTCTCAAACGTTCTTTGAATGAAGAAAAGTCAACAGTGCGACGCAGTGAAGAGAAATCAAGAGAGGTGGCTTATGGTGGAGGGTTTGTCACTATTTGCAGTATCAGACACCTCACCCTACCTGTCTCTCCAATTTCCTGTTGTAGAAAGCCAGACAATCCATAGGAGCCTTGCCAGGGCTAACAACCTATAGATCAAGACTAGTGTGGATGTGGATAAAATTCACTCTCTGAATCTAGGGGCATGGGCTGCACACCACTCAGCCTCCACAGGGAATTCCCTAGTTTTACTGTATTACCTACCATAGCATTTGACAAGAAGGCATGACTTTCTCAAGATAAAATACAACTATCCGGAACTATGAAACTTTGTTTAGTCAAATCAGAAGATCTGGGTTCAAGTCCTAATTCTGCTGTTTACATGGTTTGTGACTTTGGACAACTTATATACATTGACCTATGTTTCAGAGTCCAAGGAAAAAACAAAAACCCAACCAAAACTTGATACTTTATCTGAATACTGTTGTTATTCAATGATAAAAATATAAATATAACAGTACTTTTCTCACTGTGTAACTGTACTTAAACCGATGACAGAGCCTTTAGTCTTGAGTATTGGCCTACAGAAAAGGAGAAGACCTAGTAGATAATGTGGTGTTTTTCCATGCTGGGGCCTGAATACCCAGCTCATGATGCTTTTCTATTGTCTCTTCTTGGAATGTCATTGAATCCATCAAATGGCCAATATGTACTTCCCTTTTTCGAAGGCCAAGACTTAGCCCTTTATCTCAGAGGTACTTGAATATTTATTTTCTGCAGTTCTCTTTATTTTTAAAAAAGTCTAATCTCCTTACTGCTCTAATCCATAATCAGCACTGTTCAAAATCCTTTTGAAATATGTTTAACCTGTAAGCTTCATTTCCCCCACTGAAGAATTTTTAAATTTATTTTGGCAGCCTATATTTTTCTTGGGTCGTAAGGAGAGACTAAAAGCCATAATTTTCAAGTGATATTTTGAACTATACAATGCATAAGCATTCCTGTTGCTCCTGCACACAAAAGAAAACATTCTGTTAAATAACTGGAATTGCTCTTTCTATGCTAATTTGAGCACAGACTTATTGGAATGAATTTATCAGCCCCGGAACACCCACTGTGAGTTACCAGAGGCTCTCTTGTAAACAAGCAGCATCCCAATGAGTAAATACATTTCAAAATGCAAGAGAAATCTATTTCAAGGATTTTTCTTCTTTTACTTAAGTGTTCTGTAGGTGGTCACTAAATTCATTAATGTCTTAATATGAAAAGTACTGTGTGAAATTGTACAAAAGATAGATGTAAGTCTTATAGTTTCACTTTGGAAAAATAATGTACCATTTATCTTTGGCTATTTTAAGATTTTCTCTTTGGTTTTGGTCTTCAGGAACTTTAACACGGTGTCTTGATGTGGCTTTGTTTGTTTGCTCTTGGATTGGGCTTCATGGTCTTTTTGAATATGTAGCCTGGTATATTGGAAATTTTTATGCCATTTCTTCTCAACTATTATTTCTTTCTGCCACCTCCTTCTGGGATTCCAATTAAATCTATGTGTTCTCACTGTTTTGTCTTGTGGTCTTTGCTGATTAGTTTGTCTTTTGTTTCTTTATGCTACTTTCTAGATAGTTTGTTCTGACCTAACTTCCACATCACTAGCCTTCTCTTCAGCTGGTATAAAACACATTTGACCTTGAAGGAAGTAATGTTTTAATAAATGGAGGCTCTAAGTAATATCTTATCAGTCATACTGTCCTATTGTCTTATTTAAGACTCAAAACAACTTTACAAGGTATACTATTTCAAAGATGAGAAAACTCATCCTACCTAATAAAGACAGAATATGCGGAGCGGCCGGGCTGGGCAGGACACCTGCTATGAGGGGGAGTGTGGAGGGATCTACAGAAGGGCAGCGGCCGGAGCGAAGGTGAAGGCAGCTCTAGCCAGAGTGAAGGCAGAAGGCGGCGGCCAGAGTGAAGGGTGCCGAAGGGAAGAAGCCAGGGGAAGGAAGGCCTATTCTTGCACGAATTTTCATGCATCGGGCCTCTAGTATCAAATAAGATCACACAGCATATTAATGGCACTATTTTTTATGGTTTTCAACCACGGTTTTCAAATGTACACTGGAATTTCCTATACCATGCCATCTTTTTACATATTTGCCAGATAAATAGAAAATATGGACCTATCATTTACTTGCTTGGCCTTTAACGTCACTACTTCGTAAGTTTAACTAACAATGGATTTATATATTTGTGTATCAGCATTCTAAAAACAGTATAAGAGGATTTAAAATAGTTGTTTCCTCAGGCACAGAATGAACTTATCCCTTAATTCATGTGCTTTTCCTCACTTGCTTGATGTATTTCATTATTTCACTGAGGTTCCTACCATGTATTCTTTGTAACCATGTATTTTCAAGGTTCAGAAAAATCTACTTCTTAACTAAGGATGCCCAGGGAGATAGTCACATGGTGGGATGGCTTTGTTGAGCACATATTAGAGCCTTTCTAACTATATGATAGCAAAACACGCACATTGGGTTTTCAGATAAAAAAGCACTTTCCTTTAGGAAAAAAAAGGTTTCTACACTGTGGAGTTTTAGACACCAATCCCAGGCATAACTGCAGTCATAGTTTAGGTTTCTGTTCAAGCCAATTGATTTAGCTCACTATAAGCAGAGAATTAATTGTAAGCTGTTATAACCTTCAGCCTAATTTGGATGGTGTGGGCCACATAATTCCATGATCTGACTTACCGACTGTCAGTGCTGGATAAAGGGAAAGTTTGAGGAATCACATCCTATTTCTCATTTTGCAAGCTTCCCGCCTATAAATGACCCTTTGATAGAAAAGACTCAAAGGTTATTGATTATAAATAATAATTCACAATGAAGGAGAAATTAATTTTAAAGGTCTAGTCTAGAAGCCTTGTGGCTAAATATTTGCTAGATTGTATGTTCCTGCATTTCGAGTTGGTGTAAAATGCAAGACCAATATTTTTCCTTCTCCTTAAAAGTATATGACAACTTTAGCAATCCTCTAGTTTATATAAAATTTGCCTATGAAAATGTTTCCTGAGTCAGAAGACCACTTGGAAACACTTTTGAAGTCACATGGAGCTTCTGAGGCACATTAGTTCATGTTGTGCTATTCCTATCATGGTGAGTGCTTTCGGCTTTCAAAATGTAATGTCCCATTTTCTTCCCACACCACCCTTCCAGCCCATCCTAAGCTTTGTCTTGCACCTTCTTCCTGCTTCCAATACCAGTTACTGTCAGAGAGTCACCATTCCACCTTCTGAGGCTCCACGCCATGATATTGATGCACAAGAAACAAAAGAGGTGCTATTCCTTACAAACAACCCACAGTTTTACAACAATTCTAAAAAGACCCAAAGCTTTCTTTTCGCCTGTTTTCAACATTCACATTCCTATGAGTTGCCTCAGGCCTTTACACCTATTTTACCCACAAAATTTCAATCTACTCTGACGTGTTAAGTAGATAAATTCATCAGAAGCTACTTGTTTTACCTTAGCACATTCAGATTGATGATTAACTCGGCTATACTCGCATAGATGGATTCTTACTCAGGGCAATTAGTTTTCCAGGACAAGAGTGGCGAGCTCAAAGCCTCAGAGAGGAGGTGAGCCAGCTTACCTGCTCACACGGTGAGTGGAGACAGAGGCTCAGGTTCTCCAAGAGACCGCGGCAAGCCTGGACCCCGACTGCGAGCCCATGGCCCCTAACTGGATCCGGGAGAAAGTGTGGGTCTCCCAGCAGGTGGACAAGCTGAGGGTGATGCACCTGGAGATGAACAATGAGAAAGCAAAATGCTTGGTCAAGTTCCACAGAAACATCCTGGGCAGATAAGGAGTTAAAGAAACTGGATGACATTGCTCAGCATATGTAGGAGACTCTGCTGTCCACCTCAGAGGTGGTGAGGAGTGAAGGAGCTACAGGGACTGCTGGAATTTCTGAACTAAGAAACAAAGCCAAGAGATGTTTCACCCCTTTTTATCTGCTCTCCTCCCTTACCCTGACACCAGGACCAATTAGCCTAGAGCCAGCTGGGTTTAATGCTATTTAAATAAAATATATTTAATGTTGTTCTTTAAGCTAAAAAAAAAAAATAGCTAATACCTCCTCTGAAACACACCTTGGCATCTTAGTTTGGCCCTTGGTTACAACTAAAAGTGGACTTTCCCTTCCTAACAAATGAGAACCCAGTGTGCCTCAGCTGTTCCTAATTAGGTTACTCCTTCTTTCTCTTACTGATTAAACATGACTCAGCTTCTTCCAAACTGATCTTTTTAAAATTAAAAACAAACAACCCAACAGACTGTTTTGTCAAAACCCCCAAATTATGCTGAGCCATTTCAAGTATAAATCTGTTTACAACGAAATAGATTTAATCAAAATGTACTAATCAATTTTACTGAGGAACTTCAATTTATTCAAATATAAATGCGAAATTGTTTTTATTTTTCCAGTAATTGCTATCAAGGGTGCTTTGAAAACTTGCTTTTAAATTTGCATAGGAGGCTTCATTAACATGAACTTGGAACCCTTTCATCACTTTCCTTCGGGTATTTTCACTTATTAAAACAGTTCAGTACTGAGAATATTTTCATTTCTATGGGCTGCAAAGCCCACATCATCCTGCCACCAACACCAGTTATTGGCCTTGCCAACCTTGCCCAGGAAACATGGATGGCGTGTTGGTAAATATGGCGGGCTTGCCTCTGTGGTGGTGAAGCAGAACAGGAGGAACAGCCCCTGTTAAGTTGCGTACACGGTGGTGAGGTACTGTCACCTCTCCCCTGGCTACCAATTACTATTAAGCTCATTGTCTGCAGGGGTTCTTAATCCCAAGCAGCTCTCAAATGCATTTTTCATCCCATGTGACATTTAGCTTCATGGTCAGCATGAGGTTTGATACTGTAATTCTCAGATGCAAATCATGCTTGTCCATATTCTGGCAGTTTCCACAGTTGCCATCAGCCTCCCCGTTCATCTATTTCTAGCGCCTAAGAAACCAAATGTCACGATCAATCTTCCATATCTCTTAGCAACACAGAAATTGCAATAGAATCAGGGGCATAGAAAAAGAATGGACTGACTATTCTTGGCGGGGGGAAGGGGGGGATGCGGGAAGAGACTGAACAAAAATCGTGCACCTATGGATGAGGACAGTGGGTGAGGAGTGAGGGTGGAGGATGGGGTGGGAACTGGGTGGAGGGGAGGTATGAGGGGAAAAAAGAGGAACAAATGTAATAATCTGAACAATAAAGATTTAATTTTTAAAAAAAGAAATCGCAGAGGCATTCGATCCCCTCACTAATGACTATACAACCATTCACTATACCTCTTTCTCAAGAACAAGAAATTTTGGAGAAGTTCCCAAGCCCGGTCTCAAGTAACCTCCATTGGGATTATGAAATACCTGTCACCCTCTCTTACAGACTCCTACAAAACTCACATTCTCTCTATGTTGGTTTACTATTGCTGCCTAACAAACCATCCCCAAACTCATCCTAAAACAATAGTCAGTCATTATCACTCATACAAAACTTTGGTCTGAACATACTGCTGTTTCCACTATAATTTCTGCCCTATTTGGTTATTTCCAGTAATGAGAAGTAATCTCAAATAGTAGTTTAACAAATTAAAATGAGGGTTTTCCTAATTAGAAGGTTTTTCTCCATTGAAATGATTTCTAATCAAAAAGACAAAAATTACTAGTGAAACGGCTAAAAGAAAATTTAAGGTGCTGTTTTTCAAAAGAAAATACTAAATTTCATGTGCCACAAAAGGATCCTGTTATCAAATACTTTTGGAATAAAGTTGATAAGATATTTCTCCTATGAAAATTAACAAATTACAAGAGTGCACTTAAGTCATGAGAAGCCTTCTAGCGAAGAGAGGATTTTACTGTTTGTCTTAATAGGGTTTTACTGTTTGTCTAAATAAAAAGATACCTAGATTTTAAAAAGACTAAATTGAACTCAGCATCCAATAACCTGTTACCATTGGATATAGTTCTACCTGCTACAGCAAATACAAAATAAGTCTAACATTTCTTTCAATGGGCAATTTCTCACTTATTTGAATCAGATACCATGGCTCTCAAGTCTTTGTTTCTTTAGATCAAATGTATCAAGCTCATACAGACTCCAAATTAAAGTGACCTTCTGGAAAATGTAATAATCTGAATTTCATCTACTGGCTACATTGTCATTCACAATTCTATCAGTTAAATTTTTTTTTTATCGGAAATGAATGTAATGTTTGAAGGTATTCATCTTTTTTTGTTTTCCATTCTATACTCTAATGAATTCTGAGTCTATCTTAAGTCATATATATAGATAACAGAAATTTATATACTAGGATTTTCTCATTGGACCCGAGTCAAAAAGAATCTAAATACAATCCTAGGGATTTAAGACATATATTATTGGGTAATACAATGGGAAACTAGATGTTCTGTCTGGTTACTTACAGAGTGCAGGACATAGAGTCTATGGCAGTGGGAATTGGTTTGCCTGCGGCCCTGACATCATGGGAATTTTTCTGAATTAATGACAGAGATTTCTGAACTTCAACTTGATTGGGAAAATGCAATCATCTGAAGGAAAAGACCATTTAAAAATCAAAGAAGGCAGGTATAGTTTATAAGTAGGTTAAAAAAAGCATGGTTTTAGGTTTGGTGCTAAGCTGTTCTTGATTCAAGGAAATAAAGGACAAGGCAGGGTCATGTTGCCTTAACTCTTCTTCCACAGGTTTTGAGGACCTGAGTCCTTGCGTTCTAACAAACGCAAATTCATGGCACATCAAATTTAGTATTTTCTTTTGAAAAACACCACCTTAAATTTTCTTTTCTTATCAAAAGAAATAAAAACAACAATCTTTTGAATTGTCATAGCAAATGCTCGTCAATTCTACCTTACCCACACTCTTGAAATGTTTTGTTTTCCATTGGAAAGGAGAAAAAACTTGCTTTTTAATTCAAGAAATCTACTGATAGCATAATTAGTGATTTAAAAACGAGTACGATGGATTTCAGAATTTTTCAGGAAAAGCATTTTTCTTGATTTACACTGGAAGTTCAAAAGTTGCAATGACCTTTATACATAGAACACTTTTGTCCTGCAGCTCAAAGCAAGTACAAAGGAAAATTCACTGATTTCAGTACAGGGATAAAATGAACAGCATTGACATATTCCTGTATTAAAATATGTTTGTTGCTTTTACCCAGAATGTATCTAACATGGTTGCACTGAATTTCTGTGCTGTAGAAAGAAACATTAAAACCATTCCTAAAGTCAGAATCAGTCCAGGGTTTGTTACTCTCAGCACCTGAAAAACACTGCTTTTCATATCTACTCCAGTTCTCAGGCTGCACTCCAGCCACGCAATTTCAAAGCCCTGCAAGTACCTCAGTACAGCTGAAAAATGCACACAGTATCCTAATGAAATGACCTTACTTAACTGGGACATCTTAGTTTTATGCCACCATGATAACTAAAGGAAATTAAATTTTAAGAACACATTTGAAAATGACCTGAAGGTTCATTGTTGAATCTCAGCTAAGGAAATTACAAGGGGACCACAGTTTACACAATGTACTATCTTAGCCCCTTATTTTGCTTGCAGGCTAAGGTGTCCCCCCCCCCCACACACACACACAAGATTACAAAATTAATAAAAACTAAAGGCAGCCCAAGAAATGAAAAGCTACAATTCTGATAAGTATGAGTTCAAAGTGAACAGAACAGAAGGCTATATTTTTTTCTTAAAAACTTAAGGGGAGAAACAGGGGAGGCAAAGTGACTATATTTTTTGATATGGCGATAAAAAACAATAAAGCATTTAAGAATAAATTTAAGGAGGTTAAAGATTTCTGCTATGAAAACTACAAGACATTGATGAAAGAAATCCAAGAAGATACAAATAAACAGAAAGGAAGAATTAATTGTTAAAATGTCAACAATGCCAAAAGCCATCTATAAAGTCAATGCAATTCCTTTCAAGATTTCTATGGCATTTTTTAGAGATAGAAAAGAGAAAACACTCCTAAAATTTATATGGAATTACAAAAGATTCCCAATAGCTAGAGAAAGAAGGACAAGTAAGGAGGCTCTACTCTTCCTGATTTCAGATATACTCATCAAAACAATAGGGTGCTGTCATTCAGAACAAACAGACCAATGAAACAGAATCAAGAGCCGACAAAAAGCTAAGCATAAATGGTGAACTAATATTTGACAAGAGAGCCAAGGATACTCAATGGAGAAAACAGTCTTTTCAATGAATAGTGTTGGGATAATTGGATATTCACAAGTTAAATAATGAAGTTAGATCCCTATCTTACATCACTTACAAAAATTAACTCAAAATGAATTAAAGACTTAAATGTAAGACTTGAAACCATAAAACTCCTAGAAGAAAACACAGTGGTTAGAGCAGGGGTCCTCAAACTTTTTAAACAGGGGGCCAGTTCACTGTCCTTCAGACCGTTGGGAGGGCCGGACTATAGTTTAAAAAAAAAACTATGAACAAATTCCTATGCACACTGCACATATCTTATTTTGAAGTAAAAAAAAACCAAAAAAAAAACGGGAACAAATACAATATTTGTATTTGCATGTGGCCTGTGGACCATAGTTTGAGGACCCCTTGGTTAGAGCATCGACCTGTGCACCAAAGATAGATCGTAGGTTCGATTGCTGGTGTAGGGCACATACCTAGGTTGCAGGTTCCATCTCCAGCCCCTTTGGGGTGTGTGGGAGGCAACCAATCAATGTCTCTCTCTCTCTCTCTCTCTCTCTCTCTCTCTCTCTCTCTCTCTCTCTCTCTCTCATCCTTTCCCTCCCTTCTTTCCACTCCCTCTGAAAAGCAATGGGAAAAAAATATCCTTGGGTGAGGATTAACAAAAACTTAATAAAATAGTTTTTTTTAAAGCCACTTAATTTGTAGTCATTTATTACGTATGACTACAAATTAATACAATACTCAAGGTTGTCTGATATGGTCAGTGGGTCAGTCCTGAAGATGAGGATTTAGGGTTATAAATAGTCTGGAACACGAACAATCTTACTTCTTTTCATTGCTTTATTTTTCCCCTGAATTTAAAATACTAAATCCAAAAGACTATGGCCAGGAAAGAGAAAGGAGAAAAGTAGGCTCTTTAAATTGCTTGTGAACTAGAGGTCTTAAAGTAAAAAGATAAAAGATGCACGGTGAGGCTTGCATGTAGTCCAGTGTGACTCAGAGGGGAAGAAAATGAAATAAGTACCAGTATTTGGGATGAAAGTTAAAGTCACTGCGACAGAATATGCATTTTATGAGAGTGGCCCTTGTTCTAGGTCAATTTCTGCACATCAGGATTCATAACTAAAAGTATCTGATAGTGAAACCAGTTTTGAATGCCCCATAGTCAACAAATAAGATATACCAAATATTGTAGAAAGGCTGGTCATTTTTAATGCCTACTGAAGAAAGTATTATTAACCCCCCAACACTTCCTAGAACCAATTACTGGTTACCTCTAATGACTAAAAAGGCCTGCCAGGAACAGCCAGGTTCCAGTAGGAAAGCCATATCTGATTTTAAAAATCAGTCTTTAGAGAATCTGTATTTCTTCCATTCACATGGCTTTCAAAAGCCTTGCTCATTTGACTCTCCTGCCTTGCAACTTGTGCTTACATCTTGGAAGGCTGAATTGCAGCAGCAGAGCTTGATGGCTGGTGGGTTGGTAGCCTTAGGAGGCTCATCACTGGGTGTTTCTAAAGAGTGACAGAAAGGCATGTGTAATGGTCAAACCATCATTAGGAGAAATCCACTGGCTATTTCCCAGGAGACCTCATTACTTGATAACTCACTGCATTCTGGAGCTGGCCCTGTGCCCTTCAGGCTCAGGAAGCCATGTTCATGGTGCCCTGAAAGTTGAGCCATTATTCCAGAACAAATTCACATTCAATAAGCCTAAGGAGACAGATGTGTATCTGTAAAAGCAGAAGCACAGCTGTCATATGATCAACAACTCAGCTTGGCCTGATGATTCATCTTCTCTTCATGAGTATTTCTGAATGTGAAGGTAATATTAATCAGAAAATTGCTATGTAAATGTGGAATAAGAACCAAAAGAATCAAGTCTGAGAGACTGATAAATAGCATTAAACTAAAAGTTGTGTAGTGCTTAAGGTCATAGACTCTGGAACCATACTGATAGCTTCAATTCCTGACTCTTCCACTAATTAGTTGCATTAGTTGTACAGCTATGTTGGCTGCAATTCAGCCTTCCCAGGACCCTTCAGTCCACAGACTGATGCTCTATCCACTGAGCCAAACCAGTTAGGGCGGCAGTCATCATTTTTAACAAGACTTTTAAATTACACAGTATACAAATTTGAAAATCAAAATGAAACAGCTATTTGAAAACAACCTCCGTTAGCTTTCTGGATAACAATATTTTTTCTATGCAAACATTTTTATATCATTTAGATAATTGCATATATTCTGTATTCTGCCTTCTTGTTGTTGTTTTTTTTCATCTAATTCTGCACCAACCTTTATAACTATATTCTTAACCATCATATTTAATGACTGCTGAATGCTGGCTTAAATCATTAATTAACTTAAGGACAGGGTCTGTTTCTTAGGCAACTATATACTAGTATACCCAGTACCTAGTACAGCAACTATCATATAATAGATGCTAAGGAATAGTTGATGATAATGCAGAATTTGCTTTGTTTTTCTCCAGTATTGGAGAGCGTTTAATACATGTTTGCTATCATTGTTATTCTCTCAGTAACTATAGGATTGGAGTAACATTTTTCTACTAACCACATTTCCAAGTTAAAGTAATTAATGGAAATTAAATTAACATCACATTTTAATTTGATTTATATTAAAATATAACCCCACATTTAGTGATTTTTAATGGTGTTATCTTTTGAGTATTTAACATTAACACAGTTTCTAATTATTTTATATAAGATCATTTCCCAGAAATAAAATTTCTGAAAAAAATGTTCATTAATATTTTTGAGTCAAATTACTTTCCCATTTATCTTAATTTTCAATGTTATCAGAAATTTATTGAGATACATTCCCATAATATATTTGACAGTATTGACTATTATCTTTTTAGATTCAATTACATATTTGGATATTATCTTTTTAAAGAATTTTGGCTAATTTAATAGACCGCAAATTTTTAAACATTTTTTTACCAATCAATTCTATGTCCTTTACAAGCAGCACCCCCAAATTTAAAATCTCCACGCAGATATGGTGTATATCACATCTACTCACATTCTTTTGGCTGAAACAAGTCATGTAGCAAAGGCCAAAGTCAGTGGGACAGGGATGTATGACATTATGGGAGAACAGTAATACAATAGGACACATTTGATAAGAGTATAGCTCAGAGTCAGCAACGTACATACAATAGGTAAAGCTATCAGGGGGTGTGATCTCACACAGGGAGAGTACGTAGAGGGAAGGAAAGAAACGAACTGGGAACCTTCTTTATATCCATTAAAGTTTCCTTGGAAACATGGAGGTGTCCCATACTGAAGGACCTTAAAATAGAGTCCTCTTACATTTTGTTTACTATCTGTTTCCTCCATGAGAACTGAGGCCTTAGAACAGTGACTTTCTTTTAAAAGGCACTCAATAAATATCTCCAGAATAAAAAAACTCGATGAATATTTGTCAACATTCAGCACCGGTGATTGCTATACAGTGTGGTCCCCATTCTTTGGTTATTTCTGGCTAACTCTTTCCTTTGGTTCAGTACGTTTATAAGACTGTTGTCCTCAGGTTTCATAGGAAGCATTAGGTACAGAAATCCAGTAGGGCTGGGATGCTGGGAAAGGTGTTTTGGGACTTAAAACCATGGCTGCACTGCAAGCACATTTTAATTTGATTTTTATCTTAATTTGGGGTGGCTTGCCTACTGATTGGAGATTGTTAGGATATCGGTGGGAGTTACACTTTGCTCAGTGCCACCAATTGCCTTTGTAGGTAAGTTTATTTCCTCCTGCCTAAATGCTTGTAGACCATATGTATGTTCTTGACATTCAAGCCTTACCAGGACACATTGATATTTGGTCATTTTGATTGATTTCATTTTGGAAAATTACCATCTATTATGCATGATTATTGTTTCTGTTGCTTTGTTCTAGGCTCCCTTCAGAAACACAAACCATAAAAAAAAAGTCTCTATTCTTTCTCTTCCATATCTGTGATCTCTATCATCATTTTGATAGAAATGACCTTTCCCTCTGGAATAGTATGGAGGTTTTCTTTCACATTAAAACAATTTTGGGGGTTTTTCAGAGGCATGTCTATTCTTTGTTTCCCTCAAAGTAAATTTTAACTTGTGGCAATTCTGACATGTATTCTCATTGTGCATTTTATCCTGATGAGGTCTGTCCCTCTCAGCCCTCATACTCTTTTCTTCCTGTTCATTCTTAATATCATGCCTTCTTGTGTGCAGTTACAATCGTCAAATTATCCAGAGGCTGTAGGTGATTATTTTCAGAAAAAAATGGTCATTCTTTGGGCCTTCAAAATGCTGCTTCCTTCCTCTTAATGTGAAATAATTTTTAAATAATCCCTCCTTTCTCATTTATACTCAATACTATATTTAAATTACCTTTGGTCCTGCTATCAGTCTACTTTGTAGTTATATAAACCCCTTTATGGGTCCTTAGGCAGATTAATATGTTCAAATCTGGATACAATTTCCTGTTTCCAGAGTTTTCACTTCTGTTAGCTCTGCTATATGTGGGTGGCATCTCTCTCCTAGCATTTTATTTAGCCTTTTCTCTGATATAATTCATATGACACTATTAAACTCCCATTGCGAAAAGGCAGTGCTGGAATTCTCTTTTTTGGAGGAATGTCTTAAATTGTTCCATCAGAAATGAAGAGTGGATAACTCCCCCAATTCCTTCCAAAGTACCAGCTACATCTCAGATTCAACTCAAGTAAGTGACTGATGGGCTGACATGTGCACCGCACAGCGTTTCCTGGGATACAAGGCAGCCACCCCATCAGTCTGGCGTACTAGGGGAGTGCAGAGTGCTAACTTGGGGGAAATGCTTTCACCCGACAGTAATACGGACATCGTTGTAGGAAGAGTGTTTAGTCCCCAAAGGGGATCTGGTTTGAGATGAGGTAAAGATAAGAAGATCCCAGAAACACCGCTGAAGGAATCAAGTCTACTTTTCCAGGCCCGCCCCCCCCCCCCCCACCACCACCACTACTCCCATGTCACCCTACCTGTCATCCTCGTCCAATTATCAACTACAGACTCAGCCAGCAGTAGGAATTCCAGCACCAAAGTTGTGCTTTTTCCTATGATTTACCTTCACTAAGAATCCTCCCATCTCAGTTGACTGTGGAATGGGTTTAAGACATTCTTAACATAACATAGAGACTCAAACAATTAACAGTGTAGTGGTGACCCTAACACACACACACACACACACACACACACACACACACACACACACACACACACACACCATTCTATACCAAGAAGGTCCTTTGAATAAAAATGATCAGGAAAATTCTACTTAGGACATTAAAGTGGAGCCATGGATGAATTTGGGGAAACAGGTCAATGCAGGATGGCCTGGGTGCTCATGTATTGGTTATACACTCTCTTAACGCTATGGAAGGAAGACACATTCTTATTCTCAGGAAATATTCAGAGATCACTGCTATCATTAAATAGTCAACAAGTGGCGCTAGATGATAAAGAAATTATAAGCATTATGATGCTTAGTCATCATAGCTACAGATAAAAAAGTAAACCCATTGATATTTAGTCTCCACTCCCAGTTATCTAGAGAGCACTAAGAAAGCCAATACAGTTGAGAACAAAATAATTTATTTTCCAATACCTCTGAACTCCATTCTGCAAACTTAGATAAAATTTACATTAAAATCATGAATAAGTTTAGGGGAAGAGATGTAAAGTGCGAAAGTTGACTTGCTTCTATCTCCTTCCTGGTCCTAGAATGTGTGGGCAAAAAGACAAGTTAGCAACAGGTTGCAGGACCTCTTTGAATACCAAGCAATGATGACTAAATTGCCATCATCTCCCCCAAACCATTCCCAATGTGCATTGTCATCCTTGTAAATATGGAAGGTTAGATTATGAGCTGTTCTTTGAAATTCTAATTGGGTATCATTAAAATAATCACAGGAAAACACACGAAGCATCCACATCATGGAATGAAGCTCTGATGGAAATGATGAAGGCACCAGGAGCACTCTATCAAACCTTGTGCACTATCCAAATGACAGAAACAGTGTAAGAATAGTCCAAACCGACCACCTTGACATTCCTACTAGTCTATAATCAATCAATGTTAACCCAGTGTCTTTATATGCTCACCTCTGTGTCAAGCACTGTGTGGGACAAAAAAACATAACAGAGGACCTGTGCCTCAGAGAGTTTATAATTGTATTGGAGGATCATGACTTACATCCTGAAACAACAAAGAACAATGCAAGACACAACAGAGTTAAAATATGATGGTATGTATTAATAGCCACAGTGTGGGTGTTCCAGAGAGATGGGAATATGCAAAGCCTGGAGAAGTCGAAGAAGGACAATTATATAAATCAGAATCTTGGGTCTACACAAAGAGAGGAAGAATTCAAAAAAGGAATGAAGGTAAAATGAAATACATTTTGTTATCCCTAATTAATCTAAAAGATAACTGTTTAAAGTAATAGTAACAACGTATTGGGTGATTTGTAGCACATGGCTAAGTGAAATGAATGACACCAATGTTGTAAGAAAGGAGAGGAAGGAATTGAGAATACTGTTTTCAATCTTCCTGCACCACATATGAAGCAGTATGCTATTTAAAAGTGCCCTTAGATTAATTTAAAATCTGTATTGTAAACTCTAGGATAACCATCATTTTTTAAAATTATAATTGATATAAAACAGGAGAGAAATTTCAATTACATAAAATGCTCAATTAAATGAGAAGGGAAAAAACAATACAGAAAAAAAATGCTAAACAGAAGACATATACATTGGAATCTTCACTTTCAGATGAGTGGGCAGAGTTTTGATAGCTTATCTGGATGACCCCCACGTGCCCCAATGTTTATGGAACATGGCAATTTCCACAATGAAGGTCTTATTTCTCTCAATTTACTTATTGTATTTAAAGAAGGACCCCCTTTTTTTTTTCTTGGCAGTAAACACTTAACTAACAGCAATGCAGTAGAAAAAGGATAGTGGCAGGTTGCTTTCCACATGTGTGTGTTAATGTGTTGCTGTGTTGGCTTCGACTCTTGGAGATCCTATGAACAAGTGACACCCACAATGTCCCATCCTTAACAGCCCTGCTCAGTTCCTGAGCTCAGTAGACTGAGCTGCCTATGGCTTCTCTCATGGAGTCAACCTATCTCATATTTGGTCTTCCTCTTTTCCTGGTGCCTTCTATTTTTTCCAGCATTATTATCTTTTCCAAAGAACCCTGCCTTATCATTCACAACTCCTGCTGCCTCCCATCTTCTAGAATTATATTGGAGTCTTTCCTCTGCTGGGGACTAAACTCTCCCTGCCCTTCTTTTCAATGTCTAGAACTAAACTTTTGTTGTTCATCTCATTGAAATTGCTCTTGGAAGAACAATCGGAAGGTGGCTCCCTAAGTCTATTAAAGCTCCTTGTGGCTAGGAATTTTGTCTGTTCGGTCCACGGATATATGCTCAGAATCTAGAACAGTGCAACAGATACTTTTCTATCCCCTCTTACTCCACTCCCCATGCTCTTACCCCCATCTTATTCATTATAACCCGGGAGAAAAATACTAGCCTCTATTTTTTAAATTCACCGGCAGCAATTATTATGTCAGACTCTTTACATATATTTTATCTTTCCTTACAGAAAATCTCAATGTCATTATTATTATCTCAGATGCACTAGTAAAGGTGAGGATATTTGTGAGGAGAGGGGATAGGAGTCACTTGCCCAAAGGCCACAGCTGGAAAGTGGTGAAGCCTCAATTCAAACCAGTTTTCTCTCTGCCTAGTACTTGGAGTAATAAGTATATATTTATAACAATGCTTTCTAGAATAATAGGAATCCTGGGGAGGGAAGTGGGATCCCTATGACATTTA
The DNA here is from genome assembly GCF_963259705.1 of Myotis daubentonii. Lineage (NCBI taxonomy): Eukaryota > Metazoa > Chordata > Mammalia > Chiroptera > Vespertilionidae > Myotis > Myotis daubentonii. Next base: position 83,557,323 of record NC_081843.1, on the reverse strand, counting down.
GAACAAAGTCAGGGTTTGGGTACAGTTGTGAACAGTAGCAGCTGCCAGGCTGTGAAGTCCAGATAGCTGCTTGAGTGTCAACTGATGCGGATCATTAGCGCCATCACTGGGCAGCTATCACAGCGTCTCTGCAATGACTAAGCCAGCCTGAGATAACAGGTGGGCAAAGGAAGCATGCAAACTCATCCAGGTGTTCATTGATTTACAAGCACTAAAGATGAGAGACAATAAAAGTTGAAAAATCTGTCAAATAATAAAATTTATTTGCTTGGGGGGGGGGGAGGGATTATTTTTCCTGTACCACATGACAAAGGAAGCTGTTCACTCAAAAAAAAAAAGAGGTTAATAAACATTTCCATTGAGATAGTAGAAAAATGGAGCTTTGTTTAAAATATGTCAATGAAAGCATCCCTCTGAGATAATTGATGATGTCTGTAAGAGAGAAAAACCGAGGGTCTCGGGCCTATAACACTTTTACTATGTTCTCTTGTCTTATGACTTAGGTAATACCAGTTGCCAGAATGACCCTGAAGACCTCACACTATAAAACAGCGCACATACTTCTTGTTGTGAGCTAAGACTGAATTTTAATTCAGACCCATATTTTTCATTTGGCTTCAATAGTGAGATCAAAATGAGGTGTTTTGCAAACTGTAAACTAAGCTGCATTGTTACTATTTTTTAAAAAAATAAGTTCTTTGTACAAGAGGGAACGAACTGTCCTTCTAGAATAAAAGTGATATTTTCAAAAAGCTTCTTTTTCTTGAGCATTGGAAACAATAGTGCATTAGCTGCCCAATTAATACAGTGTCCCAAAAAATGTGTACACACTTTAACAGCTGATAACTCACTTAATTTTCACTCCTTTTCAGGTTTAATAAACACTAACTTTTAATCATTTAACGTGTGTATACAATTTTTTGGACACCGTATATATTTGGTAGGACTGAAACACTGGAGAAAAAGGCTTAAAAAATTATCTCAAAAATCTTGCACTGGGCACCAGGACTTGTTGAAATGCATTCTACATGACGATCTTCTCTGATCATCCCTGCACCACAAATTGGGGAGCTATCATCTTCCCAGTTTTATTGGTAAGGAAACAACTCAAAAAAAGCTGAATGTGCAGGACTTCAGAGTAAGTGGTAAAGCCGACACTCAAACCCGAGGCGTGGTCCCAAGTCATATATTCTTCACCAATCATGTTTTCTCAGTTTGAAGTGTCCATAACTATTATCCACAGGAGTGAGGGGAAAGATAAATACAGCAGCGATCCAAGCATTTCTTAAAACTATTTCCTAACCATGACTTGGAGAAAAAGGTAAATAGCATTAGGAAGGATTTCACTTTCTCCTTCTTCATTTGCATATGTGAAAACAAGCCAAAAACACGAGTAAGTAAATGAAAATTATGTAATCCACTTAGAATTAGATGGAAAACTATATTAGAATACGGTTTTTGTAATTAAGTTTTTCTTTACTAAGAAAAATACCTGGGTATAATAGGCTCTTTATCAAAGCCAAGTGCGCTGAAGTAGAGAAAGGAGTTAAAAGTATGCTCAACCCCACAGTTTTGAAAAACAATCAAAAGAAAGCTGAAAAGAATTGTGTTTCTCTTAGGCATAATATCTCAGAAATTCTTTAAGAGAAACATCAAAATATTTGAGGTTTCTTTAAGCAAAAAGTCTTTGTTAGTTCAGTACTTGCACATGGATATAAGAGAACACTGTGTTTCTCTTGAAGGTCTGTTTTATATGGTACAAAACTGGAACTGTTCTGATATTGCTCACCTATATTCTTTTTGCCAATCTTAATTTATACATATATCTTAGAAAAGAGAAAGAAAACGCATCCAATTTTTGATTAAATTTTCAGGAGCACTACATCTGAAATGGAGTACAACTAGACAGCCTCAGGGAAACTAGATTTTTTGTTGGACTGACTGTAATAACTATTTTAATCTTGTATTACTGATTAGATTGGAACCTAAAGTATTGAAGGAAATAAATCACTTGATAATATCATGCAGTGGTATTTCTTTCAGTGTGATTTCCATCAGTGAAATCATCAAATTGTAAAAAAAAATTTTTTAGAAGTATCTGGATACAGTATTATTAGATTTGTGTTTCCTGGACAATGCTCATATTTCTACTTGCAGGTGAATATGGATGAGGAGAACTATAAGGAAGCTTAGTTAAGCAGAACCAGGGATTCTAGTTTTTGTGGTGGTTTGTGGAGCCCAGAAACATTTGTTATTGAGTTTCTGGGTCATAACCTGCATAAATAGTTTTTCTGGTAGCAGAGCCTCTACTACATTCTTCATTGACTGGACATAAGACCACATATTCCATTGCCCCAGTAGCTAACTCAATCGAACCAATATAATTTCCCAAAACAAATCTCATGGGTACTTGGACAAATCCTCATATCCAAAATTAGGCCTTGGGTGATTTAAGCTAATTAGCATATACCTTGATGAGACTAATTGGTTCAGGAAGGGGTAGTTGCCCCAATTCAAGCCAACTAGAGATGGGCCCAGAACTTCTGGTTGATTGTTATGGAGAAAGTAGACCTATCGTCTTGTTTAGATATGAACACAAGAGAATGTGATATCTGAAGCTGCTATGTACATCCCTGTGACCACAAAAGAGGGTCCGTTCAAAAACAAAGTCAACACAAGGAAGACAGAGTTGAATCAAAAGATTGATAGCACCAGGTTCTGGTGACAGGACCTGAGCCCCTTGCCTTACCTGAGTCAGCCTTCCTTCTGATTTTTCTAAATATTTAAGTCAATAAATAACATTTTTCTTAAGCCAGTTGGAATTAGATTTTCTGTTACTTGCCACCAAAATATTTCTTATAGATACAAAACTTTAAGAAGGAAAGAATGTAAGTAGACACAGGGAGAAAGCTATGGAATTGGTAACTAAAATATAGGTTCTTCTAATAAATTATCAGGGTAGACCATTTGCTGAAAGTAGGATAAAAGCAATGGGAAGAATGTTTGAATTTGTAATAACCACTGAGAGATATAACTAGGCAGTTGTTGAAAACCCAGCTGAGCCACAGAGTTCCCTAGCAGTCGGACATCCCCCAAGGGGTCCCAGATTGCAAGAGGATGCAGGCTGGGCTGAGGGACCCCTCCCACCCCATGCATGAATTTTGTGCACCGGGCCTCTAGTGGATTAAAAGACTCAATGGGATCTGCCACTTCTACAGTCTGTCCATTGTAGAAGAAAGCGAGAATGAACAGCTTTCTTTGAGAAGCCTCAATTCAGGTCAGTTTTAAGAAGAAAACAGCTTTTAGGAATGGCGGATAGAAGCGTTCAGAGTTACAACATTGTTTTATTTTAACGTCAAACAGAAATACCTAAATCCCTTGCATTGCAGCACATGAGCAGGATCAGGCTGAAGGACACTGCATTTTCAAAACCACTGCTTAGAAAGAAAGTTAACTTACAAAGATAGATCTTAGGGAGAGAAACAAAAATGGCATTTCTAAGAGATTGTGTTAAGACACACTGATTTACAATGATTAAGGACTGAGAGAGTGGTTTCATTAAAAAAAAAATCCAGACAAATAAACATGCAATGCAGCCTATGGCAACCATTCCCCATTGCTAAGCCAAATGAAGAGGAAAGAGAGTTAAAACTGAGCAGCTGGTAAAAAGGAAGGAACTCTTACCATTTGCAACGTCATGGATGGAACTGGAGAGCATTATGCTAAGTGAAATAAGCCAGTCAATAAAGGAAAAATACCACATGATCTCACTCATTCATGGACAATAGAGACCATTATAAACTTTTGAACAATAATAGATACAGAGGCAGAGCTGCCTCAAACAGATTGTCAAACTGCACGGGGAAGGCCGGGGTGGGTTGGGGGGCAGGAGGTAGGGGGGTAAGAGATCAACTAAAGGACTTGTATGCATGCATATAAGCATAACCAATGGACATAAGACACTGGGTGATAGGGGAGGCTAGAGGACTGTCTAGGGCGGGGGGATAAAATGGATACATATGTAATACCCTTTGTAATACTTTAAGCAATAAAAAAAAAAAAACTGAGCAGCTGCCCTGCATAAACTCCTGCTTTCAGAGACATTAGGAGAGGTGAGTAGCCAAAACCAATACACACATGGAAAGAACATCACATAGCAGTAGGTAGCAAGGCCAAACGAGCAGTGTGAACATCTCATTCCTATTGCTTCTCACAATATGCTAGAATTACATTTTCTTTCTTGACAACACTCAAGATCAGGGGCAATGCTTCCCTTATCCCTGGAACAAATCATGTATCATATGGTTGGTATGTAGTGGATCAGGAGTTCGATGATTTGTATCAGAGGAGAGAGAGATCGTCATGAACAGGAAGAAGCCTCAGGCTGGAATCCAAGGGCTTCTGTAATCTGGCTTCATCATAACCAGCGCCATGATTCCATACTTGCTTTAAAATAAACCCAAAATGCGATAAAGCAAGTAAGCAAGTTTATGCCAAAAGAGCAGTGGACAGATATTTGCAATCCTGGATTCTATGTCTCCAGCCTTATCTCTCTGCATGTTCCCTTTTTGCTGAATTACTTGTAATTTTTCATGCAGCTCCCATATGTCATGTCATTAGGTTCTCTCTGTATCATTTATCTGAAATGTTTTCTTGCCTCCCCACAACCAAATCTCAAGGTTAAGCATCTTTCCCATCTAACCTTTCCTGACATTATCCCAAATCTATTCACAGTATTGGCCACTCCTTCGTTGGGTCCTCCATTGGCTCCACCATTGCAAAATTTCTCACTATTTCACTTATTTACAAGTCTATCGCCCACTAGTGAACCCTGAGCTATTTTAAGAAATAGTCTTGTTCATCTTTATTTCTATAGTGATTAGTGAAATACATAAAACACTTAATATGTGCTGATGAATGAATAAACAAATGAAATTCCATGCCTCAAACGCATCTTCATGAAACACAGGGAAAATGAATTTCCCCCTGTGGAAAGCAAAATAATGCCCCCTACCTGTAAAGATTTCCATGTCCTATTCCCAGAACCTGTTAGCATGTTAGGTTTCTAGGCAAATAAAGTCGCAGTTTGCATTCAGGATGCTGATAAACTGATCTTAAAATAATGACTTTATCCTGAATTACCTGGATGGGTTCAATGTAATTGCACTGGGAGACAGAAAAGTGCAGTCGGAGAAAGGTCTGTGATGACAAAAGTGGGGGCAGGGAGATGCTATGTTGTTGGCTTTGAAGCTTGAAGAGGGAGGCCAGTTGCCAAGGTACATGGGCAGCCTCTAAAGCAGTGGTTCTCAACCTTGGCTGCACATTAGAATCACCTGGGAATCTTTTTAAAATCCTGATTTCTGGGCCTCATCCTCCGGAAATTCTGTTTCTTTGTTACTAATGTTGTGGCCCCACCCCATAACAAAGAAACAGAATTTCTGGAGGATGAGGCCCAGAAATCAGGATTTTAAAAAGATTCCCAGGTGATTCTAATGTACAGCTAAGGTTGAGAACCACTGCTCTAAAGGCTGAACTTGACAAAGAAACAGATTCTCACCTAGAATCTTCAACAAGGAATGCTGCTTTTAGACCAGTGAAAAAATGCATCACACTTCTAACCTACAGCAGTACAAGATAACAAACATGTTTCTTTAACCCACCAAGTTTGTGGTAATTTATAGCAGCGGCAATAGGAAACTAATACACGCCTTAAAGCTCGTTTTGTGTTTAACTTCTTATATGTTCACTAACTTCTCACTACTTAAATAGCGCCACTTCCTAAGTGTATTATGGACCAAGCAATGGAACAAGCATTTTAAAGCATTTCATTTAATATCCACAAACAGCCTCCTCAGAGGACATGAAACATTTATTTGGAGGAGCAAATAGAGGCTCAAAGAAATGAACTCTCCCAAGGGAGATCACACAGTTAAACTCCAGTGTGTAAGATCCTTAAGTACGAAGCTCACTCACCTTGTAAGCCAGGGATCCCCAAATCCTCTCGTCTCCAGGAATCACGCATTCTCCCATCACACGAAGCCCGAGGAGTCCAGCCTTCCCTTCAATGTTCTGTGGGCTCCTCTGGGAGTTATGTTCTCCTGTTATCCTCCCACACCTGATTCCTCAAAGAAGCACAATTTTGATCACTGCTTAACTCTTAAGGAGAAACCCTTATTTGACCTTTCTCTTCTCAAATTGGCAACAATTCCTCAGGAAGGGCGAAAATTTGAGTCCATATTTTTGGCTTCTCATTTTGTCCTTTCTGCTTGCTCCCCCTGCTAGGAGGAAAAGTGACCTTCCTGATGGGCGAAATTGATTAAATCTGATCTCCACTGGGCCAAGCTTTTTTGGAGGGCGTGTAGGGGTGGGCGAGGGATTATGGGATTGGAAAAGCAGTCCAAGCCTCCCTCTCTCTCAGTTGGACCAATCGTTGATCAGCTTTGCTCTGCCAATTTCTACAAAGTAAATCAGCTGTTTCCAGAGTGCGGTTACCACACGAGCTGCATCAACCACACCTGAGAACATATTAATCATGCAAATTCTTCATTCCTGCCCCAGACCTACTGAACCTAAAACCTCTGGGGTGGGGCCAGCAATCTGTGTTGTAATGAGCCCCCCAGGTGATTGTGCTGCACTCAAGTTTGCAAGCCACTGAGTCAATAGACCAGGGCTCCTCAAACTTTTTAAACAGGGGGCCAGTTCACTGTCCCTCAGACCGTTGGAGGGTGGGACTATAGTTTAAAAAAAAAACTATGAACAAATTCCTATGCACACTGCACATATCTTATTTTGAAGAAAAAAAACAAAACAGGAACAAATACAATATTTGTATTTGCATGTGGCCCGCGGGCCGTAGTTTGAGGACCCCTACAATAGACTGTGCAGCCCCTGGCAGGCCCAGCTGGAGCCCTGTTTTGACTTTACAGTTAGAAGTCAAGAGAAGAAAGTCAGTGGCACACGCTTTAAATCAAGCAGCAGTTTTCAATACTGTTGACTCTATAGGCCTGTTTTGGGGGTTTGAGGATGCTTCCCAGCCATTTATACAGCCAATATTTTTAGCCCTATGTGGTATCATTACGCTCTATTCCAATGGGTGCATCCAAACACCCTTTTAAACCAAGTAGTGTGCTAGGGTTCCAAGAGTTTGAAATAGTTCTTGCAGTTAATAACCTATGAAGTCAAGAAGTATGGAGGGAAGGGCACAAAGGACAATGATCAGAAAGTAAGTTCAAATCAAGAACCAAGGTGACAATGGAACAGAAAAACCCAATGAGGGTATGATTGGCATCAGCCTTCATATACCCATTGTCCTGTTGGTTCTACTTGGAGACAGTGAGAGTCTGGTCTGTCGGAAGCATCACCAGCCACATATTTTTTCTGTTCACAGAAGGATAACATGGAAGCAGAAAGAAATGGGACGTCGAAACCGGTTTGGCTCAGTGGATAGAGCGTCGGCCTGCGGACTGAAAGGTCCCAGGTTCGATTCCGGTCAAGGGCATGTACCTGGGTTGCGGGCACATCCCCGGTGGGGGATGTGCAGGAGGCGGCTGATCGATGTTTCTCTCTCATCGATGTTTCTGACTCTCTATCTCTCTCCCTTCCTCTCTGTAAAAAATTAAGAAATGGGACGGAAAATATGAGGCACGGATTGGTTACAGCAGAGTGCCAGGCACAGGGGTTTCTAAAAGGGCCCTGTGGCTGTGCAGGGCATGGGAGGGAAGTGCTTGAGGACCCTGACCTGCTTAGAAGGTTAGGAAAGTTTAAGGGTATTATTGCTGGTTGGTGGGACTCCAAGGATTTTTATTTTCTTCTTTCTACCTTTCAAAGTAAAACAAAGCAAAAATTCAGCAAAGTCTATTTTTTTATAATAAAAAATTAGTCATAAGATAAAAGGAAAAATATGCTTCATCCATATTAAGACTTAAAATTTTTATTCTGTCCTGGTATTAGTAGCAGAAAATAATAATTTCAATAATGTTTTATAGAGTTTAAGCATTTATATGTGAAAGGGCAATTTATACAGAAGGATGTTTTCTCTTTTTATCAATAGTCTGTGCTACTAAGATTCCTATGAGAATGCCAAACACTGGACGATGAATGCAGTTTCTTTTATACCTACATCCCATTTACACAAGCACTTTTCTTTTTCTATTTTCCAAGGACAACATTTCGGAAGGTGATATTAGAGTGGAAAAGGAACAGATGCATATTTTTTAATAGGATCCTAAGAAATGAATAGGAACAGGAGAATGAGGGGGCGCAGCAACCTAATAGGCCAGAAGTGGGCACCTGATCAGGGGGAAGGGCCACATGTGAGGCCGGAAGTGGGTAGCTGATCAAGGTTGTGGGGCCACATGATAGCCCAGAAGTGGGCACCTTATCAGGGGTGAGCCTCGTGAAAGGCCAGAAGTGGGCAGCTGATCAGAGAGGTAGGACCACATGACAGGCTGAAAGTGGGCAACCTATTAGGAGGCAGAGCCACAAGCTGGCTGGAAGTGGTCACCTGATCAGGGGGCGGGGCCATGTAATCACTCCAGAGTGGGGCTGAGTTCCCACCTGATGTTTGCACCCTTCTGTCTAAGGGGTAAGCATACTTCCCCTCCCAGACTGGTTTGAGGACTCTGTGGCTGCAGGCAAGACCAGGGGTCTAGTGACAGGCTGGGGCCCAGGCTCAGGCTCAGCTGATCCCTGGAGCTGCCCTGGAACTCTGAGTGTGCTGTGCACCAAATGGGTTCTCCAGGGGATGAGATGTGTGGCCACGGAGGTGGGGTGGCATCAGGGACTTGTACCAGGCGGCACCCGGGAGGAGCCACGTCTTAGAGAGGGAATGCTATATACACTGTGAAGTCAGGGTGACATAGGAAAGGTACTTGCCTGTCAGTCTAGCCTGGAGAACCATGGATTGGCTAGAGGGGGTGGAGCCACTATAAATGCAAGAAATCTTAAAAAATTAATATCCACAGACAAAGGAATTCTCTCTCCTCTTGTTCCTCTTGCTTCCCTCCTGCTTCCCTGCACTCACCCATGTTCCTCCATAGCCTCGTGGCCCTAGAAGCTGCATGGCCCACAGCCATGAGGACCCCATACCCCATGGGCTGCAGTTGGGAATACAAGCTAAGCTAGCCAAAGCTGGACTGGACTGTGCAAATATGGAGTGGGAACTCTGGACACTGGCTTTAATCCTAGCTCTACTGAAGATGAAATGGGACTTTTTCCTTGGTGGGATAGAGGGAGATGGGACCTTGGAAACTCAGGGGTTTAATTCTACACAAATAAATGTCACTCATTCTCCTGTGTGAGTCTCAGAAAATTCATTTTCTCATGACTTTGCAAGAAGCCCACTTCCCCCTGTAGCAGGTGGTGAGATGGAGAGCAAGCACCCCACTGATAAGTAATGGAGAGAGCTTGCACATGTGAACTAACATATTCATATATATTCAAATGAAGTCCCTCTTGATACCAATCATTGACAAGGGTCCTGGGGTCAGGACTGGCTCTTTCTGAAAGAGTTTGGTTCTTTGCTTTCTTTTTTTCTTTTTTTCAAAATATATTTTATTGATTTTTTACAGAGAGGAAGGGAGAGGGATAGAGAGTTAGAAACATCGATGAGAGAGAAACTGCCGGGAGCCGGTCCATCCTTGCTGTTTCAAGGGACCTGGCATATATGGCATACGGTTCTTAATATGTTTGCTCACCTTCTTGGCGCTGTGTTTTAACCAAAGTCACCTCTCCGAGAAAGGTTGAATCCCCAGGTAGGGATTTTCCCCTGAAGTTAGGGAGGGAATAAAACCCCTCAACTAAGTGCCAGGCGGGTAATTAATCCCTTTAACTATGAACAATCATGCTTAAACTACATAATCTTTTCTCCCTGGAATGGAGATAAGAAACGCCCTAACCTTTGTAATAGAGATAGATAGGATTGAATCAACTGGTATAAATACAGTTGTAACAAGACAGAAACACTCAGAATTTAGAACAGAATCAAGAAGACAGAATCTACACGGAGCCTAGAGACAGAAGAACTTTGCTGGAGAGAGCATGCCGGAGGATCCTGGAGAGGGACTGGCCTCGGAGCCTAGAGACAGAGCCTAGCGGGAGAACATGGCAAGGGATCCTGGACTGAACCTGACTACAGAGATTGGCAGGAGAACCTGACTGGAACCTGGACACTGAACCTGACTGGAGAGCCTGGACAGAACCTGGCTGGAGAACCTAGCGAGGGAACATGGCTACAGAACCTCCCTGGAGATCCGAAGCAGAACCTCTCTGGAGATCCGGGCTAGAGATCCTGGCTAGGTTGCTGATAAACTGAACGCTGTCTCCGTGTCATTCCTTCTTCGCCGACTCCGTCCACGCCTTTGGGGATCCCTGGACCTGCTGGGGTTTGACCCCGGCAAGAAACATCGATCAGCTGCCTCCTGCACACTCCCTACTGGGAATGCGCTCGCAACCAAGGTACATGCCCTTGACTGGAATTGAACCTGGGACCCTTCAGTCCACCAGCCGACGCTCTATCCACTGAGCCAAACTGGTCAGGGTGTCTTTGCTTTCTTTTTTATTTGAGAATTTTCGCCCATTTGCCTAACTAATAAGACAACTTGGCTAGCTAAATGTATTTGGGTCTCTCTTTCTTCAGAACCTTGTTAACTCATTTGCCCAATGCTGAGGAAAATGCTAAAATAGCCTGATACATATAGTTTTTATCATAGAAGGTGATTTGAACTTTCACTGTGATACCTGAATGTAATGATTTCTTTTTCTTTGAAGCTCAATAATTTAACTAAGAAATGTCTTGTTATTTATTATTCTTAACAGTTTTTCTTTAACAAGATGTGCTTTTTCAATCTCCATGTTCTGTTGTGCAATTAATTCAAGAAATTTATTTTCTATGTTACTTTAAATTCTTTTCATTATTATTGAGTTGTTATGTTCTGTAATTTAACAACACAATTTTTCTAATATCTGTGTTCTCTCTCCCTCATATATATTATGTCTGACCTATTGCTTTGATCTCTATTTCTTGTGTTCATACTGATTACATTAAGACTTTCTTTATTGAAATAATTCAATTTCAATTCAGTTTTTGTTGTTGTTTTCTATTTCTAATTTGTATTTTTAGTTCTGTAAAAATGGATTTGAGGCCTCAGGTTTTTTTTTCTTGAATTCTGTAAATGCTTTTACATTATATTTTGCTGTTCTATTTCCTGGACTTCAAGCTCTTGATTTCTTGAATTTGTCCTTTTATTAACTTCTACAATGCAAGATATTAATGAGAAATTTATTTTTTACTTTAGGTTGTTCTTATCAACCTTGTACTTTATCTGCATTTTCTTGTTCCTTCTAAGACAAAGGGGTGACTTGTATTTGCGCAGTAATCCGGCTGCATCTCTTCAGCTTGCTTATGTGAAAGTAATTGGACCTGTAAGAAGCCTGCATGAGTCCTTCCTAACTCATGCCCCACCTTATCAGAAATGTGCATATTTTCCCCTGAGACAACTTGCATAATTAACATGTGTTCCTTTATGTTATTACAGCCCATCCACTTTACTAGAGCTTGAGGCCATGAGATAGGCAGGAAAAGAGTTCATCTAGGGCATGTTTGGGATTTTTTGGAGAAGCTCCACTTTTTCTTACAAGATTTCATTAAATGTTCTTTATTAGAATTCAGAACATGGGGGCTTGTTTGTGTGTGAGTTGGGTACAAAAAAAGGATTGCCTACTCCAAGATGGCAAACCCTCGGGGTTCAGATAACTTCTCTGTCTTGGTTGAGAGTTAGAGGCTTCCTTCAAAGACACTTTTCATTTTTCCATTCCGTTCATCTAACTCCAGTGATTCATTTTTTATCAGAGACACAGGTCTACCCAACAAACTCGGATTCAGTGTATCTGTGACAGAGAACAGAATCTGTAATTTTCATCAGATATGGAAAGTGTTCAGTCATTATTTCTTTACATATTTTTATGTCTCTTTCTGGGATTCCAGTTACACTTATTTTAACCCACTTGATATTGTCCCACATATCACGATGCTCTGCTTATTTTTTTCCAGTCTTTTTTCTTGCTATGTTTTAATGTGGAGACTTTATATTGATATACTAGTAGCTTTAAATTCATTGCTCTTTTCCCCCCGAGAGTCTCTAATCTGCTGCCAATCCCATCCGGTGTGTTTTTCATTCCAGACAGCATAAGTTTGATTTTCATCTTCTTCATTTTCTATGTCTGTCTTTATTACGTGCACACTTTCTGCTACCTTCCTGAAATATGGAGTATATTTAACTAGCTGTTTTAATGTCTATGCATACTAATTCTATCATGTGTTGCATTGTGGGGTCTCTTTCTCTAGATTGATTTTCCTCTCTCTTTATGGATTATATTTTCTTGCTTCTTTGCTTGCTAGGTAATTTTTGCTTGAGTTTCAGAGACTGTAAATCTTATGTTGTCAGGTGTTGGATTTTGTTGCAATATTTTAAATACTTTTATGAATTTTTTTCTGGGATACAGTTAAGTACCTTGGAAATCATTTGAACCTTTCAAAGTTTGTGTTTAAGTTTTGTTAGACTGATGCCCAGTAGTCTTTAGTCTAGGTCTAATTTGGTCTCGCTTCTGAGGTAATACTCTTCTTCAGTTCTCAATATATGTCAAGAAGTCTTTCCATTTTTGTTTGTGAACTATTCCTGGCCCTGCATGATCCTTAGACATTGCTCTGTTTCTTTTTTATTAATTATTTTTTCTTTATTGATTAAGGTATTACATATTTGTCCTTATCCCCCCATTGCCCCCCCGCCACTCGTGCCCTCACCCCCCTGTTGTCTGTGTCTATTGGTTAGGCTTATATGCCTTTGGGAGTTTCCTCACATGCATGGATTTATCACCAGAATGCTGACTCAAGAGGAATCTCTGCCTACCTCGAGTGTGCTCTCTCTCTCTCTCTCTCTCTCTCTCTCTCTGCCTGTCTCCAGTGTGTTTCTCTCTCTCTCTCTCTCTCGCTCTGTTTGAGTCCCCTCTCCCCTTGCTACAGGCTGGATATTCTCTCTAGGCACTAAGCTGGGCAACCATAAGGCTCACTTCATTTGTTTTGCTTCTTTCAGGGATCACTCTTCTATGCTAACTATTGTCCAATGTCTGAAAACAGTTGTTTCATACATTTGGGGTAGTTTTTTTGTTTGTTTGTTTGTTGTTGTTGTTTTGTTTTGTTTTTAGTTTGTGAAAACAGGAAGGTAAATATTGTCCTGTTAATCCACCATGTTTAGAAGCAGAAGTCTTCTCATGAAGTATTTTAAATAAAAAGTTGAAAAGGGCACTTGTTTTAGACCCAACTGTTATGCAGAAATGGTGCCTAAGAGTAAAAATGTCAAAATAAAGAGAACAGTAGCTAGGATCACCTTAGGTCCTGGTGAAAGGAATAAAAAGGTGCTTATGAAGGATATTTCTAGCAGATTAGCTGGCTCCTGTAGGGCCTTCTATCTCCCCAATACTCGCTTTCTCCTCTCCACTCTATTTTTATTCCTAATTCTCTCCATGTAGCTCTTACACATATAAGAGGGTCAGCCCATGTCTGGTGATGGAAACTAGAGAGAAAAAGAAAATTCCTTATTCTCACTGCAGTTGGTAGGAAGGGGTTATATGTGATTTACTCCTGACTTTAGAATTGCATGGAGAAGCTTTGGGGTCCTTTCTTTTTTGTTGTTGTTAATCCTCACCTGAGGATATTTTTTTACATTGATTTTTAGAGACAGTGGAAGGGAGGAGAGACACAAAGAGAAATCTTGATGTGAAAGAGACACATAGATTGATTGCCTCCTGCACACACCCCAACTGGGCTGGGGATCGAGCCTGCAATGAAGGTATATGTCCTTGACCAGAATTGAACCTGGGACCCTTCAGTCCGTGGGCCAACGCTCTAACCACCGAGAAAACCATGGGGGTCCTTTCTTTGTAAAATCGAGGGCAGGGGTCCTTTCTTTGTACATCATCCAACACATAATAGCTTAACTTGAGAATTTTAGTCTTTCCTTTTTTAGTACTAAACTCTTAGATCACACCACATCCCAGGAAACATCCATTATAATTCTGTCATCAGTGTAGACCAGTGGTTCTCAACCTTGGCTGCACATTAGAATCACCTGGGAATCTTTTTAAAATCCTGATTTCTGGGCCTCATCCTCCGGAATCACCTTAGGTCCGGAATGAGTCCCAGAAATCAGGATTTTAAAAAGATTCCCAGGTGATTCTAATGTGCAGCCAAGGTTGAGAACCACTGCCAGGGGTGGGCAAACTTTTTGACTTGAGGGCCACAATGGGTTCTTAAACTGGACCGGAGGGCCGGAACAAAAGCATGGATGGAGTTTTTGTGTGAACTAATATAAATTCAAAGTAAACATCATTACATAAAAGGGTACGGTCTTTTTTTTTCAATAGTTTTATTCATTTCAAATGGGCCGGATCCGGCCCGCGGGCCGTAGTTTGCCCACGGCTGGGTGTAGACACTCTGGGAGTCATTTAGAGACACATCAGAATCTCATTTAAGCATAATTTACTTTCTAAAGCCATATCACCTTGATTAACTAAATTAGTAGTTCCTTAAAGCGCCTTCGTGGTTTTAAATAAGTCACTTTACTTTTAATGTTTTGCAATAAGGTTTATTTTACTGGCACCTACTCCTACACATGTAGCCCTTACACATATAAGAGGGTCTGCCCTCTGATTTGCTGATGTTTTCCAAAATCCAACAGAGTGATTGGTTCATGAGAAAACAGAACTATTTAGGAAATAAATTAGAACACAGCTTGTCTTTCTATGCTCCATCTGCTCAACCATGCCTTATTAAATTAAATTCTAGTAAAGTGTCTCAGTGCTTTAAAATGCCACATTGGACTCCTGGAATGAAAAATAATGTTGTTGCTTTGCATTCATTTATTGACATTTTAGTGTCAAAATATGAAGGTCTAAATTCTAATCGAAGAAACACTGACCATAGGTTGCACCACACTTGATATTTGCACTAAAAGCCTAGGTTGAGGGTATCATAAAATTGGGCTTCTGAAGCAAGTTTATGTGTGGATGATATCTGACTCAGAGTGTGTCAATCCAATTCCAATTCTGACTAATCCAGAGAGCAATGATTTATAGAAATCACATTGCATTACCTCAAAGTACATTTATAAGATACGGCTCATTCATGATTTCAACCATAGCTTGTTTTAGGTAAGTGGCCTGATGATTAGCAATGCAAATATTAGTCTCTTGATGCCAAATCTGGCTAATATTTATACTACTTTAAAGACACACACACATCATAAGTCTCTTCTGAAACAGAAGGAATGAAACACTTGGGATTGGAGAGAGGAAACAATCCAGGCTCAGTCACTATCGGATGAAATCAGAAAGCCACACATTTTAGAATCATTAGATCTGTTTGGCTAGTCAAGGGAGTAAAAGCCTTGAATATAGAGATTCTTGGGCAGTTAAAGATATGAGAAAAGTCCTGTTCTAAGAGCCAGTCTGATAACAAGGTTGCCATAATTTATGATTTTTTAAAAGAAGTACCAAAAAGGATACATGTCTCTCCCTTTTGTCTTCAAGGTACCTCACATGCTATCTTGAGCAATTGCAGCCTTCCAGCCATCTTGTTCAAATGTGGCTAAGCCTAAGGATTAATGTCCAAAGACCAGATCATTTATCAGACCATGTTTCAGCAGGCATCTAGCAGAAACAAGGAGCATTGTGGGTGAATTGTGAAGGAGGCAAGGAGATTAAAGCTTGAGGTTGTGGTTAAAATTTTGCCGCTAACAATCTAAGACCAAGTTTTTCCTGGACCAGGACTAAGTGAGAAGCAAAGGGGCAAGGAGAGTCGTGTTTTTTTTCAAGACAAAATATATATTCCATTATTTTTAAAAATTATTTTTAACTCTAAAAATTGAAAGTCTTTTAACATGACTTTTTTCCTTGATTGTGAAGAGTTTATACTATCCTTTGGTATATAAAGTGATAATTTTACTTGTGTTATTTTTAAATGTTCTTACTGTATAAAATCATGTATAGCAACCGCTTCTGTTCTTAAAATTTAATTATTGGTCCATGAAATCTGCAAGTCCACCAGTGATTGGCTAATATTAAAACTTGTGAATGAATTAATGAATGAAACAATCAATCAGTGAATGAACGAAAGCAAAGTGGTGACAGGGGGTTGGTGAGAGTCAAGAATGGTATCAGTTGTGGACAGACAGAGAAAAACTATGAGTGTCAGAATCCCCTTTAGAATGGGATGTAGTGAGGAGGACTAGATGACAATTTTTACCTCCACATATTTTACCAAAGACTCTTTTCTTTAAATGAATTAGACTTCTCTGATTCCAAGCCCCTGTCCAACCTGCAACAAGATATCTGGAAATTAAATCTGGGGCTGAGGAATCCAGGTGTCTCAAGACAGAGGAAGTTTTCAGGGTCTTCCAGACCATTTACTTTTAGAGACTTTGATTGAGAACATCTCCTGTAACCCATGCTGGCTAGGTGTGCTCACATAAATCCTTGTATGTCATGGAGTTCCTAAGGAACCTCCTGTCCATCAGTCTCCTTTGTGGCTTCTTTCACAAGCTTTCAGCAGACACAGAGTTCACCCGAAGAACTTCAAAATAGCCATAGATTGATACAACAAACAATAGCAAGCTAACATTTACTGAATGCCTACTATGTGTCAGGCACTGCTCTAAGCACTTTCCATATGTTTATACATTGGATCATCCCAGCCACCCTAAGTGAAGTTCTATCACTAACTTCAGAATTGTTTTTGCAGCACAGAACTTAGAATAGAAAATTTTTCTACTTCATGCAGCAATTCACATAATGGTGTTTGTCTCGTTTCTCCTTTACATTTCAAAGCTGGTGACACTTCAGCCTGTCTTGTAAATTTGTCTCAACCATCACCTTGAAACTAGTTCTGTCCCTGGTTTCAGAAAATTTCAGAATCTTTAAGACCATAGCTTTGGAACTCAATATCCAGGCAGCCTAACCTCTGCTGGTTGCTCTGACCTTGCATTTGAACTCCAGGAATTAGGCTCTCCTCTTATTTCTAGCAGCCAAACCTTGGCTGTCCTGGCTGCCTTATTCTTCCTATTGTATACCAGTAAGTCTTTCCTTTTTGTTTGTTTGTTTTTGATGGTTTCCCACTCTTTTTGAGACTAAAATAGCAACAGTTCTGCTCCTGATAACCAGTAACTGGTCCCCAATAAGTATTGCTGTCCTTCTCTTATGTCAACTCCAGACCTGCCTGAATTTTTGCCTGCTGTCTATTCTTTGGAATTATCACTTATTCTGCTCCACAAAGTTACTCTAACCCCCAAAAGCCTTCTCATCACCCTATGATCAGATCTTTAATGTGTGTCACTGTCTCTTCATTCCCCAGTTCCTCCTTATTCCTTCCTTAAGGCCACATGCCTCAAATCAAAAACCTCTGAGTAATTTCCCTTACTAAATTTGCATGGGTTCATTAGTTTGTTGTTCTTTAATTTAATTTACATCTGTCAATATTAAGCTTCATTTCAATTTCCTAGCACACAATTCTCATGAAAAAGTTAAATCTCCCCAGATAACTAAATTACTCCTGATTATCTGTTTTGTCTTTAATTGGATTGTAATCAAATTCAATAGTCTTATGATGGGGGAAATTATCAGTAAATACAGAGAATATTCCATATATTTTCAGATCTATAGAAAATTCAAAACATCATCCACTATAATCACTGGATATATTAAAACCTTAGTCCTTCCGTTGTACCAACCACATTTGTAGTGCTCAGTAGACTCAGAGGGCTACAGGCTTCTGTACTGGACAGTGTAGATAGAGAACTTTTCTATCATCACAGGAACTTCTGTTGGACAGTGCTGCCTAACAAAACTTCTCATTTTGTTAACATGCAAATCAAGGCCCCTGGGGTTAATTGTCTTATCAAGGACATAGAGCCAGCCGAGGGTCAATTAAAAACTAGTTATCACATTTCCTGACTCCCTTTTATTGCTCAACTTACAGTCTTTCAACTTATAGTTGTAAATGTTATGTTTGTTTTGGTTCATTTCCCCCAAATTGTCAAAAGCTTTTTGATTCTAAAGTGTCTGGTTTAGTGTATGAATTTGAAGAACCGGGAAGCTTCAGGGAAAAGCCATTATGGCCATAAAGACAGTTATCAGCAGAGCCTGGATATTACAAGTGTTTTCTGACTTTGGTCTTAAAAAGATTTGTTGCTTGGACTATTGAGAGATTAATCTTAAAATGTTTCAGGTAGCTAGTCACAGAAAATGGACAAAACTCATGCACAAAACCAAAGGTCAAAGAGAAGCTACCTGCTCACTGACGGCACTGGCTTAGAGTCTGGATTCCTGCCCATGTCTGTGGCAGGACAAAGGCACTTTCAGCCACAGCCAACACGTGGATCTCTGACGTGGAATTCCACTCTCCAAGCACTTCCCAAAGGCTAGCAATAACTGGAGCAACTGGCCCAAGAGAAATATTTACAACCACACCCACTCGAAGGTCTGGCTGTCTTCCTGCTTGCAGACACACTGCCTGCCCTGCTGAGGGCTGTGAGGGCCGCGGAGAGCACACCCAGTCTCCTTTCTGGCGGCACTGTGGGTGTTCAGAGGAAGGCCTGACCCCAGGGAGACACATAGGCTTCTATTCCAAACCCCACAGTGAGTGCTGCCATAAGGACTGCACGGTTGCCAACACTCTCAGGGTGATGCTGAGGGAACACTCTTCAAATGTTTTCATTTTCAAGCTTGGTACCTTCAATAGGATTGAGATACTGCTATTCACACTTCCTAGAATAAAGTATGATCATCCAAAAATAGTCCTTTTTTTCTCTCTCTCTCTCTCCAAACAGCACACAGGGCAATGCTGAATGAACAGCACACACAGCCTCTGACAGCTGGAGCTCAGATTCTAAACAGACAACGAATATAGGGGTGCATGTATCTTTTTGAATTAGTGTTTTGGATTTTTTTTCCAGATAAATACCCAGAGATGGAATTGCTGGGTCATATGTAGTTCTATTTTTAATTTTTGTGGAACCTCCATTCTCATTTCCATAGCCATTGTACCAGATTACAATTCTATCAACCGTGCACAAGGATTCCTTTTCTCCACATCCTCACCAACACTTGTAAAACTGTTTACTTTTTTATTTGAGGAGAAAAGATGGGTTAATAGAAAATGCAACATGGCTAAAATTCCAATAAACAATTTGATCATAGACTGTTCTTACCATACTTTCTAATGAGCTAAGAATATAATTTCAGTAGAAAAGTTTCTTTTTCTCCAATATTGAGATAAACAAGTAGACAATGCATTGCACTTGTGCCAAACTATACATGTTTTAAAAAGAAAGATGGAAGGAACAAAGAAAGGAAGGAAGGAAAGAAGAGAAGGAGGTATGGAGGAAGAAGGTAATTTCTAATGAAATGGAGTGATCATAGTATGGTAAGATCATACAACAATCTTACCATAACTTTGTCTTTCATTTCCACTCAATAGACCAACCTCATAATGTCATAGTTTTAGCTAGAATAGAGATAAAGTATTTTGCCTTAACCCATGCACAAGTTTCTTGGTCCATATACAACACTATGTCAAACTTTGTGGCACATGATACACACACACACACACACACACACACACACACACACACACACACACACATCCTTTAGGGTGTGTGGCAATGTAAGGCAGGGGAAAGCATTTAGCTGGAGTCAGAGTACCAATTTGTTACATCCTCTGCCAATAGATTCTTGTGCCCCTAGACCAGTCAGTCAGTCTCCCTGGACCTTAGTCTCCTCATTAATAAAACTGGGGATTGGAATAGATCATTCTTAATTCCAAAATTGCATTAATTGCATGCCAAAACCAATGTGTAAACTGAACTCATTCTTCAAAGCAAACAGTGGCAAGCTCTCAAAATAAACATAACTGGAACTGAACTTGAGCAAATTATGAGAAAGTAATAGGAATGAAAATAGACTTCATTTTTCTGTCTGTCTTGAACCTACTCCCAATAGCTAGCAACATTTTTCAAAAAAGGATGAAGTTACCCAATACTTTCTCTCATTATGCTGCCCATTGTCCATGTCATAGATTTGTTACATCCTCACAGACTACATGGACTGAAAGTTTCTGAGAATATTGGGGAATTTATCCCACCTTGCTAATAATAAATGTCACCTAAGCCATCCACTATTAATAATGTATATTTTGAATACTCTTAAACACTATGATCACCTTCCCTTCTTCACAATTCTTCTTTTCCTGCATATTCTTGAAGACTCTTTCAGTATTCCATACGTCTTAAACAAAATGGACCATTCCTCCTTAATGACAGAGGCCAATACCCCCATTGTTTTGTAGCGCTCCACAGTGTTGTATATAGAGCAAAAGTTGACAATTATTCCACAAGTTAAAAGAAGACATTTCACTGACTGAATTGGTCTGTGCAAAGCAAATCAATCAAATTTTCTAATCCTGCCAGATTTGGCTGCAAATGCATATGCTAAGTCTCCCCAAGTCAGCCTTTGCTGACTTATAATTCAGATTTCAAAAGGACACAGCTTTTAAAATAGATGCATGTCATCTTCACAGCCTTCTCATAGGCCCCTTAACTGCTATCTTTAGAATCAGCTTCAGCCATCTGATGATTGTGACAGGCTGAATAAGTGACAGGTCTTTTATATTTGAGTTTCTTCCTTATACAGATATGAACTGTAAAATTCGCAAGTGAACAGGTTCCCTCGGTTAAAAGGTATCCAGCAGGAGGTGCCATCTTATCTCAATATCTTAAGACTCAGAGAGTATGAAACTGCTTCACAGTGTGAGACTGGCTGAGACGTCGGGATGGCTTTGTCCTTACACATGTGGGATGTGAGACTCCAGAAAGATACATGGAGATGAGGAAAGTGCTGCCATTATAGTTTTTCCTACTGGAAGCCAGGAACTGTGCCTAGTCAAGAGCAGTGATAGTTTTGCCATTTGCCATTGTTAAAACTATTAACAAAAGATAAAAACAATTCAGGGAAAACAAATATCCACAAACCAGAAGTCAGTGTGGTGCTGTCCCCGAGAACCGACTGAAGAAGACTCCTGGCAAGCCAAGCGAGCTGGATCAGCATGGTGTTGTGATTTACATCCTTCCGGCTGCTCTGACCTCCTCGATCAGAGTGGCCGTAGACGTCCCTCACAGCCGTAAGCACCCTGTTTTCAAAAATGATTAAGAATGTATTGCACCCAAACCACTGGTGCTTCTGAGAACCAGTAAAGAAAGTTTAAGGAGCAAGAAGAATGTATTGCACCCAAACCATAGGATCTTCTTGATCCTGCTTCTCTCTAGGTTAATAATTCACTTCCCACCTTTCTTCGGTGGAGAACACTTTACTCACCTTCGTAGAGCCTTTCTATACCGAGATTATAAGTTCTTAGGAGGGTGGAATAGCAGCTTGCTCACTCTTTTATTCTTAACACTTAGCAAAATACCTGACATTCAATAGAAACAAACCAAAAAAAATGTATAAAATGAGTAAATGTTCAGCTTTTCCTCTTATATGCATGAAGTGTCTGCTCTCTGAAACCCCATATTGCCATTGCTTACTGTTTTAGGACTACACTTACCTATCTCCCCTGTGAGATTCTTGAGGACAAGGGCTGCTGCCTCTCTACCTCCCAAGGCTAGGGCAGTTTCTTGTACAAAGTGATGCACTCATCAAATATTTTGAAATAAATGTGAATGGATGAAATATATATTGCTTGTATGGGTCTAAAAAAAATTTCATATTTTAAAGGGTCATCTGAAAATAATTTGAAAATTAAAAGTAAAATCTGGAAGGAATTTTAAACCAAATCTAGCCTAACACCCTCCTTGTGGGTCAACTGACTTACCGACACAGCTAGGTATTAGCTACTGTCTTCCACCATGTAAGTGTGTGCTGTTTTGTATATAATGGTTACATTCAATATTACCAAAGCAATGATTAAGCATAAATATTAAAAGTTTCTGGTCAAGCATCCTCTCCACTATTCTCTAAGTTTTTATAATTATCTTAGTTATTTCAATCAAGTTAGAGTAAACATTAATTGCATGTCTGTGTGATTCTGACACCAACTTCACAATACAGTTGCTCTATATCTCCATTTTACAGATGAGAAAGTGAGGAAAATTGCCCAAGGTCGTGCAGCTTGAAGTTTCAGAGTCACACACAAACTACCTACAGATCCTCTTCTCTTCCTGTTACTCCTGCGGTATAGACCCTCTACTGCAGTTCACCCTGCCAGACAATACTCCTTACCATTACTTAGGAGATATGTGTGACTACTGTTTTTAAGTGGCTAACCCCACCAAAACAAAAGTAAGAGATGAGTTATTCCTCTTTATTGCCCATAGTCTGACCTCCGACTAGGTAAAACTTATTGATGTTCTAGATCTCATACGTTTTTAACTTTCCACAGCAAGCTATAAACTCTTTCAAATATCGTGTAAGATTTCCAATGAAGCAACAATTCATTTATTGAGGATAAGATATGACGTAAACTAAATATCCCTCTAATAGACTCCAAAGCACTCATCTGTGAAGCAGGAGAGGACTCTCCGAGATGCCGATCTCACTGTCTCTTCCAATCATGCTAGGATGTTTCCTTTTCCTTGTCTAGTTTCCTCAAAACTCTCAAAAGCTTTCCTTTAACATAACTGCATCAACATTTCCGTAGAGGAGAAAGTAATTCATTTTGTTGAAACCACTTTACATGTGTAAGTTCTGATTTTATAAGCCGAGGCCCTCACAGCCCATAGTTGAGTGCCAAAAGTCTTCTTCCGTCTTACATTCACACTGTATTGTGTTGTGGGAAAGAAAGACAGCTAACCTTTCTAGGGAATTCATATTAGAATGAACTCTTCAGTATGTTAAGTAGTAATAGCGTTTCAATGACGTAAGTTGCTTTTGAGTTGTTATAAAATCTCCATCTAGAAAATTGATGCAGCAAGTTTATAGCAAGAATGAAAGTGACTTCTCTCCTCCCTTCAATAAAGACTAATAGTTTGAATCCACATACCAAAACTGAAATGGGTTCACCTTTAAAAGTTCAGAGAAAAGGAGAATATGAACATTCCAACTCAATGAAGAGTGGAGGAAATATAAGGTAATTTTGGCGACTGAGTCCTATGGAAACAATTTCCATTATCTTCTAAAACTGCAAAATGCATTACCATTTTTTTCTGAATCTTCTTCTGAATTATGGATTCAATTCTGCTGATTTCTACTTTTGCCATAGTAGTCTGCATATATTAATTTCCCTATAGTACCATCTCTTCAATTTATGAACTACATTTGAGCATCAACAGAAATATCAAGTAAATAAGAAGTAATTAACTTCCTACTACTCTCAGGAATTGATAGAAAGAAGGTTTGTATTTTCATCACTTTTCCAGACAGGCAACATGGTGGGAATGGGCTTAGAAATGAATAGATCCAGATTTAAATCTGGGCTCCCTTGCTAAAAGGGAGTATGACCTTGGGCTAGGTCTTGCATTTGGTTAAAAATTTTAATTCAGTCGAGGTAAACAAACTATATTAAACCTTGAGTTTTTCACATGATAATGGAACTAATTATACTGTGAGGATTAAATAAATTGAATAAAGCACCTGGCTCAGAATTGATGCCCTGTAATTATTGGCTCCCTTCTCTTGCACAAATCTCCTGTTTATATTCCTACAAGTGGCCCAGTGCATGAATTCATGCACAATTAAAGGAAATTAATTAGAAGGTAGCAGGCAGGGCGGGACTGGGCCAGACCGCCCTGGAGCCAACCTCTCGTGGTCCCTCCCCAGCATTTTCAGGGGGATCCCTTCAGCAGGTGAAGTTCCTAGGCCTGGACTGTGGGGATCAGGCCCAAACTGGCTCTCTGACATCGCCCAAGTGGTCCCGGAGTATGAGAAGGCACTCTGCAAAGTTGCTGTCATACAGGGTGTGGAACGCAAACACAAGTGTGTAGTAAACCAGGTTCAGGGCCAACAGTGCAACAGCAACAACATAACCCATGGCCAAAGGTGAAATTGCACAGCCCTGCTCTGGTTTCAGGGTGTATCACCTGAGAACCACCTCTGCCAAATCACTGCAGCTCGGCAGCTCCTGCATTGAGCATCTGCTTCCTGGTGGTCAGTGCGCATCATAGCAACCGGTTGGATGGGTGGAGGGACACTTAGCATGTTAGCCTTTTATATATACAGATGAACAGAAACCTATGAAATACAAAATCAGTGACTCCTAATCAACTTATTACACAACTTTCTTGAAGTCCCTCCCTTTTGTGAAAAAAGAATATTGCATTTTGAATACTTTTTTAAAAACTGTGTTATTAGGCTAGAGAGATTAATGTTTTATCTTCCTTAGGTGGGGAAGCTTTTAAAAAGAAACAAAAATAAGAAAAAAAATTATTTTGAAGTATAATATCAAGAAACATTGTATGAGCATCAATGTCATCTATATTGGAATTCTCAATGGAACATATCACCTTCCCAAGAAGGTTATTCCTGGCCTTCTGGGCTTTCATTAGGCAAGTCCCTTGGAAATAATGTTTTATAAATGTATCCTCAAAAGGATCAGGAAATGATCCCTTTATCTCATCCAAACATGAAAGAAGAAATCTAGACTAAAAAACGTCTTAAATATCCTCTACTTCAGTCTACCACAGATGGTCACCAAGCCTGAGCTTGAAGACAAGCTTTACATGCAGTTCTCTAACTTTTGAGGTGGGCTAGTTTTTTGAGTTTGTGGACAAAAATAGGGGCCACATAGGAAACCTGAAAAGCTCCAGGGAGGGCTACATGGCAAGAATTACAAACTCAGACACCTAAAGTAACCATACAGGAGAGTCTGAAATTAAAGCTTTCTAACTAAAAGCGAGTTGTGGTGGGTAGTCATGTCCTAGGTTGGAATCTTCTTTGACAAAGGTCAATCTTTACCTTATCTGAGCCTGTCTATTGTCTTTTTGCATATATGATAACATACCTTTGGAATATCAGGGTAATTTCATGTTTCCAGGCCCCACAGGGCAAAATCGCTGCACTGGTTACCCCCCTTGATTGTTAACTGTTAACTTTCTTATACCCACCAATGTATAAGAAATATGGGTCTATTTGTTTTACTTTTTATCCAATCCCAGAGTTTTCCCCTCTTTGCTTTCTCCTGCTTCCCTAATCTATCACCAGTGCATTTCATGTAACCCGACTATGTCTTCTCATTTGATTCTGATATATATAAAATAAGGGGCAAAACTGTCACTCTCTGGAACATTTTCTCAATCCATTGAGATTTTGCTTCCTAGCAATTGTCATCAGTTTGGCTCAAAAAAAGCTCATATAAATCCTCTATAAGTTTGGATGTTTCTTACTTTGACAAGTTCTAAGTTCTTAGTTTTCTTCTCACTGCTGAACTAAAAATATGCCTAATAATTATTTCTTCAAATTGATGCCAGTTCTGTCCTATGGAGCATTATAGGCTACTGGGACTCCTCTTCTCATATTATAGTAGCTATCTATTCTCTTTATTTTTTTAAGAACACAGCACTCAGGTTTTTCTCTGAAGAACCATTCCTCACCTTGTTTCAGTACATTTGGGTCTGTGTTATTGATTGCTACTATCTCCAGGGGTGGGGTTATGATTTAAACATGACTCATAGTGCTCCCATCACAGCAGTTATTAATTCAGAAATGAGCATGAAACCTTTCAGACCTGTATTTTTGCTTTGAGTTGTTGAGCAAGAGCAACATTCACTGTTTCAGTAGACTTGTAACAGGATAGTAAGAAGCTAGGAAAATTCCTGGGCAAGTGGAATAGGGAAACTGAGATAAGAAAATTAAACAAGGCCAAACGGTTTGGGAAGCTTGCAGCCAGCCTGTGAATCATAGGACCTTATCTGCTCCAACCAAGGACGCTTGAGAGCAACTGGTTAATACCTCTTCTCCCTAACCAGAGAATACATAATTTAAATCACCCTGGAACTGTAAGTTATGAGAGGGTGGAGTGGGGAGGGCAAAGAGGGAGTTTTATCTCACTCACTGAACAAAGAAGTCAGCAATCTTATGATTTTCCAGATATTCTCATAAATTCTGGGAAAGCTACAGCAAAGTAAAAAGGGAACCTTGAAATCTAGTCTGTGCCCAAGATATCCAGCAGAGGAACCTTGAAACCTATAAACAGAAAGGTATAAAACCCCCTGAAACCCTTCCAGGTGCACACTCAGAGTAGCCGGGTGCCCACTTGTGCTTTATGTCAAGTGTGATAAATTTTCTTGCCTTGCTTCCTTAATAAATTTACTTGCTACAACGTTGCAGTCCAGTGTTACTCCTTTGAAATCTTTCCTATGAGACTGATAAGCGCTGAGGAGGGAACCCTCTCTGACTCAGGGCTATCCAATAACATCTTTTCTGGTGTCCTATAACAGACTTAGCCACCATCAGCCCATAGAAAGCAAGAGCCTCTCTGGAAATGAGGCCAATGTAAAAACGGAAGTGATGAACAAAATAGGTCCAGAGGCATGGATGCATGGAATAGACTGACTGACAGATCTCAGGAGAGACCGGAGTAGGGTCGGGGGACTAGAAGAGATTACGCAAATAACGTATATGCATCCTATCTAATAAAGAAGGGATATGCTAATTGACCCTCATGCCATCACAGACATGGCAGTGTCCACAGCCAATAAGGACAGAATATGCTAATTGACTTCCCCGCCCTCAAAGATGGCAGCGCCCACAGCCAATAAGGAGGGAATATGCTAATTGACTGCCCTGCCCTCAAAGATGGTGGCGCCCACAACCACAAGATGGTGGTGCCCAGTCCCCTCAGCCCCGCTGGGGCGCCTGCCTCTGGAGTCGCCCAGTCCCATCAGCCCCCCAGCTACCCAGGGCCAGCCCAAGGCTCAGGTAACCAGGGCCAGGTTGAGGCTTGCGCTGCTGGCAGTGGCAGCAGCAGAGGTGTGATGGGGGTGTCGCCTTCCCCTGATCGCCAGGTCACCTCCCGCCCTTGAGCGCTCCCGGACTATGAGAGGGGGCAGGCTGGGCTGAGGGACCCCCCCACCTCCAGTGCATGAATTCTCATGCACCGGGCCTCTAGTATATACATAACCCATAGACATGGACAATAGTGTAGTGAAGGCCTCAGGGGTGGGGCAAGGGATGGGTGGAGTGGGGCAAAAGAGGGTAAAATGGAGGACATCTGTAATACTAAAAACAATTTTAAATAAAGGAAGTACAGAAAGAAAATGTGACTGATCCTGAAATATCTAGCTAGGTATGAAGGCAGAGGTATTTCCCTGCAGTTTCCAATTATATGAAGTAAAACATTCCTTTTCTTAAGTTTGCTTGAGTTGGATTTATTGTCATCTACACCCCCCAAAATCTTGACTGTTTCACACAATGCTACATTCTATGCATATTTGAAGATCAATATTATTTCCTCTCCATAATCTTTATTATTTCAGAAAAAATCCTCAATTTTTACTCATATTAAAAAGTTTAGCAAATCTCTTTTGATTTTTGTTACTATACTCCTTAATGTCTATTGAATGAAATAAGAATTAAAAATTGCTGACATAAACAATGTATAAAAGAAAAATATACAAATTTACGTTATTAGAACCATTTTCAAACACCTTAGACATGCTGCTTCATATCACTCAACTTGCCAACTTCAACCTGATCTCTTCAATCATTCGGGTTTCCAAAGGACCTCTATTTGCTAATGATTAGCAACTGAAGTTATATATCGTAACCCAACTATATTTGTTTGCTAATATTCCATTATTATAATTTTCATCAACTAAAAAAAAATACCCTGTCCCCAGTTAATTTAAGATTTGAAGATTTTCTACTTCAATAATTAAATACATATATTTGTACGATGTGCAATTTTGGTTCTTTATTTGGAGCACATAAAAATAGCTAAGACATAGTCTCTTATTTTGAGTATTTTATACTTGCTGGATTAAAACACTTAAAACACATCATGACCGCCATAACCATTATCAACCATAGGGCTCCTATGCACTTACTGAGTACTTAAAGTATAACAGGCGTGGTGCAAAGTGCCTTGAAGATATGGTCTCATTTAATCCCCTAACCTCATGATATGGTATTATTATCATCAATTTACAGACAAGAAAACTGAGGCAGTGATAAGTTAAGAAACATATCTAAAGTTACACAACTTATAGATGATAAAGTGTGTAAGGTTCATGTTCTTACCTCTCCTGCAAGACTGCCTCCAGTCTCTACAACACTAAATGGGATACATGCAAACAATGTCTGAGGGAATAGGAGAAACAAGTACTTCTGCTTGGAGGTAGAACTTTTTAAAGGGATGACATTTTTTAAATAAGTTTAGTTTTTTCAACCTAGGAAGGGAAATGAACAAGCTAAAGAAAAATTTATACATCAAATACATGCTTAGAACTTATGCTGAAATATATTGCAAACATGATGACAATCTGAACTCAAGGGAAAGTCCTTTTCTTTCTAGATCACTTAAGCTGATGGGTGAAACTGGCACTGACCTGTTTATGAAAATACTTATTTGCCCTGTTTCTCTCTACTATGCCCCTTCACCTTCCATATTTTCACACTATTACATCCTCATTCCTTAAGATACCTACACTGTTTTGTTTTTCTCCTTTCATTACTAAAATAAGCTTCTCTCCCCCACCCCCCACCCCAGCCCAATATTAATCCTAGGGAAAGAATCCTGATAAAGTAGTAATCAATACTTTGGACAGCATTTATGTCATTGTTACTATTCCCAAGAGATTTTAGCCTTGTTTCTGGTTTTGAAGTAAGTCTTTAAGAGTTTTCTCAAGCATTAGCTAGTAGATACAGTACATATAGTTTTTGCTGTAGAAGGAGATTTTGAGGAATGCCTCCAAAGTCACACTGCATAAGCAATTAAACCACACACCCAACAAGTAAACTTGGTGCTGATGATAGATGGTACCCACCTGCTTTCCTTCTTTCTGCTCTTCCTTCTTCTGCATTGGTTCCTTCTTCTGCATTGGTTCTATTTTCAGAGAGGCTCTGGCCTCTGTGGTCATGGATAAGATGTTGGTCAGAGGCCAACACAACCTTAGCCAAATCACTTGCCAATGCTATCCAGAGATCCAGAGAGAGAGAGAATGTGTGTCAATGCTTTCAACAACAACAAAAAAAGAGAGAAAGAGATTATTTTGTTCATAACCTTACATTTTCCCACCTCTTCACAGAGAGAAAGGTATTAATGAGCAGTGAAAATGCCAGAAGGCATACAATGTGCTGATAATTTACGAATTGAATAAAGAGATACTGAATAAATTGCGTGACAAAATTTACAATTATTATTTTGAAGGGAAGCAATCATTGATAGTCATTACTGGGTATCACAGAGTGAGGAATATGTTAAAATTGGACAAAATACAAATTTTCTTATTTTTTTTATTTATTGACTTGAAAGAGAGAGAGAAATGTGTTGTTCCACTTATTTATGCATTTATTCGTTGATTCTTGCATGTACTCAGTCTGGAATCAAACCTGCAATCTTGGTGTATTGGGACATGCTGTAACTAACTGAGCTACCTGGCCAGGGCCAAAATACAAATTTAAATATGCAAATGCAGAATCCCTCAACTAAAGTTTGGGTTCTCTGTCATCCTGAAAAATAAACACACATTTTGGGGGCAGTTAATTTTCATTTACATTTCTCCTTGACATCCCCTCTCCACAACCAATATAATCAAATAGAATATTCACAGGCAAATTCAAATAGTATAAATTAAAGAGCCATTTTGGGGAGCTCATGTAATGCATATTAATACCTTATAATACCTGTCCCTGAAACTGAGTTTTCATTTGATATTGTACTAATATTATGAACATAGTATTCCTTTAAAATGTTTAAAAGATTAATGTAAGACCTAAAGTCTTAATACTGGGGCAGGGGGGGAGGTGGGGGGAGGTGGGGGGGGGGGGGAAGTGCCGTTTCAAATTATGTTATCCCTTGACCTGGGTAAGTTGATAGGGTTCTTAACAAGGTCTTGCTATTTGAGGATTTCCCATTTGCTGTAAAACTGGGAAAAACCAGGAACAAAACAACACAAGCACAAGACTGGACTGGAAACATGTCCTTTAAGTAAACAAAGCACAAGTTTCTGACAATTTTGATGTGTAAGGAGTGCATATGCTGCTCTTCATTTGTAAGCCCCTTTCTTATGTCTTAACAGACAGCTCGGGAATAACAAGTATTCTTTTGTTTATCTGATTGTAGGCATTCTGGGGGACATTGGAAAGCTACATAGGTTCATTTCTCTCCATTCCAAGTGGAGAACATCACCTCTTTTAAAGGATCTGTTCTCTTTGATCTGTATACTAGCATTATGAGGAAGTCAGTTTCACCAGAGAGTGCATTACTTACTAACGGGTTAAACAGTCAAATCCTTGAAACTGACATAATCTTATTAACCAATGTCAACCTAATGAATTTCATTAAAAAATACGTTTTAAAAAGCGGTCAGGCCCTGACCAGTTTGGCTCAGAGGCTGCGTCGGCCTGTGGACTGAAGAGTCCCAGGTTCGATTCCGGTCAAGGGCATGTACCTTGGTTGTGGGCACATCCCCAGTGGGGAGTGTGCATGAGGCAGCTGATCGATGTTTCTCTCTCATGGATGTTTCTAACTCGCTATCCCTCTCCCTTCCTCTCTGTGAAAAATCAATAAAATATATTTTAAAAAATAATTTTTAAAAAAAGCGGTCAGATCTTAAGCTTTGTCTCAGAGAATGTGCTCTTCAGTCCCTCCCAGATAAATGTATTCACAAAGTGAACTTAACCCGCAAATGATCCCTTCTTTCAGATGCAATGATTATAATGGGGTGGTTAGAAAATATTTAACAAAGGAGCACATTTCTGCTTTGAAAAACAAAAAAAAAGGCCATTAGATATTGAGCAGGGCAGAAAAAGGAAAATCCCGATGAGAACCAGAACAGAAATAATGCTCCTATGACACAGGATCTTGGGTTTCAAAAATTCCTTGTGAAGAAAAATTAAAATTCATCTGAGCACTCTATTGGGTGGCATTTACAAGTCATGTTTGGCATGCTTCCTCTTGGAGTAACTATACAATGCTGACTTATTAAAATGGGATTTGTCTCAAATACTTTCATATTTAAATATGCAAATCCATTGCAAGATTAGCAGTAAAGCTCCAATAGATAGTCCTCATGGTCGCCGAAGCAGTACAGCAGAGCTAACAGGCAAACGCTCCCTGCCACTGAACACCGAGGCATCGCAATGCGCTCTTCTAGTTGAACCCAGGCTCACTAATGCATTTGCTTACTTGACAGAGGCCTCACTTCTTGTAACTATTTTGTTTTCTTTTTAAATTAAATCATTATTGTAGAAAGTATTAGATATGTCTCCTTTTCCCCCCCAATGACCCCTTCAACCCCACCCTCAGTGCCCGTCCATGGCCTTTACCACCTTATTAAATGTGTCCATGGGTTATGCATATATGCATACAAGTTCTTTATCTCTATTTTGTTTTCTGATCAACAATGGGTGACAAAGACAGGAAAGTGTAAATGTGGTTGAGAGACTGCAAAAGTTTCAAAGTGCATTAACACCCTGGGTATTAAAATCCAAGTTTAAAAACATCAGCTCCACTCATTTCCCAAAAAATCAAGGGAAAAAAGGGTAACAATCACCAGACAGTTGTAGGTTGATAAAAGTGATCTGACGTGAGGATGGGAAGTGTAAACATCATTTCAATCTTGGAAGCTGACAAATGCCATTGTGTGAATAAGAACTGGAACAAACTATAAATAGAGCCATATCAGTACTTCAAAAGATGTGAAAAGATTAGAAAAATATGGTATGCTTCTAGAAATACATCTACATATGAAGTGGAATAATACAACTCTGAATAACATCAATTCAATTAGTGCTTCAATTTCCAGAATACATCTCATCTTTACCCTCCCAGCATACACAGTGGTAAGAGCCTAGTTCTAATTCCATACACACACACACACACACACACACACACACACACACACACACACACTTGTGTAAAACTGGACTAACAAGGAGACTTTTAGAAATGCTGGCTGATCCTTAGTCATAAATACTGTATCCTAGGCATAAATGCTAGTCCACTGAGCGGTATGGTAATTATTTCCTTTTATGCTTCCTTTGGTGATTTTGAAATGCTAACTTCTACCATGTGCTTTCCAACTTCAAACGCCTCCCCACTCTCAATGTATTTTGCATGATCAGGGTGGGTGGGTGGTTTGACTTATTTTGGGGTTAGTCCTAATGTCCTGGGAATATATGAGTAGGTGTGAGGTCTCTCATGGGGACATGATTCTATGATATTCCATGGCATCTCTCTATCATGGTCTGATGAGATTCCAGCTGGTGGTGCTTCGTGACTGTCGTGCAAATTTCTGTTATTTAGGTATACCATGTGATTTTTGTCTCCTAAAATATCATACTTCCCTTGGTGTGATGCCATTATTTTGTCCTTTTAAACAATCTGAAGAAATCGTTTACATCCTGAGATATATCTGAGTTCTGTGCTTCACCAAAATTCAAACTGAACAGTTACACTTTTACAGTTTTAAAAAGTACTCATCTTCAATAGGATAGAGAGGAGGGTTGAAAGCAATCCACAGAAAAAAGCTTGTATTGCAAGAATAATTCTGACTCCAGTTCAAAGATTTCTGAACAAGTAGAATATGAACATGACTTTGTTGAAACTGATATTCATAATGCTGCATGAGACTATCTGTCTACACATGATGAAAACAAAACACAAATAAAGTTGAGTACAAACTGGAAATACTTCTTTTGAAACAAAACTATGATATGACTTTGATAAAAAGTTTGCAGTTCCTGGAAAGACAAAGTTGTTTAAAAAGATCTTAAGATCATCAAACAAGAGATGGGACTATTTGAAGATTTAAATGTCAGAGGAAAATATTTAACACTAGTTCGTAATGCTCTTCAGTATTGCCCCACTAGTGAAGCATCGGAGAGGGCTACTTGAGAAGCTGGAAAAGCTTATAAGAAAATATACTCCTGCCCTAGCCAGTTTTGGTCAGTGGATAGAGCCTGCGGACTGAAGCATCCCGGGTTCAATTACTATCAGGGGCACATGCCTGGTTTGCGGGCTCAATCTCCAGCAGGGGGCGTGCAGGAGGCAGCTGATCAATAATTCTTTCTCATCATTGATGTTTCTATCTCTCCCTCTCTCTTCCTCTCTGATATTAATAAAAATATATTTTTTAAAAAAAGAAAATATACTCCTGAGTAGATAATGATATTACTGTTGCATTTAGTTGTTTAAGATCATACTTTTTCAAAAGTTTAAATAATAGATTTCATAAAAATATATATATATTCCACCTATATATATCAATACATTCCAATATGTTGGAATCATTATTTCATTAGTATACTTCAATTTTTTATGACTGTTTTTCATTTCTGATAGCAGAGAAGATATTCTAGCCTCATTTGAAGGCCTGTGTTATTTTCCTTCTATAGTTCCTATAGACCAGGGGTGGGCAAACTTTTTGACTCGAGGACCACAATGGGTTCTTAAACTGGACCGGAGGGCCGGAACAAAAGCATGGATGGAGTGTTTGTGTGAACTAATATAAATTCAAAGTAAACATCATTACATAAAAGGGTACGGTCTTTTATTTCAATAGTTTTATTCATTTCAAACCCGGCCCGCCGGCCGTAGTTTGCCCACGGCTGCTATAGACAGTTGTAGAAAAAGCACAGAACCAAACCCTGGCCTGCTCTAAATGTTGGGAGAAATGACCTTCAACCACTTTATCCTCAATACTAGAATTACTCTTTGTTTCTTAGAATCCAGAAATTCCTAAAATAAAATGAATCTCATGTTTCAAGTGAAACTTCCTCTTTTCTCAGTTTGCAGAGTTCTATGTAGCCTCTGCGCCCACTCTTTAAAGTGGCTGCCAATATTTTATCTCCATCCTCCCGTTATCAGCGATTACTCCTCAGGCAGTTTTTCCAGGGACAGCAATCATGCACCAAGACCCCTCCACACTTGCTCAAGGAGTACAATGTAACCAAATGGGAAGACTTCAACTACTTTATCACAGCAATTACCAGAAAATTTACAGCTGCATTATGTACTTGTGCAGCCAACAGCAGAAGTGAGTCCTCTGTATTCATCAACAGAACTGTGGCTGATTCTCAGATAATTAGTATATTATTATCACATAATGGTCTAGAGTCCTTCATGAAGCATCTTTATATTATTCCCAGTCTGTTGTCAGAACATAAGTTAAACTGGTTTTCTAAAAGAACAAGAGGAAAATAATAAAAGCAAATTAAATAAAAAGCCCCCAAGACTATGGGCACAGGAAACTAGTCAAAATGTTGCTTACGTTCAAATGTCCTACTGCAGCTCGCTAATAGTCCTCCTGCTGAATTAAACATCTTGTCTCTCCTCCCATTTCTAATGGGAAATATGACTTAGATCTCTGCTCATCTGAGCTAGAAAATTGTACATATTTTTTAAAAGTTATAAAATCTACTAAGTTCTTCTTCCTTTAATGGTTCCAGGAAGAAGGCGACAGATTTCTACCTCTGCTGCCAATATTGCTTAGAAACCTCCCTGCCCTAAATCACAGCACCGAAGGGCAGGTAAAATAGTTCCACTATGATATGCTTCTGGTTGTCAATAAGCCCCACTCAGATTATTGCAAAATGGTGCCAAGTCCCGGGCAAATTTCTGTTCCTTTCTACACTGAATCTGAAATAGTCAATTGTTAAACATGTACCCATTTACTCCTGCTTGCTTAAATTCCGTCTTCTCCACAAAATGCCAGGATTTTATAGGAGAGATGCCTTATTTTGTTGTTGTAGCATGTTTTTTTTTTTCACACCATCTCCTATGTCTGCACAATGCCCATATAAAAAAGGCACTCAATAAGTATTGATCAGTTCATTTAATGGACAAATCATTGCTCCAGGCAATTCTGTCAATAAAACTTTCTGTGATCATGGAAATGTTCACGCAATGTTCATCTGAGAGGGTGACTACTGGCCATGTGTGGTGACTACTGAACACTTGAAATGTGCCTAGTGTAAATAAGGAACTGAATTTTTAATTTTATCTCACTTTATTTTAAATTTAATTAGCCAAATATGTCTAATGACTACCTTATTGGTTAAGGCAGTCCTAGATACTAGGGATATAATCATGACCAGAGCACAGTTTCTGCCTCAAGGAGCTCACTGTCTAGTAAAACAACTTCAAAAATTATTGCATGTCTTCATAAAAGAGGCTGCATTTGAGCTGCTTGTGCAGGATAAAATATAAAATGTAACCTATACAGAGGATTCAATACAGCACTTCAGACACACACTAAATGGTATGTCCAAGGGCTGAAGATAGTGTTTTCTATTTAACTTTTAATAACTCATATGTATCTATATAAAAACAGACTTGTTTTGAGGGTTAAAGGACAGTATATAAAAAGCACTTAGAATATAGTAAGAGCTACTACATATATAGCGTACAATCATTATTTAAAAAGTAAGTATTGCTCTACCACTGAAGTTCATGTGCTCATTATTAAAATAAAAAAAGTAACCATAATTTCTTTTTTCCCGCCTAATGCTTATGTTGGGAGTTGGTTTTAGTTGTCATTTTTGCTAGTACATTAGTATTCATTTCTTTAAGTCTTCCATCCCATATAAAAACACTTGCTATGTCAGAGGAATGCCTTGGATCCTTTAGGAAAAATAACAATTTAAGTAAAAAGGTTATTGTTAATGGTATCAATTATATCAGATCAAAGAAAGAATGATTTTGTTTATTATGTGGCATTTACTGACATAGCTAGTTGGGGCAGTAAGGAAAAAGAGAAAGAAAAGAAAGAAGTCAGTGCACATGATCAAGAATCTGCAACATTAAGTAATCTTCAAAAGTTATGGCCTAGAATCCAAGAAACAAACAATATAGGCATGTTCCTTTGATTTCATTTCTTATGGCTTTAGTCTATAAGAGAAAAGGTTAAATAGCTCCATCTAGAGATACTTGTGATAGATCTTCGAGATACACAGTCCAAGAAATCTTCACAGGTGCCAAGTCCCAGACAAACTTCTGTTCCTTCCTCCGAAGGAGCCCATAAACAAATCAATCCAGGACCTTCGTCTGTATTTATAGCATATCTGGGAGAAACTACTACAAACCAGGCATTAGAAACTTTTTAAATGTTATATTACTAAAATATGAAGTGAAATGAGTATAGCTCTAATAAAAACAATAATCCCCAATGACAGAGAATTAAACAAACAGACGGACCATCACAGTGGCTCTCAAATAAGTTTGGGAGCATATACAGATAGGACCAGTAGAACCATGTCAAATTTGTTATTAAAGCAAAGCAAACTGTTAAGACTGAAGGACCACCTTGATGCTGAATGCTATACTGTGTGCTGAGGATAGAATGGTGGGCAGAAACACATTCTCTGACTTTGGGGGGCTTACACTTTAAAGGAGAATAAGGCATTAATCAAATAATATAAACTTGAAAAAAATCACAAGGTGATAAGAGCTATTAATAATAGTTAAATGACACAAGAAGTAAAACAAGAAGTTCGTTAAGACTTTCCTGAGGAAATGACATTTGAGTTCAGATACAAATATCAAGTGGGAACAAGGTGAGTAAGGGAAGATGAACGTTGCATATGGAGGAAGAGAGTGCCCAAGGATTGTCACAAAAGAGACATTAAAAATTCAAGAAAGAGGAAGTAGACTCTGGTGGATGGGGTGGGAAATGTGAGAGAGTGGAGGGAGCTGTTCTTATTTTCTGGGTGCACTCGAGAATGAATCATGGTCTCCGCAGTGTGTTGTTTCCACTTTGCTCTAACAGTTACAGATATGTAATGTCTATATTTATCTCTCTCTATATATATAGCTTTGGTTTCTTTACTGGAATGAGCAAAAATGACTGAATCTTTCTCAAAAGGGGTTCTACAGACATGACATTGGGGAAAACTCTAGGAATATGTAGTAACTAAGTGATAGGTAAGGACTTCAAGGATTCAACTGCCAAGAAAGTGGCATGCTTTTTCACCAACAAGACTGAGAAAGGCTGACCCCTTGAAAGGAAGAAATTCCAGAGAGCACAGGGAACTTTGGAGGGTATGGATACATTCATTATCTGGATTGTGGTGATAGTTTCACAGGGATATTTATGTCCAAAATAAGTCTCAGAATGAAACTAATTTTTCAACCACAATCTTATTTTTAAGACACTTATGCCAATACGTAAATGAGAAACTATACAAAGAAGTAACATGAGAAAAATGCGAATGATGATCAATATATATAAAATATAATCTCACAAGTAATAAGGGAAAATACATATTAAAGCCAGAAGCCATTTTCACTCATTATATTGGCAAAACACATATATAGATAACCCTCATTATCTAAGCCAAGTCCATTTTTGGAAAAAAGTGGAGAAAAATAAATATTCAGATACCAGGAGCCTATATTTCATTATTCCAGGCAGGAACAAATAATAATGTTGTAACTCTGAAGTCCATACGAAACCTCCACAATTTCCCCAAATATCACTAAATCACTCAAATACTATGTATTATTTGCACAACAGGTATATATAATAAGTAAAAGGCTTAAATGTAAATTGCCTAATTATGTATCATTTAATCATTACCAGATAAGTTTGTATGTAGTATTCAAATATACTGGTTATGAGGAACTCTTTCTCATTGCAAGAAAGGTATACTATAATATAACTAAATAATATACCATAATATTGTATTTGGAGTTGTCAGTGAAGGTTAGATCCATATGCTTTGGAAACAATACAGTAAGAAAATTAATATTCTCATGCCTTAAACTTATGACTAAGGAAAATAATGATTCAGGGTGATGCCAAAATCCTCACTGTTAATGTGAGACGAATTTTTAAGCGGGTAAAGGTTGCTCCTAGGGTGACCCACCTACTTTGCAGGAAAAAAAGAAAATTAATATTCTTGGATAGAATTTAAGAGCCAAAACAAAAATTCATCAGGTTGGATTTTAATGGCATTATAGTATATTGCTATTTCAGGAATTTCTCTTTTAATACAAAGAAAATAAATTCCTTTGTTTAATACAAAGCAAACAATTATTTTTCATTGTGAAAAATTATTTCCATATGTGTTTTTCAGATTTTCTTAAACAGGAAATACACACACAAAAACTTATATAGTTTAAAATAACTATTTTTGGACTCCAATTACAAACAAAGAGTAAGGCAAGTTTGCAAGGCCATAAATCATCGTAGAGTACTCAGCTACTATGTATAAGTCCAGGGAATCTATAGGAAGAACAATTACCAGCACATTTACTAGTAAAAAAAACATATTCACACTTCAGAAATGCATTACACTTGGTACAGGCCTAGGGTCCCTCAGCACACAGTGTTAAGTAGAAATATCTAGAATACATTTTTTCTCAAGATTACCTTAACCCAAAAGATTAACTGAAGTAAACAATAATGTCAACATTTTACACACAAGGTATTTACGTTTTTTTCTCTTCTCAGGTATGATCAGCTAGGCTGGAAAAATCTAATGCATCACTAGTTCATAGAACTTTCTGATGAAAATTTTCTATATTGTTTGGTCTAATATGGCAGCAACTAATCACATGTAGCTATTGAGTTCTTAAAATGTGGTTAAAAAGACTTACATTTTATTTAACTTAATCTCTCAGAATGACTGTCATCAATAAATCAACAAACAACAAGTATTGGCAAGGATACAGAGAAAAGGCAACTCTGGTGCGCTTTTGGTGGAAATATAAATATGTGCAGCCATTATGGAAAACAGTATGGAAGTTCCTCAAAATATTAAAAAAAAGAACTGCCTGATGACCCAGCAATTCCACTTCTGAGTATATATCCAAAAAAAACAATAACTCTAATTGAAAAACTACATGCACCCCTATGTTCACTGCAGCATTATTTACAATAGCCAAGATATGGAAGCAACTCAAGAGCCAGGTGAGTGGACAAAGAAGTTGTGGTACATATAATAATGGAATATTACTCAGCCATAAAAAAAGAATGAAATCTTACCATTTGTGACAATATGAATGGACCTAGAGGCTATTATGTTAAATGAAATAAGTCATACAGATAAAGACAAATACAATATGATTACATTTACATTGAATCTAAAGAGCAAAATAAACTAACAAAACAGAAACAGACTCATAGCTGTAGAAAATGAGCTGATGGTTGCCAGATTGGTTGTTCGGTGAAAAAGGTGAAAGGATTAAGAAGTACAAATTGCCAGTTATAAACATAGTCATGGAATGTAAAGGATAGGGAATACAGTCAATAATATTGTAATAACTCTGTAGGGTGACAATTGGATTCTTGAATTATCGGGGGGAATTACTTTATAAATTATATATAACTGTCTGACTACTATGCTGCAGGTGAAACTAATAAAATAATATTGAATGTTAACTGTAATTGAAAAATAAAATTAAAAATCAGATAAAATAAATAAGTAGTCACATGTGGCTGGCAGCTACCACACTGGTCAGCATAGGCCCAATGGGTGGCACTTATAGCCTAAGTATACCAAGTCTTAAACTAATATAGACCTCCTGCCATTTCTATGCAATCCGTCTATCCCACCTTCATAGACAGCAGCTATCCTCTAAGAAGGTATCTAAATGGTAAAAAACTACAAACCAGTGTGTTTGGTGCATGGTGGCTTATCTATCTTCTATGTAGGTAAAACAAAGACAAAAATTTAATAAATTTATGACAGATATTTTACTGGCAAAAGACATAGGTGATAGCACAATTATAGTAGTTATGGGAGATGACATTAAATTTATATCTTGCATCCAGAATTTGAGTAACGAGAAAGCCCTTTTTCTGGCTGTATATTGGTTCCCCTTCCTACAGCCAGGATATATTCATTAAAGAGCACCAACAAGAAAGAAAGCTTGTTAAAGGAGATTATTAATTTTCAGGCTCATTAGCCCAACAGCTATTTTTCTCTGTTATGTCTCAATGAAATATGTGGACAAGTCTAGAAATGAGGAAGAACAAAAGCTAGGGGAAAAATAAATGTGGGAGCTGCAGCAATCTTCCGGCAGGACACAGCTGATCCAACAACCTCTCTCAGGCTAATGACACATCACATCAAATGAGGTTGATGATCTGCAGCAGGTCACATGCAAAAAAAGAAATTGTGTTTCCAATTTTTATTGATATTCTGATTTTAAAGAACAATTCTGTATTTTTAACAAGTCCCCCAAATAATTCTGATACCAGTAAGTCCATATTCTCAGTTTGAGAGGCACAGTCTTTTATAAAGAATTCAGAAATTTATGGCTTTACAGGCAGCCTGTGACAAACTGAACTGTGTATTTTTACTAATATGTGTATTAGATCTTTTTAAAAATATATCTTCATGATTTTAGAGAGGAAGGGAGAGGGAGAGAGAGACAGAAACAGCAATGATGAGAAAGAATCATTGATCCGTTGCCTCCTGCAAGGTTTGAGATTGATCCTGCAACACAGACATATGCCCTGATCAGGAACTGAACTGTGACCTCCTGGTTCATAGGTGAACACTCAACCACTGAGCCACCGCAGCTGGTCTGTATTAGGTATTTTTACTAGTATCTCCAGA
Source organism: Myotis daubentonii (assembly GCF_963259705.1). NCBI lineage: Eukaryota > Metazoa > Chordata > Mammalia > Chiroptera > Vespertilionidae > Myotis > Myotis daubentonii. Next base: position 83,516,562 of record NC_081843.1, on the reverse strand, counting down.
TGATGGCTATGCAAACCCAAGTTTGAAAACTTCTATTAAACAGAGATTTAAGGAATGATAAGGAGCTTGGAGGCTCAGAAAGCCCTCACCCACATGTTGGAAGACAAAAGTAAAGGTTTTATAACTTGTTCAAGAGCTAGATGCCCAAATTTCTAACCATCACAGCATAGGCTAAAAATAACATATACTTTAACATATACTGTTTATAACTTGTAAAAACTTAAAGGTTTTACAAGTTATAAAACCTTTAAGTAACTATGAATAATCTTTTATTTTCAATAAAATCATGGTATATATATCCTTACTAAGAAATGTGGTTAATTTTATGTGTCAACTTGACTAGGCCACAGGGCCTTTGAGCAATCAGTAAGCCCCACTTCTTATATCAGCTATTAATACTATTCTGATTGAAACCCCAGGTTTCTGGCTCCAAGAAGTCACATGTCTTGATTATGACCCTGGTAAAGAACTAATCCTACACAATTGGCGGGGAATGGGGGGGGGGGGGGCTACTTCCATTTCTAGGAGTCTCCGTTTGGGCCTAGAACAGGGCACAGAACTAGAATGATACTCTCGCTTCAACTTAAGGGCTATAAATATAGACTAGAAAAGAATCTTTCCAGTGGTATATGTTGACATCAGGATAGTTGCTCTGCCTTTGCTCAGTCACTAGGTCGGGGGAAATGTCTTCCCTGAATACTCAGAAGCAGAGTATTACCCTTCATTAGTTCAGGATTTAATCCCACATTATCTTCACATGTCAGAGAACCGAAAGTGGACACTTAACGTCAAACAGTAGTCCTGAAAATTAAAATCTTAGGAAAAAGGCAGTCTGGGCTCTTGACACCACTGTCTCAGTTTGGGTATCCCTGACAGAGACTCTGAGATATGTATCTGAGTGGATAGGGGTGTGAGTCGGCAAGGCAGGAAAAGGAAGGCAGTCATTAAAAGCTGCATTATCAAGTGAGTTTCTCCTGAGGCTGAGTAGATCTTATTCCCATTGGGGAAAACTGGGGACTAACATGAAACACATCAAATGTCTCTCAGGGGAGCTATGCCAAACGCCTGTCAGACATTTGCTGAGGTAGGAAGCATTAAGTTGCGCATGTTTCTGACTTGCTGTGCACATGTAGGAGTGAGTAGTCAGAGAGAATTCTCATGCAGATATAGACACTGGCAGATTAAAGTGGGCCCTGCATACATAGACATGGTAAGGCAGATAGAATATTGGCAGGGCACCAAGAGGATCTACAATAATCCTGAAGGGACTGACAGAGTTACACATGAAACTTTGCTAGAAAAGCACATCCCAAATTCCAAATTAGGCTGCACTGATTACCAAGATTAGGATACATCAACCACGAGATCCCAATACAAAATTAGCAAACACATAGGCAAAGAAGTCAGCATGACCTGAGTCAACATAAAAGTAAGTAACAGGCCCTGGCTCAGTGCCTCAGTTGGTTTAAGTGTTGTTCCACACACCAAAAGGTCGGGGGTTCAATTCCCCGCCAGGGCACATACCTAGGTTGCAGGTTAGGTCCTCAGTCAGGGTGCATATGGGAGGCAACCAATTGATGTTTCTCTCTTACATACCTCTCTCTCTCTTTCTCTCTCTCCCCCCACCACCTTCTTCTCTCTCTAAAAGCAATGAAAACATATCCTTGGGTGAGGATTAAAAATAAAAATAAATAATTAACAGAATTTGACTCCTAAGAATATCAGGTGATAAAATGTAATATATATACATATATATATATATAAAACACAAATATATAAAAAGTAGATCAGAAGCATAAGAAAACAAAAACAGAGAGAATTGAGGAAAATTAATGATGATTGAAATAAAAAATTCAGTGGATTATTTGAACATCAGATTAGATTAAACTGAAGAGATAATTAATAAACTAAAAGACAGAGCTAAAGAAGTTACCTAAAATAAAGACAAAAGGATAAAGAATGTAAAATTTAAAATTATGATAGAGTAGTGCAGACATGTAGAGAATAAAGATACCATCTACTGAATTTCTAAAAGACATTCCAGAAATGACAAAGAAAGATAATTCAGTGGACTGGGAAAGTCAATATTTTAAAAGGTAATAGCTTTCAAATTCTTCAAAGTTTATTAAAAAACTCAATCCTCAGATTCAGCAAATATAATTTCTCATTATAGTATAGTAATTTGAAACAGCCCTTTCTGAAGTCATCAGTAACCTTCATGTTGTTAAATTTTAATGGTAGGTGTTAGTTCTCCTCTTTTTTAACCTATATACCACATTTTCTTCAATTGGTACTTTTTTTATCCTTATATGTTTTATTTACATGGTATACTATGCTCATTTGATTTTTTTCATGGGTCCCTTCTTAGTCTCCTTTGCTGATTTCTCACATTTGTTAAAACCTATTATAATGCTCTTGGCACTCCTTTTTTTTCCTATCTACACTTTCAATTAGCTATCTTATCCAAATTCATGGCTTTAAATACTATGTATATGTAGCAATTCCCAAATTCATATTTTTTGTTCAGACCACTGTTCTATAAATTCAGATTCATAGATAAAATGACCTACCCATTATCTCCAAACGGATGTCTTTTAATATCCAAAACTCAACATGTCCTAAGCTTATTTGTTTTATCTTTACCCCCAAATTCTCCAACTATGACTTTTCATATCTCAGTAAATGACAACCCGATCTTTCCAGTTGCTCACCCCAGAAACCTTGGAATCATCCTTAACATCTCTTCTATCTCAGTAAATCCCACTGGCTCTACTTTCAAAATATATCCAGAATCCTATACTTCTTATCAATATTGTAGCAATATGCCTAGTCTTAACCCCAAATTTCTTGTTTGGACACTGCAAGAGACTTTATGGTAAACTGCATCATGAGCCTCAATTCTTTACTCCTTTAGTCATGCCTTTTGCCACCATGTAACATTACAGAGCCTTAAAAAAAAAAAAGTAGAATTTATTTCCCTACACCTTGATATATGCATGGTCACATGATTTGCTGTGGTTAATGAAATTTTAGAAAAAGTAACAAAAAGGGGTTTCACACCGTACTTGTAAAATAAGATATCTCTCTTGGGCCTCTGACATCACCAAGAGAATATACCTTTGCTTGTCCCAAGAGAAGGAACTGACCCCAGCAAAGTCCGGCTTAAATTAGCAGATCCCTTAGCCAAATTGAAGATGCGTAATGAATGCACAAGCTCAGTCAAGCTCCACAGAATCACTCACCCAACCCACAGAGGTGTGAGACATAAATGCTCACTATTGCATGCTATGAAAATGTTGTGAATTTATTGTTATTATAGGAAGAATCGATGGATAGAGCCTCCTGACAAGTCTCCCAAATTCTCCCCTTGATTCCTACAATTTTACCTGAACACACATACCAGCCAAAGAGGTGTTTTGTTTTGTTTTTGCTTTTAGTTATTTCATTTTTAAGTTTTGAGTTACTTTAATTTCCCATGACACATTGACAGTGTTGAAAACAAAAAATACAAACATAACCATGTACTTATTTTAACATTTCATCCATATGTCATCCCATATTTTTGGATGATTTAGACAACAGAGGACAAATCTAAGCAACAGATAAATAGAAAATAGACAACTAATTACGTTCACCAACTCCCAACATTTAAAAGATATCAATCAAGAAACATTTGAATCAAGTGAGGATCAATGTTGATGTCCACGTTTCTTTACATATTCTAGTCAGTGTTTTGTGTGTAACAAAACTGAAAACAAAACCATTTTATCTACAGCCTGTTGATGTATGAGTTTTTTCTTTTAGAAACTGTCTACTCAATATTCATAAAATGGTCTCAGTTTTTAAAAAGATACTTAAACTTTATTTATAATCTATAATAATAAAAGTGCAATATGCTAATTAGACTGGACGTCCTTCTGGACGACCTTCCAGACAAAGCTGGGGCTGCAAGGAAAGCCCAGTTCCTGGGTGCCTGCTGGCAGCCAGAGGGAAGCCTGGGACCTGGGTGCCAGAGGGAAGCCAGTGCCAGCAGCCAGGGAAGGAAGGCCTACTCATGCACAAATTTCGTGCATCAGGCCTCTAGACTATATATATAAAAGCCTAATATGCAAAGTGTCCCCTCGGGAGTTCAACCAACCAGGAATTCAATTGCTCATTATGACTTACGCTGACCACCAGGGGGTGGCAGCTGCTAGGGATCCTATTCATGAGCAAATTTTGTTCACTGGTCCTCTAGTAAATTTACTAACCAGGTAGATTTTAAAGGAAGATTTATTCTCAACTACATTTGAAAACAAATTATCCTTCACCTTATCAATATGTCTTTGTTCAGCTAATGAAAACCCAAAGGTCTACATATCTTCTTGGCTATCCAGACTAAATATCTAACATATACCAAAAAGCCTAAGGTTAATATTAATAATCACCAATTATGAGAATGTGTTAAAATTAGCAGGAAAAACATCATATGTAATGAGGCAATACACAAGATGATGCCAATCCCAGGTTCTGCTGCCTGCCGATGGAAAAGCCATCAATGGAGAGGCAAGTGCTGGTGTGAGAAAAGACGGTTTATTCAAGATCCGGCAGGTTGATAAGATGGGGGACTCTTGTCACAAAGACCATCTTAACATCTCAGTGCAGTCAGAGGTTTATATGACCTGGGAAGGGGAAGGCAGAACAAAGGAAACCAGAGGGGGTTCTGGGCTCTGCTGGAGGGTGCTATGTGCAAGTCAGCACAGTCTGCTCTGAAAACCATCTCATAGCCAGCTGGCTCCTGGAACTGAAACGCCTGAAAACTGGAGTCTGCTTCCTTTGAGGTTAGCTCCTAGAATCTTTTAAGCAAACAAGCTGTTTATCCATAGTTACATGCATTTACAAGTCATCATTTACAGGTACACCATTAAAAGAATGGTGGGGTGGTTTACAAAGAGGCAATACACAGCTTCTTTTTTTGTGTTTTTTTTTTGTGTGAACAAACTTGTGCTGTCTTTCATATGTGTACTACACCAACACAAATATCAAAGACTCAACCCCAGTGTTGCTCAACTGAATCAAAACAAAACCAGTGAACATTTAAATCAAGACACTAATGATTAAGGCAATCTCTAAAACAATAAATTATTAGGTGACTTTTAAATGCTATTAAATACTTTTGTCCTACCTGGTAAAACCTGCTGCTTGTAATATTTAGCTATTTATTTTATTGTTTCTGGTTTTATTCTGTCTTTTGTTATTTGTCTCCTTTGGGCAAAATTAACCACTGAACACAAAAATTATCACGTTAGATATCCTCCATGGTTTCTGACCATGGTTACAAGATCCCATTTCTGCTTAATAGGGACAGATCTTTTCCACCAAGAACATCTGCCTTCCAGGATTTCATCAGGAGAAGGCCTGGCCCTGCTCTAAGAATGTTACCCAGGTAGAAGTCACTTCAAGGACCATTCCAGTCTGAATTTTTCTGGGAAGAGACTGAAAGTAGGTGTGCAGGGTCGAAACAATCTAAGTTTGTACTTCCTAAGTAGAAGCCACTGCCTTGGTAGTGTTTCACTTTTACTTTATAATTTTAGTTGATTCTCAGACCACCCATACGGGGTGCTTTGCATTCAAAAGGAAGATTCCTAGGAACCACCACAGACCTCCTGAGGCAAGGGTGAGACTGAATATGCATTTGGAAAAAAACTAAAGCTTTCCAGATGATTGATGCTCACAGAACAACCTCTCAGCTACAACAAGGAAGACTGCTAGTTAATAAAGAGGCCCAGAGGAGATGACCAAGGGAAGATCTGGGTATCTGACCCAGAACAGACCCTAAAGAATTGTTATAAGTTGCAAACTAAGCACATATAGGGCCCAATGCTCTTTGCTATGGTGTGTAAAAGGAAAATAAATAGCTTGACTAGAAATCCTCCAGCTGTGGCATTTCCCTGAGCAACTGCGTGCAGGATTACATTTATACTCTGATGTTCCACTAAAAATACAATCTATTCTATATTACAGCCTTGGCTAGCTTGCTCAGGCTAACATTTTTTAATTGAATAATTCTAGCATCTGACATAAAATTATAAACTTCCATTGCAAATCAGCAAAAAGCAGACATTGCATAACACCTTTAAACATAAAAGCAATGAAGCAAGTATTACAGGGCATGGATTTACTCTTCCATCCTCAACTCCAAGCAGCTTAGCCTGTGTTTGCTGATTTTTTTTTCTTTATTTCTCTTTTTGGCACATCAATAAAAACTAAGAAACTCATCCAGACACTACTGTGCATCTTTGGAATAAAATGTATTTGGCTTTTGTGTGCTAAGCTGAAGTTTCACCTCTAAAATGAGCAATGAGAGTTAATAAAGAGCCATTGAACTGTGCCCAATAGGAAGGGGCAAAGATGGGGCTGAAGCCTCTCATTGCTTTTCACTCACTCCAGGATTCATATGCATGTCTATGACAGAGCCTTTGAGTGTGGGAAAATAATAATGTGGTTATTCAGACATAGACCCAGTCCTTTTAAGTCAGACTTCTGAAAGTCAGTCTCAACATAAAGGCCCTACTAAAAAGAAGAAAATGGAGTCCTAACTCATTATATGCCTGACACACACCTGCAAAACATACAAGGCACCCATTTTCCCCAATTTCCAGAGGGTATTCAAACGTATTATCTCCAAAAACATAACTGAGTAATAGATGAATAAAAACATGTAGAATGAAAGTGTATTAAATGCATTAAGGTATTTATCAAATAACTCTAAATATTCAATTTTGAAAAGGCCCAGCCATTTGACAGAAGATGATCAAGAAATCGTTGTCACCATGTGTAGAACCTGTGAAAGCCACTTCATATTTCCTCATCTATAAAATGGAAATGGTAGCCTGGGTGGCAGCTTAATAATTGAAAAAGTGAAATTATCAAATCTGTTATTGAGTGCCTCCACTGAATTTTTTTACTTTAATTGTTATAATTTTCAACTCCAGATTATCTATGTGCTTCTTTGTATAATCTCTCCCTTCATTAATATTCTCTATTTATTCATAATTTCCTTAACTTTTTATAGACATGACTTGCTTTAGTTCTTTGAGCATATTTATAACAGCTGCTTTAAGGTCCCTGTCTAAGGGGTCTCACATCTGGACTTCCACGGGGAACGTTTCTATTGACTGTGTTATTGTTATTGTTTTATTATTCATGGGTCACACTTCCCTGTTCATTTGTGTCTTACAAGTTTTGTTGGAAACTGGATATTTGAAATAATATAATGGGGAAATTCTGGAAATCAGAATGATTTCATCATTCTCTAGGGTTTGTTATTTCTGCTGTTCGCTGTCACTATTTGTTTAGCGACTTTCCTGAATGACTTACTGTTAAGACTCTGTTTTTGTCATGCACAGTCACTGATGTTCAGTCCCTTGGACCCTTAAAACCAGGTTTGACCAATGAAGGCGAGTCTCAGAAGGCCTTGAACTTGTCCAATGTTCATTTGCTCCCGCTCAAGAACTCTTTCTCTATTGACAGAAATGTCTCAAGGAAGTCTGGAAATGCTCCCACTGCTCCCATTCTGTAGATATGTGTAATAAGAGCCTTTCAAGGTATGTTATAAAGGTGGGAAGAATGTGGGTGGGAGTTTGCTACTGCGTCTGGGAGTAGTTATCCCATAGAGCTAAGCCTCTGGAAGTCAACCAGTACGGCAGCAATGACAGTGACTTCAGTTCTCACCACTGCTTTTGCTCCCCAAAAGGAAAAATAGCAAGTTTGTGACATGGAGCTCCTAAGGCTTTTTGTGATAAGGGAGAAAGTCACAACCTGATAGCATTACAGTCCACAAAATCAATCTTCTGCAGGACAAGTTTAGCTTACTTCCTGACACTTCACAAGGCAGCTCCATGCTATGGAGAGACATCTACTCTGTAAGCAAACAGCAATTCTCATAGACTAGGGCTGGATTAGACCCATATATACACCCATTTTTATCATTCTAGGTTGTTTCACATCCTGTGACTTCTTCCCTAATATTAAGAGAGGCAACTTTACTCTTCAAGTACTTAATACCACCGGAATGGGGCATCTGACGCCGGAGACTTCCTCACTCATTGCCAGTGCCCCTAATGCATCCCTAATGCATTTGCCAATGCAAATGTGAGGTCATTCTTACATTCTTTTCTCTATAATCATTAGGAATATTTGGCATACTTGGTCCCCTTGTGTTCCTTCAGTCATAACTCTGAAGCCTTGAGTGTGTGCTGCTTATAAAACTCTTCTTAATTTTCCTGAACTTACAGTGTTTTTCTTCTTCAAGAGAGAGAGAAAGAGAGAGACAGAGAGAGACAGAGAGAGAGAGATAGAGAGAGAGAGAATGCACTTTATTTTTGAGGTATCATTTCTCATTTCTTCAGGAACTCCTTGCTTTTTTACCTAAGGTTTTTCTCCCAAAATATTTTAATCAGTTTTTCCTCAACCTCTTAAATCCCTAATTATACTGGCCATTCTCAGATATGCTTTGCTCAATGCTAGTTGGAAATTAAGCAGACTAGAAACCATGCTGACTATTTAATTTACTTAGTGTGCCCAGTTTAATTCTAGTAATTTTTAAATAGGATTTGAGCATTCTGGCTTTAGGATCAACCCTTACATTCATTACCTTCTCTGTAAAGCAGGGAAAAGGGTTCTATTCTCAGTCTACCATTTGGAAGATTCATGACTTGGGTTGGCACTATTTTTATTTAATGAAAGATTCTTATGCCACTAAATCTAAAGGGAGTTCTGAAAATCAGATGACAAAAAATGTTTTTTACCTGCTTAAATGGATTCTATTTTAATAGAATACCTACTACTCTAAGGAAGCTGAACACCTAGATTAAGAATACAGCCCTAGCCGTTTTGGCTTGGTGGATAGAGCGTCAGCCTGCGGACTGAAGGGTCCCAGGTTCGATTCCAGTCAAGGGCACATGCCTGGGTTGCGGACTTGATCCCCAGTGGGAGGCATGCAGGAGGCAGCCAGTCAATGATTCTCTCTCATCATTGATGTTTCTATCTCTCTTTTCCTCTCTGAAATAAATAAAATATATTTAAAAAAAGAACACAAAGTAAGCACTATGACCAGAAACACCTTTGGTTATTTGGAATGGCCATTATTTCTTTCTTTCAACAAATATTGAATGATTATATGAGTATTATGTGCAAAATATTATATTAAGAATTATGGGGAATAGATGGTCTGTGCTCTTAAATAATTTACTATCAAGTTGGAGATATATGAGCCTTTCATTTAATGCCTGTAGCACAAAATGTCATTCGTTACCCTAAGGTAATGTGACAAACTAATTGCTTTGAGAGCACAGAGGAGAAAAGGATCATTTGGCTAGAGAAATACAAAAGTACAGTACAGCATTTGTCATTTTGAGTTGGAGAGGCCATTATTGATAGAGGATAGAGGGAAGTCTATAACAAAAACAAAACAAAACAAAAAATATATATATATTGCTACTTTCAGAAAATGGAATGTCATAGAAAGTCTAGATATGGCAGAAGCATCTGCCATTACAGAAATGGGGTGTAATATTTGTGTCAGAGGCAGTGTGAGATATAGGTTGTAATCAGATAGATTCATTTCCAAATTCAATAAATACTAATTAGCAGTTATTATGTACTATGCATTATAGTACTTGCAGATACAGCAAAAACAAAACAAAACAAAACAAAAAAATCATGGTTCCACCCACAGAGAGCTGATATATTGAACAGGATTATGGTGGAGAAGAACAAAGTTGTCAGCAAAAGATACCCTTAGGAAATACTATTTTCACCCACACCTGAGGGATGCAGAGCAAAATAAGAAAGGAGAAGAGGGCAGGATAGAACATGCCCGACTGGGAAAATTGGCTATGAAAGGATCCAGGACCTAAGTATGATTTGGAACCTAAAATAAGATTAAAATCATAGAGGCTTGATACTAAAGTAGAGGAAATAAACTAGCAAATGAGCAGAACCACATATGAATCGTGGTTCTTCATTAACCTATTTATGACCGAATAGATTGAATACTGATACCTGAATATTGAATTCTCCTAGTCTCAGTTAGTTGTTCAGCAATGCCCATATTTTTATTGCTTATAACTTTTTAGGAATACTTACATAAAACTCCAGTCATATAAAAGTTTGGTAACTTAAAACATGATTTTGTTTAAAGCAAAAAACATAAGAAACTTAGCTGTCTCTGGAAAGTCTAATCAGTGGGACATAAGAAATCTGGCTTAGCTGTAGTATTTTCTCAGAAAACAGAAGTTCATATTCTAGAGAAGTTGAACATTAATAAAATCTATTCTGATGTTCATTGTGAAGGGAAAGATTTATAAATATGGATCAAAACTTATTCATTTATATCAGCTTAAGGCATGACTTTGATCTGTCATTCAATATTCATTCTAAACATACTTATTGAATATGTCTATTTTTGACTGAGCACTGCACTGGACATTAGAGATAGAGTGTAGTTTTTAAAGGGGGAAATAGACACAATCCTTATTCTAATGGGGCTTATGGTATCATGGAGGAGACAGATAACGAACCAAACACTCAGAAAACTAAATGTAAAACTGTGACTGTGAAAAGTGCCATGAAGAAGCACAAGGAGCTAAAGGAGCATATAAAAGGGCATTTGATGTACCAGAGAGATTAAGAACGCTTTCTTGAAGAAGACATAATTGACTTGAAATGTAAATAATGATATAGCTAGGCATAAAGGAGGCACAGCAGCATTTGAGAAAGAGTGATCAACAAGTGCACAGGAGTAAGCCAGCAGTGGATATGAGTAGACCAGATAGAAGCTACACAGTCAGGATAAGAAATAGTGGTGACTTGAAGTAGGGTGTTGGTGGAAGGAACATGTAAAGAAGCAATCAGATTAGGGATAGGTCTCTCCAATCAAGCCCTCTGCCTGTGAACTAGCACTGTCTTCTTATATTTCCTGAAGAGCCTTAAGTAAACCATGGCTAATTGTGGAGAAAATTATAACACTATAACAAAATCCAGGGTATCTCGGAGGCAGTGAAGAGAATGGAGAAACATGAAGTGAGTATAGTGGAAGTCAGGGACCAGTCATAAGGAGCTAGATGAGCCATCTTTAAGGAATGTATACTTTATTCTAAGGGCAATAGAGAACCAGCAAAGGTTGTTAAGCAGGAGAATAAAATAATCAAATTTTACATTTTATCAAGTATAAAAAAGTTTTTACTTTATTGCTAAACATTGGGAACTACTGAATATTTTTCAGCATGCAAGTAACTTGTTTTTGGAGAAAATTAACCTGACAACATTATCATGATGGTTTGGAGTTACACATAGAGAAGGATCTACAAACAAGAGAATCAATTGAAAAGCAATTTTGATAGTCTAGGTGAGAGGTGTTAAGTGATAGCAATTGAGTAGTGTTTAAGAAAAGAACTTTAAAAGAATAAGATGAAAATTCAAGAGACAGTTCATTTGTTTTTCTTCTGAAGCTCATACAACTGTTTGGCACAGTGTCTTAAAATCATCTGGCTAAAATGTAATCCTGATAACTGAGAAAGATTAACATAATGTATTTAAACTAAATATACATATTTCTCATAACTACATCAATGTGTCACTGCAGGCCCAAGAGTATGGGAACAGTTGGTGTCTTTATTTTAAAATGAACACATTAATATTGTTTGGCTGGGGGGATGTCTGTGATGACCTGTGGGAAAAGTTGGGTTTCTACAGATGCAGACAACCTCTTTGATGCCAGAGAAATGGGAGTCCATAATTCAATAGCAAGAAGACTTAGTGAAGTTGCTCTAGAGGTAAGAACAGCTTCATGGAGGCAGATCTGGGGCATGTGCCAAGTGCCTCAGAGCCTACAAAAGAACTGCCCTCTTTCATCACAACCAGCCCTTGGAAAACCTCCATTTGACATTGAATTGCACCAGCCCTCCCACCGCCAGAGCCAAGCAGTACATTTGAAATTTGAGGTGAATGAGAAGTCCTTTTGAGTTCCAGCTTTTAGAAATGTGGGCTCCCCTCAGCCATGCAGGAGCAGCATAGAATCCAGGGCTCTGCTTCATAAACATGGGCCAGAGGAAGTTGTAGCGCTACCTTTGTATGAGAGCTTGACACCCTTTCTTTCCCAAGCCAGTGGCCTCCTGAGAGCCAGGCTGTAACCTGACAGTGATGTTCTGAGAGCCTAGGAACTAGCCCTTGACAAAGCTACTTTGAGAAGTCCATGTTGGACAGAACATCCCAGTAGGCTATATGTGGCCTGCTGCTCCTATTTTTCTTTCCACTGTTCCACATCAAACAAAGGTTTGCCTAAGAAGATTACCTTGGAAGACTTTTCCTTTGTTAGATGTTTTTAAAATCTTCTTTAAAGAAACACAAAATTATATTTGTGAGAGGGAAATTGCTACTCCACAGGTTCAGTAATTGCTATACATGTACAATGCTTTAATACCATAGGGAGTCACTATCAACATGATGGGGAATTCATTTCCAATGGAGAGTTGGATTCATTTCCTTTGTACGCCTTCTTCACTAAATAGTCAAACAAAGAATATTAAAGCAACATTTTAGGTGTAAGTTGGTATGCTCTCGTTCTAAAATTGGAAAGAAGTTTTAAATGTCTAAAAAGGAGACAAATCTGTCCCAAAGATTGCACAATGCAGTTTTCATAGTAAAGGAACACTAAATAAATTCTGTTTGATCAAGTTTTTCTAATAAAACATCTAGTCAAAATAGTTTTATAAATAATTAAGATACCAAATATATACTCTTTTCACGATTAATATACTATTTGAAAATATGCTTTGAGAGATAAGTAATTAAAAACTGAGTAACAGACATTCATTACAACTTCTTAAGGCAAAATTTTGTTTTAGGAAGACTTTGCTATTTTTGTAGTGGGCACTACTCCTAAAAGATAGAATCTATCCAGAATATCTGAGCCATTTTTCAATTAACCCTCTCCTTATAAAAATGTTTTGACCAACTCTCTGATAATTTTCCCTCATAAAAATAAACCTATTTCCGATTTTACAATGTAAGCTTATGCAAAATAGAATTCAATACATGTTTTTCCACATTATTTAAATTTAATTTATAAACTATATAAATGTCAATGTGATTGATAACTACATGAGATGAGAGTGATAGAAATATTAAAGTCTCTGTGTGAGAAATTAATCTAAAAGTAACTGCTGGTTTGTTAAAATGATTAAACATTTGTTCACAATAGACCTGGTCTTAATATGATTGAATTAAATCTTTGTCTTTTTCATACAGGAAATTGCTTTTGCTTTTCTTGTGCAACAATTCCAATTAGAATAACCATCCTCAGATACCATTTGTTCAATGGCGTCCCTTTCATTGTGGTCACTAAAATGCTTACTCTGATTAAAAGCCTGTGGCATCTTCTAGTTGTTAGAATTCTAACTTAAAGGAGAAATATATCAAAATTTTTCCAAAACATTGCACATTTTGTATATACAGTCTTGACAAAGTGATATTGGAAAGAAGATTGTATAGTCTTTCATAAAGTATTAACTAAAACCAGTACTATGTATTCAAAGGAAATTACAATGAGAGAAAACTTGAACATGTTATTATTCCAAAGGGAGGATAGAGATAATATTTTTGGATGGCTTCACCTTCTTCTGTCAGGTAATGATAAAAAACTTGACAGAAATAATGAGTTTTTGTTATGTTTTGTGTTAACTCTAATAAGATGATCAAATAAACATTGTTATTCCCAATAAAAATAAAGCTGCTCAGGGCAAGATTATTGCTCTAATATATAGCTTAGGCTTCAAACAGCATTGATTAAAGTCCTATTTGCACACTGCCCAAGTGTTGACATAAATCCATCTTAAATTACTTCTATGCCCTTTGGTTAGGAAATCCAAGTTATCATGAACACCCTAGTTGTCCATATGTTCCTCCATCCCTCTAAGCCAGCGGTTCTCAACCTGTGGGTCGCGACCCCTTTGGGGGTCGAATGACCCTTTCACAGGGGTCCCCTAAGACCATCGGAAAACACATATATAATTACATATTGTTTTTCTGATTAATCACTATGCTTTATGTTCAATTTGTAACAATGAAAATACATCCTGCATATCAGATATTTACATTACAATTCATAACAGTAGCAAAATTACAGTTATGAAGTAGCAACGAAAATAATTTTATGGTTGGGGGTCACCACAACATGAGGAACTGTATTGAAGGGTCGCGGCATTAGGAAGGTTGAGAACCACTGCTAAGCATTCATTCATTCAGAGAGCAGCTCTCCAAGCACCTACATGCAGTGATAGGCACTAGGACATCACAATGGCATTCAGGATATAGTACCTGCCCTCCAGGTCTATGGGAGAAATCAGACTTGGGGGGAAAAATAACATATTGTGCAAAGTCCCTTCATTGAGGTATGTACTAAATGTTGGAGCACAAACTCATTTGCTCAGTGGGACGTTGAGACTTTACAGAGGAGATAACAAATTGAGCTGTCTTAAAGAATCTCCTCTTGCTTTATACCCCCTCAAAAAATTACTTATTCATTCATTCATTCATTCATTCATTCATTCATTCCGACTTCCCAGATCTTTACCAGAGGTTGTAAATTCAAGGACCTACAGGAGGTAAGCTGTAATATAACTAAGTGAAGCTCATATTCTGTCCTAAAAGATCAGTGCTATTCAAAGTCCGATGAATTGTTACTACCAATAGTAGATCTCCTAGTTGTCCAAAAGAAACTTGGAATCCAAATTTTTAAATGCTGGCTACCACTCAATATTTTAAGTCTTGTGCTAGACCAATGAAATACTTATAGGTCAGATCAACCTACTGGCCACTGGTTTGCAACTTCTAGTTTTCCCTTCAGATTAATAGCACCTTAAGGCAATACATGGGTAAGAACTCATGCACTGTATTTTGTAGGCTGTTTCTATCACAAAACTCCTGAGCTATTAAAAAAAAGTTATCCATCTTTTCCATATTTGTGTGAACTTTCTAGAGACAGCCAATATGTTCTAGAAATGCAGTTTTGGAAATACATGGCCCAAGGGGAAAGAATTTTTACTTTCTTTTAGAGAGGCTTTCAATCTCTAATTGTGTACTATCTCATCAGAAATATAAATATACTATGTCAGGTGGCTAAATGGTTTAACTCTAAAAGCTGAAGGATTTGCTTCTTTAGAGCAATGGATGAGGCCCCCTGGGAGTTTTTCACAGAAGCAGCAAGCCAGGTCTTTCTCAGTCCCACACAGATTCATGTTTCTTCTCCATGACATACACTCTCCTCGGAAACTTAAGCATGTCTTTAGCTCGACTAAGCAAGAAGCATGCCGTGTGTGGACAATAGAGTTTCATGAGGCAAAGAAATTACTAGAATTTTTGCCATTATAAGCAAAGCAGATGAGTTCAAAGGCATAGTTGAGATGCTCTTAGGAGCTCAGCTGTATGAAGGGCCATGGTTTTGCAGTTCCAACCTTACTGTTATTAAATTTCAGTCTCTAGAGAGGCAATGTAAGGGAAAAAGAAAAGCAGAGAATTGTCACCCAATGAAGCACAATATGAATGCAGTTTTTGCATAATGTGCTAACATCCCACTCACCCAGATGTCATGGGAAGTAACCATTCACAGTGGAAGCAGACTCTGCGGCGATCCGCATGATCAGTCAGAAACAAAACTGTGCTAATGCAGAAAACAATTTCACATCCAGCTATCACACTGGGGAAAGCTGTGAATACATTCAACATTGGCAGTGCTCTAGAATAATTTTGTTTGCTTCTCCCACTAATTCTCAGGCTTTACTTTTGAAGAGCTCTCTGCAGAAAATAATAATGATAATGATTCCATTGTATACTATGATACTGCATTATTTCTCATTGTGATTAGTGGACTAAACTGAAGTGTGCCCCTTTGTAAGTGATTAAGTATTTGGTGGACGTGTAAAAATCACTAATTTTTTGGTAACAGTGTGAGGAAAGAGGTACTCTGTTTTCTGTTAGTGTGACTGTACACTGATACAAACTTTAGGAAAGGCAATGTGGTAAAATATATCACAAAATCTTTACAGCTATATTTTCGACACAAGTCCACTTTTAGGAATTTATCTTAAATGACTGAATGGACTATTTATTATAGCTAGCAAGGTAAAACAAAGTGTCATCAATAGCCCATTGATTAAGTAAACCATCTACTCAGTGAGTGGTATATCCATATAATGAGGTAGATCCTTGTACTTTATCATGTGAAGAGTCTATGATATGTTGTAAGATGTTCATAGCATATTGTAAAGTGAACGAAGTAGCTTCTACAACAGGATGTGTGTGTGTGTGTGTGTGTGTGTGTGTGTGTGTGTATTATCATACTGAAAAAGATAAAAGTTGGGGAAAATAGAATAATACAAGAGTAATAATACCGACATGTAAAACATAGATTTCCAGTGGGTTGGGGAGGGAAAAAAATGAGGACTGGGATATTTTAGTTCTACGTTACTTAGGCTGTGTTTGATTTTTTTCAAGCACATGTAGCCATTTTATTGAACATGCAGGAATTGATAAATTACAATAATAAAAGAGTGTCATCTTTCACCCATTACTTCCTTCACACATGACCTGGGGGATTTTCCTCTCCATTCTTTAGTGATATTGAGGGCAGATCCCACTGTCTTTCCCATTACCTTCAGGTATTTGAATAAATTTTTTTGCAACTTTTAAAAGGTTTTCTCCAATCTGATTCCAGATTTTAATCTCTCATCCTAATAAAGCTTCTCCTTCCCCTGGCAAAATTCTAATCCCTGGAGTAAGTTTAAATTACTTCCAAATAAAAACCTTGGGGACAGTAACAAAAAGGAAGCCTAGTCTGTCCTTTTATCCCCCTTGTCCCATTTCTTTTTCTGTACTCAGTATTAAATTTCCTGATTTTGATCATTGTATTGTGGTTATGTAAGTGAATGTCCTTATTCATAAAAATGAACACTGAATAAACAATAAGGGGTAAAAGGGACATTATGCTTACAATTTTTTAAAATATATTTTTTTATTGATTTCAGAGAGGAAGGGAGAGGGAGAGAGAGAAACATCGATGATAGCGAGAATCTTTGATCGGCTGCCTCCTGCATGTCCACACTGGTGATCAAGCTCGCAACCAAGGCGTGTGCCCTGACCAGGAATCAAACCATGACCTCCTGTTCATAGGTCAACCCTCAACCACGGAGCCACGCCAGCTGGGCTATGCCTGCAATTTACTCTCAAATAGTTTGGTAAATAAAATTATATATACAGAAAAAAAGTAGGGGAGAGGGAGAATAGTAAAGCAAAAAATGATCAAACAACAATGATAAATCAAATGTGGCAATTTGTTAACAATCTGTTAGTTTCTGTGAAAGGAACACGGAAGTTCTTTATGCTAGACTGAAAATGTATGGTAAGTTTTAAATTACTTCCAAATAAAAACCTTCAAAAAACATTTTGTCATTACTCTCCTTATGCCTGACTGTCCTCTACATAGCCTGCTTGGCCCACTGGAAACTCACACACATGTGCAGCCTGTCCCCACAGTTGCTCTCATCTCACTCTGCCATCAAAAGCCATTTGACTATACCTATTCCTCCTAATTACCAGGGGGCACATATCACTTAGCTGGCAGTATAGGCACGGCCTAGAAGTTTTCTCAGCCCACCAAACAGCCACCTGGAGAATCCTAGGCAAGTCTCCCCTTTTTGTAAGCCCTGCCTCTCCAATGGGATTGCGTATTGGCATCATTGGAAGTTGGAGGGTGTGCAGAGTTGAGTGTTGAGTGCCACTATATTCTTTACTCTTACAAGTTCCCCTCATAATAAATTATAAATCCTCCTCTAAACAGACTCCTGGAGACTATGTGCCCTGGAATAATTTGGTCCACTTAGAAAAGCTTATATGGATACATCTAATTCTTTTCCTCAGTTGAACCTTTGATAAAAATTCAACCGAAGTCAATAGCAAATATTCTATTTTATAAGCTATTCCACATATATGACTTCCGTGACATAAATGTTTACAAAGATATTTTGTGTTTGCTTTGCATCACTGAAGAGGAATATGTTTTAGATACTTTTTTCTCTCCATATTTCAAGAAGGGCCATGAGCAGGTAATTTCCATAGCAGGGTGAGTCAGTGCCTGTGGCTTCAGCAGCCTAAGGAGCACACCTTGGTCTGGACATCAGCACCCACCACCCAGCATTAGTAGTCTGCACAGACTGCACTGTGGCACCTCCACCTGCAGGGGTGGTTTAGTGGACTTCAGAGATGGCCTTCATAGCTGTCAGAGCAGGGGAGCCAGAAACCAGTGAAAGAAAATGATGGTCACTAAGTGGAAATCAAGAGGATGCATTTGAGTTCACAGGAATTGAGTGCAGGAAGGAAGGAATTGTGAAGCAGGCCTGGAAATCCAGGAAGGGACAGAGAGGGGGAAGGTAGTGGAAGAGGTTGAGAAATGCCATGTGCAATAGACCCTGTGGCTTCAATTTTGGTCTTTTGGCTACCAAATCTGGATGCATGCATACCCCTGATTGAGTGGGATTTAAAAGCATTCTATCTCCCCTGCCCTAGAAGAAGTTTAAAGTCTGCAGTCATAAGAAAAGAACCATCAACAGCTCCAGTGCCCTCTGTGTAAGGCACTTTGGGGTAGTAAAGCAGAAAGAATGCAGGCAGAGAAGTCCATGGATTTATATTTCCTCCTTATTTTCACTCTATACAGGGTGAGGCACAGTATGGGATGTAGGAGAGAACAAACACATGTATAGAGTTTTCTCTAGGTCAATTCACATTTGGAATAAATATCACAAGACTCTTAAAAGCCAAGAGTCTAACAGAACGACTTAAGTCTAGAAAACAATTGAGAGCTACTTGGATGAGTTTAAGAATTCAGTGGAGACTCTAAGGGACTGCTTTCTAATTGATAGTCAAGTTTTAAAATTATGAATAATAGGCAGGTGATTTCCTGAAAGAGTAAAGACCTCTCCTCTATCCAAAAACTGTTCATGTTCACATTGAAACATTTCGGAGAAGAGGGTATAAGAATGTGAGCCTCCTCAATGTTATTTATTTTGTCAGTATTTGGGAAGGAGAAGGTCTTACTGAATCTCTCTAGACTCTCGCCCCATCTACCCAATGATACCAAAGGAGCAAAGAAACAGAGACATGAACTGCTCTCCCTGAGAAGCCCTGGAGGTACACTTCTGCCCTTAATATTGTTTATCTGGGAGCTGATCATATTGCCAGAGGAAAGAGCCATAAGATACTTTGCCCGCATTTGTCATTGTCAGCAGGCATTGGGCCGCTGGCAATAAGGAGTTTTACTTCCCTTTCTCTATTTCATGCTAATACAATGCAAGGGTACACTTTCCACCTGTGGACTTTAAGGCAAGCACAAGAATCTTATTAGTAAATACCAGAATTTCTGCCCTGTACTTCAGGTTCTAAGCCAGATTTTCAAAAGTAAGCTCGACATCATTAAGGGTAAGTTAGGTGTGCAAATTAAATTGATTAGATTCCATTCAGAAAGTATGAATTCATAGTTCTTAAACTGGGGGAAATAACTTTAGACGTTTCTAAAGCTTTTCAAACTTCCCCTTTCCTTGGCTGCTGCTACTGGTAGTGTTTCTGGATTGAAGGTTAGGGGCTTCAGGTTTTACTCTGCTGTTATCTCTGGGTTATCAGAATAGGTTCTCAGGAGCTCTTATCAAAAATCAATGGCCTTCATTATGTATCTTTTTTACATGAGAAACATATTATCTATGACAGTAGAGCTATGGTTAAAAGCATGGACACTAGCATTCAGACCGCCTAATTCCCAATCTCAGTATTTCACTTACCAGCTATTGATCTTGGACAAGTAACTTAGATCTCTCTTAGTTTATTTCCTCATATTATACATCTGTGGAGTGGTTCCAACCTTACAGAAAGAATGCATGTAAAGCATCTTGTTCAGTGTCTAGCACCTAGCGAAGTAATCAAAACTGATGGCAATGATTATAATCATCATCATCACCATATCATCGTTATCATTATGGTTATTGTTACTACAGAGATAGATAAGATTTTGTATAGATTATTTTAATTTATCACAGACATTGAGGATGTATTTTTTAAAGACATTTTTATTGATTTCAGAGAGGAAGGGTGAGAGAGAGAGAGATAGAAACAACAATGATGAGAGAGAATCATTGGTTGGTTGCCTCCTGGATGCCTCCTACTGGGGATCAAACCCACAACCTGGGCATGTGCCCAGACCAGGAATCTAACCATGACCTCCTGGTTCATACATCAACACTCAATCACTGAACCACACCGGCTGGGCGAGGATGTATTTTAAAATAATGTACTTTAAGTTTATAGCCCTAACAAAATTTCTTACAATGTATTTAATAATATTGCAAATACAAAATTTTTTATACTTGCATGTGTAAAGGCAAATACAAATTAAAAATAAGAGATTTAAGTGTCTCTGTTAAAAAAAAAAAAAGTGAAGGGAGACAATACCCTCCCATATGACTTAGATAATGGCTCTCATGCTATATAATAAAAGCTTAATATGCTAAGTATCTGGTCGTCTAGTCAGCTGTTCAACCAATCAAAGCGTAATATGCTAATGATATGCTAAGGTCGCTCAAACACTCGGTATGCTGTGCACTGACCACCAGGTGGCAGACGCTTTGACCAGTAGCTTGCTGCTGGGGTCTGGCCAATGGGGACTGAGTGAGATGGGCCAGACACACCCTGGAGCCCTCCTGTGTCCCTCCCTGGCCAACCTCCCGCATCCCTCCCTTGCCACAATCATGTACCAGTGGGGTCCCTTGGCCTGGCCTGTGCCCTCTTGCAATCTGGGACCCCTTGGGGGATGTCCGAGAGCCGGTTTCAGCCTGATCCCGCAGACCAGGCCAAGGGACCCCACTGGTGCATGAATTCCTGCACCAGGCCTCTAGTTTAATTATAATAAGGTTTGACACAGATCCTCAAATTCTCATTCTTTCCTTCAAAAATGATTAGGTGACCTGTTTTGTTCATGCTGATCCATTACAACAAAATGCTTTTTAACCAAATTTTATTTGGATTTTTCTTTTGCCTAGGTTCCTGGAATTGGATCAAATCTTAAGCCTAAGCCAGCATATAACACATTTTTAATAACACCCCACTGACTCCTGAAAGAAACCACAGGCTTCTATGGGAGCTGAGCAGGGCTGTTCAGGACAGGACATGTGGACATCACTCATTCACAGGGTTGTCAGAAGTCAGAGCTGACTCGAGGGCATGTAACACACAGTAAGAGAAGGCTCATCTCCGAGTAAAACACACTCTTATCTACTGTCCCATCAAGCCACCTGACCTTTTCATCACCTTCATCACACTTCCACCAACAAGTTGTTTCTAGCTTTGCTTACTCCTCCTTATTAAAGAAAACCTCTTTTTGCCTAATCCCAAGACTCTTATCACAGATTTCATAATCAGAGCATGCTTCCTATCCCAACAGTCCCCTCCCCCTATTGAAATAGTTCCTTTCCCACCTCTTGCAATAATCCTTCTGAATAAGGTCGCTCCTTAACTAAACCTGGAAATATTTTTTTTATTTGGTTGAACATTAATAGATAAATTCCACCTTATAAATTAAAATAAAATAATTAATTTGGTTTCCAAGAAACTGACTTTTTAAAAATGTTTTCCAATTGCAAATAAATGCCTTACTACAGAAGAGGCATCAACCTCACTTTATACAGAAAAAAGGCATGTGCTCTGGCTGGTTTGATTCAGAAGGGTGTCATGCATTTGATTCCTGGTCAAGGGCACATACCTCAGTTGCAGTTCAATCCCAGGCTCCAGGCAGGGTGCTTGCGGGAGACAGCCAGTGGATGTGTCTCTCCACATCCATGTTTCTCTCTCTCTCTCACTTACTCTCTCTCTCTTCCTCTCTACATCCCTCCTCCCTCCTTTCTACTCTCTCTAAAGATCAATGGAAAAAGTATCCTCAGGTGAAGATTAAAAGAAAAAATGCAGTATGTGTTCAATACCAAAGAAAGTCCTCAGATTTTAATATGCATTCAAATCATCTTCAGGATTTGTTAAAATACAGATTGCTAGGCCCCACCCCCAGAGTTTCTAATTCAGTAGGTTTTGGAAGACCTACTGATTTGCATTTCTAATAAGCTCCCACTGTTGTCAATGTTGCTGGTTTGGCTATCACACCACTGATTAAAGTATTTCTTCTTTTACTCATTTATTCAACAAATATTTATTGTGTACCTAATGTGTGCTAGACACTATTCTAGGTGCTGGGGACACAGCATTGAATAAAACAGACATTCTTGCACCCTCAAAGATGTAAACTGAGGAAGATAAACAGTAAACAACCTAAAGAAGTAAAATATATGGAATGTTGGTGATAACTGTTAAGAAGGAAAAGAATAAATGTAGGAATGGAGTTATGTGTGTATGTTGCAGTGGGCATGATGTTAAAATTTTGATAAACCCAGCAGAGAAATTCCCCCTGACAAGATCTTTTTTATTAAAACCCAAAAGATTTTCAACAAATGGTTCTGGAACAACTATAAATTGACATGTAAACAAATGAATTGAGACACAGAAATGGGGAGAGGCGGAATCACAGAGAACCTCATATCATAGTACTGTGAACCTGTGAATGAGATGGGAAGCCTTTAGAGAGTTTTGAACAGATTAAATCTAATTTATATCTATAATAATAAAAGCATAATATGCTAATTAGACTGAACGACCTTCTGGACGATCACACTATGACACGCACTGGTGCCAGGCCAACCAAGGCAGGTGTGATGCCATTGGTTGAGGGTTCAGCCATTGCTCGATGATCGCCCCGCAGAGGGAGGCCCAGGCCACTGGCCAGCAGTGTGATCAATCAGGGGGCTCCATGATCGCCCCAAAGAGGGAGGCCCTGGCCACTGACCGCAGACTGCAGCGGGTGGGCGGGGCCTCCCTCTGCGAGGGAAGCATGGGTCCCGGATGCTAGAGGAAAGCCGGTGCCAGCAGCCAGGAAAAGAAAAGCCTACTCTTGCACGAATTTTGTGCATCGGGCCTCTAGTTTTAATAGAATTTCCCTGATTGCTGTTCTGAGAATAAAGAATGGAAGAGAGGCAAGAGCAGAGGCAGACTGACCAATGAGGAGGCTGTTGTGATAGTCACCATTGAAATTTACTGTATTCACCATAAACATGCAGCATGCTCTAAATCAGTAGGCTAGTCTTTGCAGCATGTATGTGATGGTAACAGTTACACCCCTACATAAAGCTCAAAGTGGGGATCAAAATATAAAATGCATAAAACATGTACTCTTCTTATTGCAAAGTTAATGAAACAAATTAAAAGGTATAAAAATATTGGAACCTATGTAAAGATTGTCTGAAATCAAAATTTAGCAAATCCCCAATAATCAGAAGGCAGTCACTTCGTAAGCCTCCTTTATCCTCCTGCAGTAGGTAACTCAGTTCCCATCCCCCAACACTTCTACCACATCCTAACCCTACTAAGCTGACCAGAGAACAGAAGCCAACTTGCCAATCATATCATAGCCAATTTTATATTTTTATGGGACATTATTGTGGAATATTATTGCTTTTCTATGTTTATGAGCAACAAATTCATTTTTTCCTAGCATAACAGTGCACATTGATCTGTGTGTTAAAGTATTATCTATGATCCAAAACAATGCCTCTAACAAATTTGATTATATCAATTGCTTTTGCAATTTTCAATGATCACAGAGCAAGAATTGTTCTATGATCAATTTATTTTTATATATAAACTCCTAACTACAACAAAGAATTTATCAGGAAAAAATGTCCACTTTATAGAGAACTATCATTTTTTATTTTAATTAAATTTATTAAGGTGACATTGGCTAATAAAATTATGTAGGTTTCAAGTGTACCATTCTATGATACATCATCTGTATGTTGCATTGTTCATCAACCTGCTGAATTATAAACTGGCTGAGATAATGAATTTTCCAGAAGAACCTGATAAAGCTTCCATTGAGGATCTGACCACAATATTATTTTTTCCATTTCCAAAACATAAGATTTCACTTATATTTTGGCTTATTACATGAGACTTATTCTCCTAATATGAAACTGTAACAAAGCATCACAAATGTCACATGCTCAAGTTATCCAAGTTATAACAGTACAAGTTATAAGTTTTATTACAGACTTTGATCATTATAAAGAAATTACTTTTTTAAAAAACCCTGTAATATATTCTCTGAACTTTGAGATTATAAAGCTACCTTTCCTGATTATTACTAATGATATTAAAGTAGGCAAAAAAAAAAAAAAAAGGACAGCTAAAAAGTGACATATTAACCACTTGAAAATGATGAAACACTCTCTTAAATAACCCCTGGATAAAAGAGAAAATCAAAGCAAATTTAAAATTATCTTGGAAGTGTTAAAAAAAGAGAATAGTTTAGACAATTAGAGGAACACTTACAAATACATATTTTATCATCTATAGATATCAAAGCCTAATATGCAAATCGTCCCCATAGGAGTTCAACTGGGAAACCAATTGCTTGCTATGACATGTGCTGACCACCAGGGGGGTGGCACAGAACAAAGAAAGGCCCCGGCCAGCAGCCAGAAGGCCCCGATTGGCCCTGATCACTGGTCAGGCCTAGGGACCCTACCTGTGCACGAAAACAAGCTGAGTATTCAAGAAACTAGAAAGTTAAGAAAGTGAACATAAAGATAAAAATCTTAAATTAATGAAAATTTTAAAACTAGAAGAGAGTACCAATTAAAGCAAAAGGAAGTTCGTAATAAAGACCAGTAAAATAACCAATCAATAACAAACTTGATTAAGAAAAACAAGAGATAGCAAAATTCTCCCAGGAATGAAAAACATGCCATAATGAATAAATTAAACAAAATCATTATAACAAAATGATATCTGCAATTCTGTAGCAATATTAATAAACAATTTTAGTACCTACTATGTGCCAGATACTATTCTAAGCCCTTAGCATATTACTCACTTAATTATTACCAAAATAAATACACTCTGATATAGATACTTAACCATTTTACACATCAAAAGACTAAAATAAAATTACACGATATATTTAAATAACAAATTTGAAAAATTTAAAGGGTAATTCTTAATATTAAAATTATAAGTTTCCAATATTTACTGATAAAAGGTTAAAATATTAACAGACTAATAACCACAGAAGATGTTGGTTAGGTAATTAAGAACCCATACTTTTAGAAAAGGCCCTGAGAGTTTTGCAAAGGCATTAGTCTTTTAAAGAAAAGATAATTTCTTCATTGTTTAAGTTGTCAAAGATGAAACTTCCTTCATTTTATGAAGCTAATAAATTCTTAATTCCAAAACCTATTAATCTAGCACCAAAAAAGAAAGAACACTTTTGAAAACAATTTTGAAAATTTTAAAAACAAAGTTAGAGAACTTAGAATTCTCAATTTCAAAACTAAATATAAAGTTGTTTGTAGTAAAAACCTGGCTCTATTTTTTGATATTTAAGTGCTAATATCCTTTAAGCCTCACTCCTCCCTCGTTCTCTTGGCCTCACATCAGGGCAAGCTGGTAAGAAAGCACGAGCTCCCTCCTTTGACAAACACCTGCAGGAGAGTCAAACCAGTAAGTCTCTGTTACCACCCCCCCCCAATACTACAACACCCCCTAATCAATCTCCTTTCCTTGCTTTCTCAGATCAATTTCAGATCAGCTTAGCAAGCCTGTCTTGCTCTCCCCCAGAAATCCTCTTAATGTGAGTAATAAATCTTTTCATGTGCTTTTTGGTGGTGGCATTATTTATCTTGACAGCTTAGCCCCATATTTTGGGTATGGTACCATCCTACTTCTACTAGTACAGTGTGGCTATACTTCGAATCAAGACAATCCAGTAGGTCAAAAGGGCAGACAAAGAGATCCATCGAACATGTATTTATGAGATCAAATTATTTCAATGGTGCATGTGTTACCATCATAACGAGCCAGCTAATATTAGTAATAGAAAAGGAGTAAGGGGAGGCCAGCCATTATAAGCATGGTCATTTGGGTGGCTTCACTAGGAAGCTGCAGCTTTACACTCCCCCGGAACCAATGGTCCTTTCCCTGCAAATCACCGAGGGAAGTGGTCCAACAGAGGGGAAGATGGACACATGTGCAGTGAAGTTGGGGCGATGTAGGGAAGGTGCTTGCCTCTCACTCTAACCTGGAAATAAAGATCATCGGCTAGGAGGGTCGACCCCAATACAAGCCCACAAAAATTTGGAAATTCATAATCCTCAGACAAAGAATTCTCTCTTGCTCATCTTCCTTCTTTCTTCCTTGCACTTGCTTATGACATGCCCACATTAGCCCACCTTGTGTCCTTAGGAGCCACATAGTCCATGGTCATGCGGACCCCACTCGCAATGAACTGCAGCTGGAAACACGAGCTAACCTAGCCAGGTGCTGGACTAGACTATGCTTCAACCTGAAATGGAAACTCTGGGTAAAGGCTTTAATCCTAGCTCTGCTGAAGACAAAATGGGATCTTTTCCAAGCAGGACAGAGGGAGATGGGACCTTGGAAACCCAGGTATTTAATTCCCCAGAAATAAAGCTTTCCATGATACCTCGTCCTCTTGTGGGGGCCTCGGGAAATTCTTATTCACACGGCACCCCAAGAAGCCCACTTCCACCAGCAACAGGTGGGGACATGGAAGATACCTCACTGATAACAAAAGGAGAGTCTTTTCAAAAAATGGTACGGAGACAATTGATTATCACACTCAAAATGATGAGCGCAGACCCATACAAAAATTTTTTAAATGGGTTATAGACCCAAATGTAAGAAATAAAACTAAAAACTATTATATTTTTGAGGAATGTAATAGGAGAAAATGTTCTTGATCACAGATTAGGAAACAGTTACACAACACCAAAACCACAACATAATTAATTAATTAATTAATTAACTTCATTAAAATTTAAAAATGGTTGCACTTCAAAAGATACTACTAAGAAAATAAAATGATAAGTACAGATTGGGGAAAATATTTACAAATTATGTATCTGATAAAGGATTTTCATCCAGAATATATGAGGAATTCTTACAGCTCATTAAAAAATGGCCAATACATTTAGATAGAAATTTCACCAAAAGATACACAAATATTCAACAAGCACAAGAAAAAAAGTGTTAAACATCATTAGTTATTAGAAAAATGCACATTAAAACCATGAAATATCACTTCCTGTCTATAGAGTGGCTATGAAAATGAAAAATATAGATAATAGCAAGTGTTGATGTTGAGAAACTGGGATTCTCACATGCTTCTGACAGTGATAAAAAATGTGGCAGGCACTTGGAACACAGTTTGGCAATTTCTTAAAATGGTATATATATACCTACCATATGATAAACCATTCTACCAAGAAAAATTAAAACATATGTCCAACAAGATTATATGAATGTTCATAGTAGTATTATTTATAATAACTAAAAAGTAGAAACAACCCAAACATCCATCAAATGGTAGATTTAAAAAAATGTGGCACATTTCATCGTTAAAAAAAGACAACAGACCCCAAATGGTAAGTCTCACATCACCAAATTGAGACATAACTTGCAGTTCCAGTTCTCCCAGAAATGGAATCTTATACCAGTCAGTCAGGAATTGCCTGATCAGCACTAGTTAGGTAATCTTGGTAAGCCCCTGCTATTCCTTGCAATAACCACTGCTTTTGCCTAGCATCACTTCCTTGTTCAGGTTCCATTATGCCTTTACAGATATATGGAATAGGCTAAAATTTGAGAAATAAACCCCTATATCTATGGTAAAAATATAAAAAAGTCAGCTTGTACAGCTCCTCCAAGTGCCTTTCTATCTACTAGATTGGATACTGCCCAATTCGAATTGAAGTTTGCTCAAATAAACTCCTAAATTTGTTTAATATGCCTCACTTTATCTTTTAACAGTCCTGGTGTCAGAAAAGGAAACCAAAAGAGGCCCCCAGGAGTCCTTACCTGTTGAGCCCTTTGAGCTGGCTGCTTTCCCCTGCCTCTGCAGGTGGTGGGTTAGCTCTGTAGCTTTTGCATAACGAGTTTGCAGACTTTGAGTATTTCCTAACCGCCTCTGTCTGCCTGATCGCCCCTAACCATCTCTGCCTTGGCCCTGCCTCCATGGCTTCATCCGGAAGGACTTCCGGAATGACGTCCAGGAGGTTGTTCGGCTGTCTGGTCTAATTAACATATTACATTTTTATTATTATAGATAATTTAATCATTAACAAAAGATACTGACACTTGTGAAGACAAATGGTTTAATAAAACAGGGTAGCATAAAAAATGCAAAAATATAAAAGAATTTATGACAGATATGGTAATTTACTTCAGGGGGGTAAAAGTAATCTATTAATAAATGATGGAGTGGAATCCTACTTCACCCTATATGTAAAAATAAATTTCAGGATGATTAAATACTTTAAGGTTAAAAAGTAATACAATAAATTTTATGCTGAAAATTACAGAGATTATTTATACATCTGTGGTGTGGGAAACAAATTCCTTAAAAAAAGATAGAAAATTTTAGAACAATATGCCATTGATTATTCAAAAGGTTTTTAATTTAAATTTTGTCCAAAGATAAAAGACAAATAATAGGCTGGGTGAAAAAAAATGCAACACATTTGTCAATCAAAAGATTACATTTTTTTCTAATATGCAAAGAATGTCCATAAATTAAGTATAATTGAATAAAAATGAAAACGTTTATGATTAGCTAATTTTGAAAAAAGCATATTCAAATGCCAGGATATATTTGAAAATTTGCTCAGTATCACTAATAGATATAAATTATAACAAAGAAATGGATCAGATTGGTAAAAACGTAAAGAATTATAATATTCACTCGTGGCCAATAAATGAATAAATTAGCATTCATATACTGCTAATAGGAGTTGCTACACTGTTTTTATAAATAATCTGACAATATCTACTGAAATTTTAAAATATATAATGTTTGACCTACAAATTGACTTTGGGGCTCTATCCCAGAAATATATGCATAAGGATGTTTGAAGGATAGACACTTGTTTCTAACTCTGAGGTTAGGTTATTAGTAAGCAAGTGATGTTCAATTTGCATACCATATATACAGATATCCTCAAATAATACCATAAATTTTACATAAAATAGTTTCTAGAACTAGGTGCACTAAAATGTTCACAATAAAAGGCATGTAGGGAACTGAATCCAACTGAGACAGTAATAGATTTCCTGTCTGTAGATAAGTTCACTCTTGTTGGAGGCATAGGATCACTGAACACAGTGGCAAGTGGAATGACACACTGTTTAAATTATTTCTCTCCCACCGTAACACAGACAGCACAGTTAGCATCATTAATAATGAGGGGAAAACGACATGAGATGCCTCCCACGCAATACCCTGAATAGGGCCTAACATTACTTGTGTAGCGCTCTATCCACAAATGCATAAACTGAAGCTAATCATGAGAGGGGAGGGGAATACAACTGGGAGGCATTCTATGGAACAACAGTTCTTTACTCTGCAAAATACCAGTGTCATAAAAGAGGAAAAAATGCTTAAGTGTTATTTCAGATCAAAGAAAACTAAAGGAATATGACAAGGAAGCTAAAATGGTATGACAACTACATATATTTCATGATACTACACTAGATTTTAGATTTTTTAAAAAATTCCAGTAAACAATATTAGGACAGTTAGTGAAATTTGAATAATGGCTGTATATTAGACACTTGTATTATATCTATGCTTAATTTCCTAAATTTGATCAATGTATTGTGGTAGCTAATAATTTTTTTAAAAAAAATTTAATCCTTACCCGAGCATATTTGTCCATTGATTTTTAGAGAGAGTAGAAGAGAGAGGGAAAGACAGAGAGAAATACTGATGTGAGAGAAGCACATGGATTGGTTGCCTCCTACATGAGCCCTGACCAGGGCCGGGGCTGGGGAAGTACCTGCAGCCGAGGTACGAGGTACGTGCCCTTGACTGAAATCAAACCTGAGACCCTTTGGTTCGCAGGTCAATGCTCTATCCATGAGCCAAACCGGCTGGGACTAATAATTATTTATTTTTAGAAGATTCAGGATGAAATATTTAGGAGTGAAAGGTACAGGATGAAGTATTTAGGAGTCTGCCACTTTCAAATATTTTAGAAAAAACACACACACATATACTAAAAATGATAAATCTAGGTGAAAGCTATATAGTTCATGTGCATATTTTGCATAGTTTTAAAATGCAAAACATTAGATGAAAATCTAGGCAAACTGTAATCCTTTATATTGTGGTAAGTAGGTGGATTAGAGTTACCAGTATATAAGGCAACAGAACCATGAGGGTATATATGGGTCTCTCTCTCTCCATATGTGGAGAGAGAGAGAGAATATATTGAGAGAGAAAGAGAGGAGAAAGAGAGAGAGAGAGAGAGAGAGAGAGAGAGAGAGAGAGAGAATATATTGAGAGAGAGAGGAGAAAGAGAGAGAGAGAGAGAGAGAGAGAGAGAGAGAGAGAGAGAGAGAGAGAGAGAGAGAGAGACTGATTTTAAGGAAGTGGCTCATGCATTTGCAGAGCTTGGCAAGTCTAAAATTTGTTGAGCAGGCTGGCAGGCTGGAAACTCAAAGGAGAGTTGATGCTGTCAATTTGAGTCTGAAATCTGAAATCTGAAGGGTAGAAACTCAGGCAGGATGTTTAGTCTGGAGACAGAATTCCTTCTTAGGAAGCCTCAGTGTTTGCTACTAAGGCCTTCAAATGGTTGAATGAGGTCCACCCACATTATAAAGGGTAATCTGCTTTACTCAAAGTATATTGATTTAAATGTTAATCATATCTAAAGTACTAGTATACCAACACAGCAACATCTAGACTAGTGTTTGACTAAACAACTGGCACTGTGCCAAACTGCCAACTGCACACATAAAATTAGCCATGACAAAGGGCTAAAGATGCAGGATAGAATACGGTGGGTTCTTTTAATTATTAAACTTTTACCATAAATGCATGATTTTTGTATTGTTAAAATCTTCTCTCCTCTCCTCTCTACCAACACACATTCATACACACATACACATATGCACACATGCACATACCACATACACACACAAAAACAAGACAAAGGTGAACCTACTCAGGCCGTTGTGCTGGTTGCAATAAGTCTGCATTACTAAAGAGCAGTGGCATCTACATTCACACCAATATCCCGTGTCATCCATGATAAACCACCTGGACCAGTGGCTGCAACAGCCCAGCAAAATGACAGGCCATTTTTCCTGATAGCCCTAACTTGCAAGTACATTTTTCCAGCTCTCCCAGAATTTCTGTGAACTACCCAATATCCTCCTAATTATTTTTTCAGCCAGGTATTTTCTTGTTTGCAACTAAGAATTCTGACTAATTCTGAACGTGATATCAGGAAAGGAAGGATGCTAATATTTGACTTTTGCTATGGTATGAAGACAGAGCTGAGGGAAGTGCAGGGCCCTATTATTATAGAAAGGAAAGTTGGTATAAACTTTGCTGTTGGTTGCAAAGTACTTACAAAGATGGCAAAATCAAAAGATTAGGATGACCTTTAGAATTCTGTATGTAGTTGGAGACTTCTTACTGTCTACAGTGGTATCTACACTAAAGAAAGGCATAACCTTAGGCTGAAGGTGACCCCATTTAAAAGCTGAGGGAGAGCCGAAACCAGTTTGGCTCAGTGGATAGAGCGTTGGCCTGCGGACTGAAAGGTCCCAGGTTCGATTCCGGTCAAGGGCATGTACCTTGGTTGCGGGCACATGCCCAGTGGGGAGTGTGCAGGAGGCAGCTGGTCGATGTTTCTCTCTCATCGATGTTTCTAACTCTCTATCTCTCTCCTTTCCTCACTGTAAAAACTCAATAAAATATATTTAAAAAAAAAAAAAGCTGAGAGAGAGAATGCAGACTTAGCAGAATATAAGCTTAAGACAAAGAAAGAGCCAAAGCTCCCAAGGACTTCCTGTAGGCATGTGGTGGGTTCTTTTCTTCAAAAAGGAGTCAAGCCTGGTGGCACCGATCGGATTGTGAAAGGATATGGGGTTTAAATTGCTTTAACACCAAAGCTATTAAACCAAAAGACCAATGGCCAGACATCCCAAATTATAAGAATCAAATGTATCTACACAAGCTTTTTTTCCTGATTTAATAATTGAATTATTTATAAGGAAACATATTAAGTTTCAAAGGACCTGTGTTGCCAAAGCAACCCCAAATCTGCCCTGTAACAATCTGCAATTACTCAAACCCAAGGAAATCCCTAGGTCCTGAACTTGCACCAACAGGAAGGGGTTGCTGCTAAAGTTTCACATCTCCTCAAAAGAGCATCCCTAATGCCTATCTTATACTGTATATGAGCAAGGAAGTTTGCCCCAGAGAACAGAAACATAGGCTTATAGATTGATGATTAAAAGCAAACAAAAGCACTACACTTCTTGGGGAGACAATGTCACCTTCCTCTTCAGTAGGATATGACATGTATCTATGGATCAATAGCGTGTGTGTACTGTTTCCCCATCATCCCTTTTACAAATAACTTTTATTTTAGTTACACATTTCACTCATCACTATGGAATACTGAGTGTGTTGAGATAAATAACATCTTTTTGCATTGTTTTCTGGACCATGAAGAGCTTCATGAAGACTTGATGGAGAGTATTGCTCATCACCTGGACACCCTAGACTTCAAGTTCAATGAAGTAAATAGATGAGACTCAGAGTTATTTTTCCTTTTAATGAGGGAATAAGTGATTTCATGGGGGTGGAGTTGTATATGAAAGTATATTTTAAGATGACACTTGAAAATAGACATTGAATAGACAATATTTGCTACATGTATCATGCCAATTTGACAAAGAGAGAAATGTATATTATATGTACACTAGAGGCCCAGCACACGAAATTGTGCACGTGTAAGGTCCCTAGGCCTAGCCTGCGATCAGGGCCATGTCTGCCACCTGACAACGCTCCACGAAGCTGCCGCTGCCCTGTGAGTCCAGTCCCTAGTCCCGCTCTGCTGCCACCCAGCCCGGTTCCCGTGGTTACCCATTGGCCATCCAGCAATGAGAACCTGCGGGCTGGGGGTAGGGACTGAGAGGTGGTCAATGCACCTCATAGCAACTGGTCGATTGGTCGTTCTGATCGTGATGCCTGGCCTTTCATTATTATAGACTAGTAGCGCCAGTAGGTTGCTGCCGCCCTCCTGTAGCTCCCCACCCACTGCTGCCCTCCCGTAGCTCCCCACCTGCTGCCCCGCCCTCCTGTAGCTCCCCCCCCCCGCACCCCCATAGCTTGTTGCCCTGCCCTCTCCTGTAGCTCTCCGCCTCCCGCTTGCTTGCTTCCCTGTCCCATCCTGTAGCTCTCTGCCGCCCCGCTTGTAGCCAGTAGGTCGCTGCCCCCTCCTGTAGCTCCCCCGCCCCCCGCCCCACTCCCCCTTCTCCCCTTCATAGCTTGCTGCCCTGCCTCCTCCTGTAGCTCTCCACAGCTCACTTGTACCTCACTGGCCCACCC
Organism: Myotis daubentonii; assembly: GCF_963259705.1. NCBI lineage: Eukaryota > Metazoa > Chordata > Mammalia > Chiroptera > Vespertilionidae > Myotis > Myotis daubentonii. The sequence continues at coordinate 83,482,964 of NC_081843.1, read as the reverse complement.
TCCTGCTGATCCGTGATCTGGTCGTGATGCACTTGGTTATTATGCCTCAGGGTGTAACAGCTAATTAGCATATTCCTGTCTTATTATATAGGAAGGATGTGTATATTTTTAGAAGAGTCTAGAGAAAGATGTGGAAGGACATTGTACCAGGTTGTAAATATGGTCACCTCAAAAGAGTGAGAATAGGGGTTGGGGTGGGAAGATTATTTACTTTTAAAAATACATACTTGTATATATTTTTTCCCATTTCTACAATGTTCATATGATACATTTATGATTTTAATAATAAAGAAACATCAGATGTGTTTAGTTAGCAATTAAAGCTTCAATTAGATGACAAATGAACTTCAAATGTCCATTCAGAACTGTGCAAATGATAAACAAGAAGACATATTGACATGGATATTCTAGGCTCTCTCCACACAATAGAAATGCATGCTTTATATAAAGGACAGAAAAAAGATTCCCAGCCATCACTCTTACAACCATCACTCTTACATCACTCTTACAAATGTAGAATCAGCCTGTTATGAATTAAAATAAAAAATCTAAACTGACTTCCAAATATGTCTCCAGACATTCCTTCTTCTAGAATTCAAGTTTTCTACTTAATCTCCATCTTCCTCTCTGGACCTTCCCATTTTAGCAAAAACATTCCACAGCAACAGAAGCCATTATTTTTCTGGTATTAAGCCTAGCACAGTAATTTCAAAGACGATTAGAATATAAGTGTAAGAGGAAGAAATCTATTGTTCTCCATAGTCTTCTTAACCAGTTTCACAAACAGCTACTTTACCCTTCAAATGAAAATGAAATGCTTAAAGCTGCACATCTCAGTTCCAGAAAACAGCTCCCCCCGGCCTCCAAAGGACTGGCCAGATCATATTTGCCTTTAGTTTCTTTTTTAACGGCTGAGACGTGTCTGCCATTGATTATAACTACAGCAAGCAAGAAAACAGGGACCTGCGATAGTGTGGCTGGAGCAGTTTCGGCATGGATGGTGATTTCCTCAGCCAAGTCTGTGGCTGATTACCTATTCCTAAAAGCTGGTCTAACAGTGCTTTCTTCTCCTTTCCAGGTCCTTTCATCATAAAGCAATTCATTTCATGTTGCAAATGAGAAACATTTCGAGATGCCAGGCAACTGCTTCATCTTCACAAAGGGAAAGCACTTTCTGCCGAAATGTGCCCTGTTCCAACCCCTGGCAGGAAATGACCAGGTTATCAGGACAAAAAGGTCAGGGAGGAAAAACACCTCGTATGCAATCAGTCACCAATTATAGTTTGTCGGCAGGAAAACAGACGTGAAATGAGTTTCTTGGGATTGGTGTTGCTGTGTCTAAGCCAGTGAGACTGAAGTCCTCTATGTGAATAAATAAAACCCCTGCTATGCTATTCCCCTGCAACAGTTCAGCTGTTTGGTGATATGATGCTAGAGCAGTGGTTCTCAACCTTCTGGACCTTTAAATACAGTTCCTCATGTTGTGACCCAACCATAAAATTATTTTCGTTGCTACTTCATAACTGTAATGTTGCTACTATTATGAATCATAATGTAAATATCTGATATGCAGGATGGTCTTAGGCGACCCCTGTGAAAGGGTCATTCGACCCACAAGTTGAGAACCACTGTGCTAGAGGATTCTTTTTTAAAGGTTTATATATATTTTTTTTCACAAATGAGTCAGATTTCTTTCTCTGTGTTGTGGATCAAAGCTGGGTTTTTATTCTACTGGCATTATTTCATGAGTTGTAAGGCTTATTTCCATAGATGGGTCCTTTCCTTCAACCTCTGATGAACTCATCATTGGAGGAAATCTAAAATGACCTTGAGATTGAGGAAAGTAAGAAGCAGGACAGCAACATATGTTCAAGTATACATGTAAGTGAGAGTTAGATAGCTTTTTTAAAAACTTGATTTATTATACTGGGAGAGGTTTTGTGTCCCCTAAGTCTTGGATCCAGCTGAGCCCATCAGACTCCAACATGTACATTTCTGTCTAATGAGACGATTGTTCACAAAGTGGAGCCCTTCATGCACAGCAAGCCTATGAAAGGCGAGCACAGGGTCATCTGGAACACAGAGGAAGCTGTTACCAGGAGTAAAGGGAAATGCAGTCCTTCAACCAAATCTCATCACTGTAACTGCAACAATGGTGGGAAAGAGTCTTCTCACCCCTTGGTCCCAATACTATAGATACATGTCTGCAATCATCCTTCATTAGAGCCTTTTCAGGCACCAAAGTCAGAGTCCCAAGGTATGGATTGCACAGCAAGGTGATTCTGGACCAGCTTTTGGCTGAGATACAGGACAGCTATTGTTTCCATAGTTAGGCATTAATTTCAATATGTATAAAAATACACATATTGCCCTAGCCAGTTTGGCTCAATGGATAGAGCGTCGGCCTGCAGACCAAAGGGTCCCAGGTTCGATTCCAGCCAAGGACATGTACCTTGGTTGCAGGCTCCTCCCCTGCCTGGGCCCTGGTCAGGGATCGTGCAGGAAGCAACCAATCGATGTGTTTCTCTCACATTGATGTTTCTCTCTCTCTCTTCCACTCTCCCTAAAAATCAATGGGAAAAAAAAATCCTCAGGTGAGGATTAACAAAAATAAAAGTACATATATTATATAAAGTAAATATAATTAGCACATGGTTATATGCATATTTTTGTTTAAGATATTTAATTGAGTAAAAGAAGTGACTCAACTTAAAGAAAATTTAAGCAAATAATAAGTCAGGTGGCCTTTAGAAATGGCATAAATACAAGGGTGATCCTCTAATGGCTGAGGTCGGGGAAATATATGGCCCACGGTGCGTGCTCTCTGCACTACGGCCACCAAACACCTCTGAGCTTCCAGTCCCCAGGAATACTGATCATCTTCTCTAATTCACGTGAAACTAGCTTTCCTTTTCTTCCTGCTGGTGCCAACCTCAGGCAGTCAGACCAGGCCCTTTGACTTGCTTGCTGTATGACTTCTATCAGTCATTTAATTTCTCTGAAGTTTAATGGGAAAATAATAATAATTCCAGAGAGTAAAAACTAATTTCAAAGAGTAGAAAAGTGGTTGCCAGGGGCTGGGGTGAGGAAAATAGGGAGAGGTTGGTAAAAGATACAAAGTTTTTAAAAAAATTGTAGTAATTCCAATACCTACTTCCTGGCCAGTGTAAAATGCAGCAGTGTAGGTGAGAGTAAGCATAGCCCTCTCCAGTTTGTTCAGAGAAGGATGGCTGAGATGATGTTGTTTTTAATTCACCCAATGATATGTTGTTGCTGTTGTATTGATTTGAGAGAGAGAGGAAGGGAGGGATGCAGGAGAGAGAGAGAGAGAGAGAGAGAGAGAGAGAGAGAGAGAGAGAGAAACATCAATCACACACCCTGACTGGGGATCGAACCCTCAACCTAGGTATGTGCCCTATTGGTGTATGGGATGATGCTCCAACCAACTGAGCCACCACTCCAAGTCTGAGATGATTATCTTTGGATCTAGCACAAAAACATCCTAATCAAAAGCTTGCATATGGATTACTTCCCCTTCTGGCAAGATGAAGTAGATGTACTTGTCCGTATTCCTCCCACAAAGCACAACTAAAATCCCTGGACGTCTTATATATAAGGTAAACATAAGAGGACTCCGAAAAGTGGAGAGAAGGCAGATTGATAAGGGACCTCAAGATCTAAGGGAAAAAAATCTATGGTCCTCTGGGTTTTCTATTTGTCTTATATATCCCAGACCTATAGTTTAAGAAACTGGCAAGCAGCAAATGCCAATGAGCACAGACAAAAACAGCCCTTTGCCCTGCACCCCCCCCCAAAAAAAAAAACCAGTCTGCCCTCTCTAACCAAAAGATCAGGAAAGGGGAAGGCTAACAAGACATAAAACTTTTAAATAATAACCACCATTCTCCAGCTTTGTAGAACAAATACTTTATCCCTTCCAGGTGATAACAAGACTGCCTCCCCACCAGGATCACTGAATATTATTTAAGGAGGCTTGGACCTCCACCCCCATCAATCAGTAATGATGCACTCCTCCTCTTCCATGCAATAAGATACTAATATGAAATAAAAAGAAACGAACAATTGAGATAAAAAAAATATGGATAGATGCTGAGTCAACACAGGCAGACAATAAAGAATACAAATTGTATTATCCCATTTATATAAAAACCTATAAAATACAACTAATCTATTGTGACAAAAAGAAGGTCAGTGGTTGTTTGGGGAGGGAGTAGAGAGGAGTGGAGTGGGAAGAGAGAAGGGGCAAAGGGGCATGAACAAACCTTTGATGATGATGTACATGTTCACCCTCTTGTCTTGGGTAATGACTTCCTGTGCGGACACATACGTCAAATTTATCAAATTGTACACTTGAAGTACATACCCTTTCTTGTATGTCAATTAGACTTCCATAAAGCTGTTCAAGAAAATACTAGACAAAACATCCGGTTACTAAGGCTAATTAATCAGGATCTCTAGGAATGAGACCATCCAAGAATTTAATAGTTTTGAAAGCCATCCAGGTGGTTCCAGTGTGCAGCCATGGTTAAGAAGCCTTGAGATACACAGGCTCCAGGAAATCATAAAGGGACAATGTGATCAGCTATGTTGATGTACTAGAGAATATAGACAATGGGAAATTAAGAAGAATCCACACGATCTGACTAGGAAGAAGCTAATGAATGTTGAGTTAGAAGAGACACACGTCAAAAAAAGCTGTGAGTCACTACGTGATCTACATTAGTTAGCCTGGATTCAATTAATCCTTTTACTCTGAGAACCACAGAGAAAACCTTCCGGCAAGATTCTGGGGCTCGGTGTACATTGATTCCATGACATAGTGATAGATGACTCAGGTTTTATAACAAATTTACTGAGTGGGAAAACATAAACTTATATATACTTTGTTCCTATTTTAGGTTTTCCCAGGGAACTCCTACAAGAAGGGAAAATCATGGTTTAAGATGAAAGCAGTTCCTTCACAACACAATGCAAGTTTGCCATAGCTTTCATTTTTTAAAAAAAATCAAGGCAAGAAGAAAATATTTTTTTCTCCTAATTTTCTGCTACAAAGTCATTATACAAATGAGAAGCCAATACACAAACAAAGCCACCTTCTGTTTTAAAACATTGGAATTTCAAAGGATGATGAATGTTCTTCGGGCACCCACTGAGGTTCCTAGAGTCTTTCATCTGTGGTCTATGAGTTTTAGAATATTGTGGACAATGTTAGATTACATACGTGCATAAATTTTGGAAAATAGGCCAGAGCTTTTATCCATAGGAAAAAAAAAAGATTGCTGATCTAAAAGGGTAAAGAAAAATTACCTCAAAGCAAGCATATCTAAGCATATTTTTATTCGACAGGCTATATTCTCCGAATGGGAAACAATTTCCCTAAAGTATGGAGGTTAGGGTCTTGAGTAACAAGAATGCTTTTGTAGCAAGCTGCTAGGTTAAGCAAAGCCACTGAACAGCTCTGATTACCTCATTTAGAGTTCTATTTAATAGACGGGCAAAGCTTTCTGCCTCAGTGGCAAGGCACATTTGCAGGATGATGACAGATCATCAGCTATTCTCACCATGTGTAGTTCTCTGCTGGGGCTCTTCTGTGAAAAGCCAGGAGTCACAAAATGGGAGCTTTTCTGAGCAATTTTAAGGGAGCAAGTGTTTTCAAAGCCTTTTTCAGTCATTTTCCCCACAAGGCTAATTTTCCTCTTGAGTAAATGGCAAATACATCTCAATAAGGAGGATAGAACCAGGTTATAAAGTGGATTGCACTAAGCTCAGGGGCGGGTAGAAGAAAGTACGCAGAGGAGGAACATGAGTGCTAAAAAGATCATGGAGTTGGTCAGCTAAGGAGGAAACAGCAAATCAAGAGCTCTGGATGAGAGTTGAAAAAGTTAATCTGGGCTTGAAAGAAAAATATGAAAATGTTATATTTTCAGACAAACAGTGCCTTTTATCTGTACAACTCACAAGAGGAGAAATTTACGGAATAGTTTTCATTCTCAAGCAACACAGATTCTTGACACACAAACACAGACAGCCCAGGTCTCAGGGTCAAGCTTGCATTTATTGTTCCTTGGGAGCCCCTATAACAAATAAAACTCTCTGCATCACCACTATTATTCCATTTCCTAGTAAATTTCCTCTCACTCATCCGCAAACATCTCTGATTGGTTAAATAGACACAAGCATTATCCCACCTCAGGCATGTTCCTTCTACCTTAGTTCCCCTGATGCAGGGAATATTGAGGCAATTTATGTCTTTCAGCCATGAAAAGTGCTCCAGTGTTGTCATTATCTTTACTTCCATATTTACTTTGGTCCCTTTCTCAGCTCCCTGGAAGACACCATATATGTAATGTTTTTATTTTATTGAGGTACCCTACGGTGATTATTGAGACTCAGGAAAGGAAAATCACATTAAATGATGAGGTAACTTTCTAGGCTTGTGACCTCTGATGATAAAAAAAATCTAATAAAAGTAGCTGATATTAGACAACATTATAATTCTTAAATTGGTTATGAATATAAATGTTCCAGACATAATTTTAAGAGTTATTTGGATAGAGATAAAAAAGAAATATAGCTGTAACACCACCTCTGTAATGTGAGTAAAAGGACTATGGATATGTCATGTGGTTACTGCATTTATCCAACATAGATTATGGAGATGATACAAGAAGAGGAAGTAGCTTTATGTATATGAAGGAACAATGGTTATGGATATAGCATTCATGCACACAATACCAAAACACTAAACAGCATCTTGATCACAGAAATAGAATTCCATAAAACAGAAAATAATAGTAAAATAACTCAAATTTTTATTTGTAATTCTCAAAAAAAGTAGATATACATTGATCAGGTCCTTTGAAAATTCCTTCCCCCTTTCCTTGCCCACCCATGTCCTACAAGCACCTCAGCTTCTCTCTAATCTTACTCTTCTGCTCTCTCTCAAACTAATTTTACAAGTTCTGTCCATAAGTTTCTTCTCCTTTCCTGCTTCACTCCTTATTTTGTATCAACAAAAATTCAGAAGGACAAATATGTCAAGGCAAGACCCTTTGAAGAATACTGTAGGAAAAGAGAGCAAATACACTGCTGTGGTCTAAATGTTTGTGCACAATAGCTGTGCTCCCCACCCTCACCCCCAAAATTCATTATGTTGAAATCCTGACTCCTGGGTAATGGTATTAGGATGTGGGCCTTTGGGAGGTGATTAGGTTGTGGGGTGAGCCCTTACCATTGTGTCTAACAGAAGATACCCCAGAGAGCTAGCTCCTCCCTTCTACCAGGTGACGAACCAGGGAGAAGGTGCCATCTACAAACCAGAAAGCTGGCCTTCACCACACACCAAATCTGTCGGTATCTCGATCTTAAAGTTTCCAGCCTCCAGAAATGTGAGAAAGCAATTTCTGTTGTTTGTAAACCACCAGTCTGTGGTATTTTGCTGTAGCAGGCCAAATAAACTAAGACACTAGTCAAGCCAGAGTCCTCTTTATAAGTGGGGGGAAGGGGGTGGTTCATCTGTTACTCATTTTCCTCACATATGGGTCTAAGAAATTATCCAAAATAGAGTTTCAACACCTAATTTGATAATCTTCAGCTTAATTTCATCTAAGACAGAAGGATTTTACAAAGTTATTAAAATGCAGCTAATACCTGCTTTTAGGATGAGAATTAAGATGTAGTCCAAACCATTTTTAAGAAAATGGGGGGGGGGAGAGAAAAAGAAAAGAAAATGAGGGAAAGATATTTCCAATTTAGACAATGAGAAATGTGCTGCTATTACAAAACATTAGGGGATTATTATGGTAGATACTTCCCTTTTCCCCTCAGTGTTTTGTACTTAATAGTTTCTTAATACATCTTGGTTATTAAACTTTTAAATTATTTTCCTTCCGCAAGTTTTTCAAGTCAAGCAATTCTTTAAAAATAAAATCAGTGCTTTGAATTTATAAGATTTAATGAACTTGTTAGTGTTTCCAAACTCTCCACAGTGCCTAGCTACTTCAGGGAGATCTCAGACATAAACAACTGCCAATAGGGTCCACGTGTTCTTAGAGTGCCTTTCATAGGAAGTAGGAAATTATCCACTAAACCCAATTGTGACACATCAGCTAGAAGTTGATGAGGTACAATGAGAACATGATGTTAGTAAACATGTGATTGATTCTTCAGAGAACTCATTCATACTCCAACTCCTACCACCTTGTCCAGATGTACTGCCATCCTGTCCTCAGCCACGTGCAAAGTGAGTCACTGATTTCATTTGTCCAAAATTGAATATATACTAGATAAAAGGAAATCCTCAAGGCTAAAAAGGGTTCTAGTAATAAAATATGCAATCATAAGGAATCCGCTTCCAATCTTTAAAAGAAAAGATTCAGCTGCTACAAACTAATGTCAACCACTATCTTTTTAATGTAGGAAGGAGGAGGTGTGGATGTCATATCTTGATGTTTGAAGGGCTATTTCTCCCCTTCTTTTTCTATAACTTGTTTCCCTTGCCCCTCTTCATATTATTATGGCATTTTTATTGGTTGGAAACTCCAGTAGTTTCCTGGGTTAAATCTGAAACCAATCACTGTACATGGAGGGTAAAGTTTAAGCACTTACAGCAGGAAATAAAACCCTATTGCTCCATCGCTTCCAGCTTATGAAAGGCATGGCTGATGGTTGCAGGAAAGCATATGGATTAACCTTCCTAACAAGCATTCTATCAGGTAGAAAAATGAGGTTTCATTTATACTGACAAAAACTTGATATCTAGTACTGATAATTATTAAGGCTTTGTGGTGCCTCATAGTAAACAAATTGACTGATGTTTCTGCATTTCTAAGAATTACTTCACTTTATGAAGTAATCACTTTTTAGAGAAGGGGACAATAACCCATATGCCATTAATGATGATAATCATAAATTCTTAATCTCAGCCCTCTTAATTAGCTTACCCCAAATTGACATTCTCACTTTCTTTCATGTTCCTAGTTCAATGATGGTACATGTTGATGCCAAGGAAATACAACAGTTTGATAAACTACACCCATAGTCTAGCCTGGCATTTACAAAATGAATCTTTTTGGTAATGAGAGAACCAAGCAAGAGAGTAAGACTATATTGAATGAATTTCCATCACCTCTACTAAATTAAAAACATGCTTTCTACTGATAGTAGTCCATAACTGAGAACATGCTCTTATTTCCTGATGAATTTCCCATTGAGATATATATATATATATATATATATATATATATATATATATATATATATATATATATATATATGTATATGTATATATATATACATATATATAGTATATATGTATATATGTGTATATATAAACTTTTAAAATTTGTCTTTTAAAAAAAATTTGCTTCTCTACTCATACTATATGACTTAACAGAGGTTTATAGACTTTAACCAGTTAAGTACCATGTATCCAAAATGGAAACCATTCCCACACGCCACGATATTTTGAATTTAATTTAAAAAATCAATTTGCAATGAATATTATAAAAATAAATACATTACCCACAATTTGGGTGTTCTTGAATATTTTCAGCTGAAAATTCTCACAAAAAAATGATTTTAAAGTTGGTCAGGGCTGCCACTTAGGAAAAACATTTTTTTATGTATAGATGCGCGTGGCGTGTGGGGAAGGTCCGCCGCTTGTGTCTACAGATGCTTATGGCGTACAACAGGTTAATATTAATTGAGAGTATTTCCTAAAGCATTACAACAGCCATCTTTAAATGTCTTATGCATTATGGGTGGCCAAGAGCCTCCCATGAAGAGTATAGTTGACTTGTCCAGCCTGTGTTGCTCAATGGTTGAGTGTCAACCCATGAACCAGGAGGTCACAGTTTGATTTCCAGTCAGGGCACATGCCTGGATTGTGAGCTCAATCCCCAGTGGGGGGTGGAGGCAGCTGATCAATGATTCTTTCTCATCATTGATGTTTCTATCCCTCTCTTCTTCTCCCTTCCTCTCTCTGAAATCAATCAAAACTTTAAAAAAAAAGAGTATAGTTGACGGACAGCCTACAGCAGCCACATCTTTGGATTCATTGTAGTATTCATGCCTAGGTCTCGCTCCTTACAGGTTCCTCCCAGCCAATGACTAAGCACAGCCGGGAACTAGAACCAGACCATTCCTGACCAACACAAGACTCCGTTAACAGGAAATCTTTGCTCAGGGACTGCACAGCAGACTACAGTCTTCATACCCAATCCTCTTCCTTCCTTCTCTCCTTCCACAGGTATCAGATCTATACTGTGTTCTGTAAGCTCTCTGCTTCCTCCTCCTGCTCCCCCTTCTCTCTATCCTTCACTTGTTTCATTCAATAAATCTGCATCCATCACAGAACTGAACTTTAATATTGTTTTTGTATCTGCTTCATGGAGGACCCAAAGAGACACCTGTAATTACTAATGCTTTTTAAATCCTGATTATTAATTATTTAAACCTTTTTAATTTGTTTCAGTTGAATTTTACAAGTTTCACTTCTGACTTGGACAATATATCAAGATATTGAGAGTGATGCTAGAATCCCTTTACTGTCTGGTGCACTTTGAAAGGTTGGTACAAGAAACCTTGTAATTCTGGCCTGCAAAGATTCAATCACCAGGGCTGTGAGACAACTTGGTGTTACTCTCTCTGGAACCACTAAAATGGGGGAGGGGATGGAGGCAGGTTGGATATTGTGGGTTCCTTGCAGGCTACCCCAACCAAACAATGAGGGCAGATGCGATGTACTTGTTAAGAAATCATTTTCTGGAATAGGGTTCTAAATCGGCTCTCCAGTCATGAGATGGAGGCAGTCCAACAATGGTTATATCCCACTCCACCACCAGCCTTTTGGATGGGACCTCGAGCTTTATTAGAGCATGAATTCTTTTTCAATTACAGTGAAAAAGCTCGAGTCCTTTATGTCAAAGTCATCTGTGACACCAGAATTATCTCACAAGTAAAGAAATTGATGGTCATGTTGCAATTACTCTCTCTCCTTTTTACCCTGGCCACCTTAGCCATCCATCTCAGAACTGCACTGTAATTTCCTTCCACATTAAGCACTAAATCAGCCTGACAGGGGGGCATATCCTCGCCCCAGTAATGCATAGCTGACAGGCCTTCAGCAACAGAAGTTTATGGAACACAACCTGGGTGCTTCTATGCTGCTACTGATCCCTCTGATCAGCAGTCATTACTACTCAATAACAGATCCATAGCACTCTCTGGCATGCCATATTACTTTACAGAATCCAAGGAAATTGTCACTCCACTGATAAAGAAAAGCTTGACAGGGGACATCTAAATGTGCTGAGGAATCCCGTCCTGCTGGCCACGATGGCACTCCGATGTCACTGTGACTTTGCTGTGAGATGATGACCAGGATACTAGTATTTCATCTTTCTGGGATTCAATTTTCTCATCAATAAAATGAGGATTCTTTCCAACTCTACTAGTATATGATTAAGTCCTTCTTTCTAGCCTACCATAAATAAGAAATTTTTGTACCCACACCTTAATCCTTACTCCTTTTATCTTCCACATTCCTAAAGGTTACTCTTTATCCTCTTACTTAACCCTATGATTTTCACAAACTTCACAATTTTATAACCCATTTCCCCCCAGTATAAATAAGCATGAAAGCTTACCTTATGCACAGATGGTATAATCTGTGAAAATGCAGATCAAGTCTTTCTACTTCAGAATCTTTAATCTGAGTATCACCAGAAAATTTGAAATTCCACCTTCACAAAGGCAGACTTTTGGTTTATAAGCCTGGATGAGAGAGAGAAAAAGGTAAACATCAGAAAAGGTGCTGAGGTGCAAAATTTGGAAATTAAGCCATAGATTTTCTATGCTCTCAACCAGAAATTTCCAAATGATAAATGGCCTTGTTAAGAAATGCTTTTCAAATAGCAATTTTCCCAATGACTAGTCTAACCTTCCTAACCACAAGCTGTTAATGTTTCTTTAGGGCATCTGAGGCAGAGGGAACAGTATGGAAAAGGCCTGGAGATCAGAGGAAGACTATGTCATGGAGGAACTGAAGTTATTTCAGCATAGCTAAAACTCAAGTACAGAATAGGAAGCAGTAAGAGGTAAGAGGTGATGTTATAAGTCTAAGCAAGTCCAAGTCATGATGAGCTTTAACCATTATAGGGGCCTGGCCAGCATGGCTCAGTGGTTGAGTATCAACCTATGACCAGAAGATCATGGTTCAATTTTTGGTCAGGGCACATGCCGGGGTTGTGGGCTCAATTCCCAGTGGGGGGCCATGTGGGAGGCAGCCAATCAATGATTTTCTCTCATCATTGATGTTTCTCTTTCTCTTTTCTCTCTCTCTCTCTCTCTCTCTCTCTCTCTCTCTCTCTCTCTCTCTCTCCCCTTCTCTGAAATATTTAACCATTATAGGGGCCTGGGGGCAATGGGTATTTTAAGCATGAGAATATCATGATCGCCTTGGAGTTCCTGGAAAATCACTGTGATTTAAGTATACAACCTGGATTGGAGAGGGGAAGAACTGTTGGTTAGGAGACCTTTCAGGAGGTGATAGAATCAGCCCAAGTGAGTAATAATGGGGGCCTGGACTAAGTATTAATAGTGGAGAAGGATAAAAGTGATCCAGTTTGAGAAAAATAAGGAGGGGGGAAAAATGGGACTTTGCTATTATGTTTTTATGTAGGGGAAGGAAAAGAGAGAAAAATCAAGGAATTCACCTAGTTTCCTGGCTTGGGCGGGTGAGAGAATGATGGTGTCATTTGTTACTTTACAGTGCACAGAAGAAGGAATAGCATAGATGGAAGTGCATGGTCAGTTGAGTTTGGGGCACTTTGAGCTTAAGATACCCTTTAAGAGCAACTACAAGGTCTTTGGCAAAATATGCCTAGTGTATCCAACAGTATTCTCTGTAATGGTCTTTCTTCCTGAATTGAACACAGCATGGCTGCTGATCCCCAAAACTTAAAAGTACCCCACCATTGCTATAGAAACCTATGGTATACGGAAATAATGCAAACTGGCCAGCCCTCCACATTGTATAATTCTGGGGAATATCATTCACATTATAATGCTGTTGCCACAATGTACCCTTCTGTCTGATAAACATGTTTTAATGGAATCTCCAACCAGGGAAACTGGGGCCATGTGGCAGGATCCCTGCAGTGTTTCCCTACCCTTGCTGCTCCTCTCTTTACATCTTTGTAGTAAAAGGAAATAAAACAAACCAGCTCATCCCTACCTGGATAGTGGAAGGGAAAGCCAATATATTGGACTTTTTTTTAAAAACACAATTGAGTTCTTGCTGGATACAATTTGTGAAGCGCAAGCAAAAATCTATTTTGAGCCTTAACCAGTTTGGCTCAGTGGATAGAGCATCGGCCTGCAGACTCAAGGGTCCCAGGTTCGATTCTGTCAAAGGCATGTACCTTGATTGCAGGCACATCCCCAGTGGGGAGTTTGCAGGAGGCAGCTGATCAATGTTTCTCTCTCATCGATGTTTCTAACTATCCCTCTCCCTTCCTCTCTGTAAAAATCAATAAAATATATATATTTTAAAAAATCTATTTTGAGGCAGGATTCCTTCATTCCATTGGACCAGCTGTAAGCCATGTGGGAAATTTTCCTACTTTCTTTAAGGCAGACCTCTCCAAAACCGACACCCAGGCTCTGACTAGTAATATTTAAGATTTATACATGGAAAGGATATAAAAAAATCCAGGAATGAATGGGAGGGGTGGCATTCATTGCTGCTTTATAATTGAATAAGCAACCACATTGTCACAAACTATAATATTTTCAGAAAGAATTAATTTGCCATATGAGTTATTCACCATTTGGACATAAAATCATTAGTTATTCGAAGAAACCTTGGAGATCATCTGGCCCAGTTTTCTTATTTGGAAAATGATGAAACTAATGCCCAAAGAGGCTACATGCCTTGTCGAGTAGCGGCGGTGCTGTGTATACTCCAGATCTGTGCCCTTATTACTAACCTATACAACTTCTCTATGAAGTAACTCAGAGGCTATCTACAGAGTTCATACAAGAGCATAGAAAAAGACCATATGTCCACCTCTTTCTCTACCCTGTGTGTGTTCCAAGTAATGCAATCATCATTTTCACAATATACAAACAGAAATTTCCTGTAATTATAAATTCATTGGCTAACTGGCTCCTGTCAACATTATTAAGTGTCTGAAGTACTTTGCAGAATACACACACACACACACACACACACACACACACACACACACACACAGCGGTAGTCTGAATCCACAGTCAAGGTCTAGTTTAGTGGTTCTTAACCCAGAAAACATTTCCAGAGACAGTTTTAGTTGTCACACCTGGGGAGGTTGCAAATGGCATCTAGTAAGTAAAGGCCAAGGATGGTTCTAAACATTCTACCATGCACATGGCGCCCCCCACAAAGAGAATTATCTAGAACAAAATGTTAACTGTTGAGATACTGAGTCTAGATTAATTATATAGGCAATAACTCAAAGTCCCCCATTACTGGCTGGTGGTAATGGTGTTGGTTACAAATTTAGAACATGGAGTGGTAGATAGCTACCTGGGGACAGATCATGTGCCTCCCATAAGGCAAATACAATAGCTCAGCAGAGGATAGACTCTCAAGAGGAAGTAGATGGGTAGTAGCTGAGGTCAGAGGGCTTAGATTCATGCTCTCCTGGCTGGGCAAGTTACTTTAATCCTTTTAAGTCTTATTTTCCTCAACTCTAAAATGCAAGTTAAAAAAAACAAAAACAGTACACCTTCCCTGGGTAGTTGTGAAGATTACATTATATGAATATGAAGTGCTTCTTCACCCAGTGCCTGCATCTCATAAATGCTTAAAAAGTGGCTATAGTTTTCACCAGATTTAGGGCTTGACAGAATTATTTGTTGAATCCAATGCTCACATTTTACAAATGACAAAACTAAGTCTCAGAAAATTATAAATATATTTTATATATTCTCTATCATTCCATATGAGGGCTAGACAGTAGACATTCAATAAATATTATGTAGTTTTTATTTGTTACTAAATTCTCAACATCTCAGGAAAGGAAGAAAAGAAAAGTGGTTATTGTTGCCTCTTTTCACAAATGGGCAACTGAGGCCGAATGTTAAATATCTTTCCTAAGACTACCTTTTGGGAAACTAAAGCCTGATCCTCAATCCAAGTGCCGAGCACTCATTTGCAAATGTCACGGCAGGGAAAGTTTCAAGTCATGTCTATTTCCTTTTGCAAGGCTTTGGTCCTAATTTGATTATATAGATCATATTCATATTCCCTTGAAATGTAGAGGTTTCCAAATGAAAAGTGATTGATCAATTGCTGGCAGCATAAATCATTCATAGGCACTAGCTCAGACAAGGCCCCATTCATTATGCATATTTTTTGACAATAAAGCAAATTCACCCACCAGCTCTGTAACAAACATTGTACCAATCTATTTAAATTGGTCAAGAATAGAAAAAATATCAGGAGTTACAGTGCTAATAAGCAAACCTGTTTCCTCACAAAGATTCTAGATTAGCGATGTTTTTGCAAGGAAATAAAGGAAGCAGTTCAAGACCCTCTATTCATGTAATGTACCCTGTATAATTCTTCAGACTCTGGGTGGGTCAGGAGTTTACCTGAAACCCACAGAGAGGAGCCATGGGAGCCCTGGTCAAGTAATAATGTCTTTAATTCTAAGGGAACATACTATGACACCCTGCCCTACTCCATCTCAGGCATATAGAGAAGAGTCAGAGTTGGTGACTGCAGAGGAAGGGACTCAGGAACTATATTTCTTCTCATCCAAAGGGAAAAGCAAAGATCCAAGTCTTGGGATAAGACTTGAAGGCCATTCCCCCACAGCGACTCTGTTCTCTGCTTTATTTATCTCTTCACTGAAGAGTCATGAGTCCTTGACGTTTTTGCAGCTACAGAACAATAGACTAGTCATTCCAAAAGCTGGCGTTCCACATTTCTTGTGATTTTCTTTCTTTTTTAAAAAAATATAGTTTATTGATTTTTAGAGAGAGAGGAAAGGAGAGGGAGAAAGAAACTTCAATGTTAAAGTGTAACATCAATCACTGCCTCCTGCATGCCCCCTTTTAGGGATTGAGCCCACAACCTCGGCATGTGCTCTAACCAAGAATTGAACCAGCAACCCCTGGGTACATGGCAGGACCCCCAACCAACTGAGCCACCCCAGACAGGGCACCAAATTCCTTATTTTAAACAATTCTATTGATCCAATCCATTTACTATACCAAAGAGATAACAACCAGCCCAAAGCCATCACACAGGAAGGAAATCAAGAAGAAAACTATACTCTCCCTCCGATTAGGGCCAGGGCACCCCACTGATAGACACAGAAGCAAGGGACTCCACTGATGCAATTCAGACCTGTCGGCCCTCTTGGGAGCAGAGAGCAGCATGGATTGAGATCAGAGCTGGAGAATGACAGAGGATACCTGGCACATTTTCTTTGACCTGAAAGTCTCTGGCCCTTTTTACAGTTAAGCACAATAGTCAGGACTGTGCTCCTGTAGGACTTTAGGCTCTTACAACCTGGATGTGAAACCAAGTTCTCTCATCTGTATGGGCCTAACTAAACAAACTGTTACCTCCTTCACTTTATTTCCTCATCTGAAAAATAAAGAAAATAATAATAGCTACTTTTGTTTTATGTCTATAATATGCCAAGCACTGTTCTGAGAGTTTTACATATTTTGATATTAACTCAGCTAATTTTCATAACAACAGTTATTATTACTCCCACTTTACAAATGAGAACACTGGCACAGAGAGTTTAAGAAACAGGCCTGACCTCTCACAGCTAGTCTAGGGAGTGACATAGCCAGAATTCAAACTCAGGGAGGTCAGCTCCAAAATCCACACCTCTAAGTACTATGCCGTGCTCTATCTCAGTAGTACTAGTATACCTATTTTATAGGACTATTTGAATAATAAATAAAATAAGTGCATGTAAAATGGTTGGTGGTTAAAAAGTAAAGTGTGCTCCAAAAATTAGCCCTATCATTTTTTAATTTCCCAAGAGTGACTTTAGGCATAGTAGACAATGTTTGAACGGTTCCAAAAGTCAGATTACATTACCTTGGAGAGGAGGTAAGAAGGTTGGGGCTGAGGAAAGGCAGGATGGTGAAGGAGCATGTGTTCTTCCCAGGTAAAAACACCCTGAGACTTAACTTTGACCCCTAGGGCACAGCTCAAAATGCTTTCCTCTACTCCTCTCCCCAAATGGGTCAGAACAAAAGTCAAGAAATTTACTGGCTTGCCCTAGCCAGTTTGGCTCAGTGGATAGAGCATCGGCCTGTGGACTGAAAGGTCCCGGGTTTGATTCTGTCAAGGGCACGTACCTGAGTTACAGGTTCCCCAACCTTGGTCAGGATGCATGCAGGAGGCAACCAATCCATGCGTCTCTCTCACATTGATGTTTCTCTCCCTCTTCCTTCCACTCTAAAAATCAACGCAAAAATATCGTTGGGTAAGGAAGAAGAAGAAGAAGAAGAAGAAGAAGAAGAAGAAGAAGAAGAAGAAGAAGCAGCAGCAGCTTACTGGTTCAGAAATGCTCAGAGGGGTCAGTAGAGAGAAACAATTACATTTATGGGGCTCAGAGAAACAAAGTTCCTCCTTTTGCTTCTATAACTTAGAGTGCCCATCTTTCTTAGAATTCATCTTCTTGGGGATTGTCTGGTAGCTGGGTTACTGGCTCAGTGAGACAATCCCAGGGTCCTCCTATTCAGAAGAAGCTCCCTCCTTCTCCTGCCTTTGCATGCAGTGGTTCTCAACCTGTGGGTCGCGAACAATGAAAATACATTCTGCATATCTGATATTTACATTACAATTCATAACAGTAGCAAGATTACAGTTATGAAGTAGCAACGAAAATAATTTTATGGTTGGGGGTCACCACAGCATGAGGGACTATATTAAAGGGTCGCGGCATTAGGAAGGTTGAGAACCACTGCAAAAGTTTATGGGAAAGAGGAGCTAAGAGAAGCGCAGGTGGCATTCAGGGAAGAGTTAGGTGTTGCCTACTCAGACTGTGCGGTAACATACATCTCTGTAACAAAAGGGAAAGGAAATTGGTAGGATTTCCAAAGATTCCAGGCCAGTTCCCCAGTACTTGGGACCAAACACTAGCAACAAAGACCACGCATTTACATCCCTGCATCCTCTAGGCCAGTGGTCCGCAAACTGCAGCTCTTTGGCCCCTTGAGTGTGGCTCTTCCACAAAATACCACGCGCGGGCACGCACGTACAGTGCGATTGAAACTTCGTGGCCCATGCGCAGAAGTTGGTTTTCAGCCTGGGCGAGTCTATTTTGAAGAAGTGGCGTTAAAAGAAATGGGGGGTGTCGGTTGGTCGGTTGGTCGGGCGGTCGGGCAGTCGGGCAATGGGAGATGCGGCGGAGGTGGGCCGCGGAATAGGCAGTGCGGGGGGAGGTACATTGTTTTGAGGTAGTTAGCTGAGGTCGACCCCTTCCAACTCTCCCATCCACACTCGTCTATCTGAAACAAGTATACAAGACCAGTGTGGATGGGAGAGTTGGAAGGGGTCAAACTCAGCGAACGTAACTCAATCAGACTGAGGATGTTTTTAGCAAAGGCCAGCTTAGGAGTACCCTAATTAAGTTAATAACAATGTACCTACCTATATAGTTTAAGTTTAAAAAATTTGGCCCTCAAAAGAAATTTCAATCATTGTACTGTTGATATCTGGCTCTGTTGACTAATGAGTTTGCCCACCACTGCTCTAGGCTTAGTATCTTCCTCCGAGATTCATCAGAAGTGACTGTGGCTGATCAAGATTTGGGGATGCAATCCGGTTGTCTAATCCCATCTCAGAATGATTTACAAGGCACCATTGTGTGCCTAATTCTAAATGCCCAAACAGAATATTAACACTGGAAAGACTCTGAGTCAATTCCCTATAAAATGGAAGAGTTTAAAATTAATGCTCTCTGGGGAAACAGTTTGAATTTTAGTTTAAAAAAAAAATATCATAGGCAAGTTTCCAATAGCAATTCCTAAGTCCCTCCACCTTCACAATCTGTATCTATGCAGTGCTGAACAAAAGCTCCACTGAATGACCTATGCTATCTTCTCAATGTTTTCAGTTTAGTTTTTTAAAATTGGTGCCATTGGTGGATTTGCTGTTTTGTTCATTTCTTTTGCCAGAGAACACATGCAGCTTTACTGTCATAATCCCCGTATTCACAGGTTCACTTTCGCAATAATGCATTTCACCCAATTGCAAACAAAAGAAAGCTTCCAGTCAAGGAAGCCTCAAATTTGAATGGCCTATTTAGTTCCCAGCTTTGCTCTACTTGCTTCTGCTCTCCTAAGAGTCTCCCAACCCAGAGGCATATTCAGAAATAACTTGAAGCAATGGAACCTAGGCACCAACCACAGGGAACAACCCGATGTTCTGGAGGCCTCCGGCGATGCCCAATTTCGCTTTTCCCTGGTTGGAAGGAGAGGGGTTGACCGGGAACTGGAGACGTGACCAGGATGGTGCAGCTTCAGGAGGAACTCATAGGGCTTGGCACTGACATTTATGGGGCTTCTTATTTTTTATCACTGAGTATTGGCACCAGTAAACTCCTATCTTGTTCAATCAGCAGTATCCATCGCCACCACCGACAAGAAAGTCGAATCACACCCTAAATTCTTGCATCAGTTAATAGGAAGCCAGATGGCTCGGCCTCACGTGCACATGGTCATTTTTTACAAAACTTCATAAACATACAAGTACCTAGGGCCCTCTCCAAACCTATTCACACTGAATGTTTAAGGATATTACCAGGCAGGCCCTGGCCAATGTGGCTCAGTTGGAGCACATCCAGTTCACCAAAAGGTCACAGGTTCGATCACTGATCGGGGCACATACCCGGGTTGCAGGTCTGGACACCTGTGGGAAGCAACCAATCAATATTTCCCTCCCACATTGATGTTTTTTCTGTTTCTCTTTCCCTCACTCCCTCCCTTCCTCTTTCTTTCTCTTAAAAAAGAATAAAGCATATTTTCTGGTGAGGATTTTTTTTTTAAGAAGAATATTATTAGACAGCCATTAAGACACTTAAAAATAATAATAGGATAAAAAAATCTCCACATATAATTCTCAAGGACAGCCATAGTTAAGATCACTGCTGTAGCCTAATTTTCTAAGTGCACACACCACCCCCTACCACCTCTCCCCATTAGTGTTATCTCCCAGACGTTTTCAGATCTGGAGTGCTTGGTGTGGGGACACTAGGAATCAGGTGCAGGATCTCTCTGCTAAGCTGTCACTCATGCTGCAGACCCTGAGCCCCACCCCACCTCCATCCCTGGGCCAAAAATAGAAAGTAGCTAAGGCCATAGCAACAATTCAAGAAGCAATTTTCCTTATTCTTTAAATTTCCTAATTCTGGACTCCATTTTTACTAACTTTTACAAGATGTATTTGCTGGGAATTAAAATGTTCTCTGTAATTTGGAACTATAGCTTAGGAGTGAGTCACAATTAAAGCGTTTTCCCATTCTAAGCAAAATAATTAAGGTGCACAGCACTTTAGTATAATATAGGATACAATATATTCTGTTTATGACCAGGTGAATTTCATGTCTTCTGGGTTTGGTTCTCTTCTCTAAGTATATGTTTGCCTCACTCAACCATTTTGGATCTAGGCAAAATGAAAGCATCATTATTTTTGGTATCCTAGTCATGTTCCATAGCCCTGAGTAGAGCAGATGTTTATGAGAACAAATAATCAGAATGGTCCACGGAGGGGAAATGAAGTGAAAGACCTGCTGCTAACCTTTCCCTCCCGCATGTGAAATGTGAAGACACCATGAGTATGTAAGTGCTGCTTTATAAACTCAGGGAATTGAAGTCCATTCTTTTGCCTTGAAGGCTTAACAGTTTCTCTTTAGCCTTGTGGGTGTACCTTTAGTGGCACTCTGTTAGAATTTAAAATCTGAGGACTTGAACATTTCACAGGGAAGTGTGAAACAGATAAATTACACAATCAAATGAATCTTTCAGAACTTTCCACCTCTCGTTGGTCTACTAAATTTAACCTCCAGTTGGATTTTTAACTCATAAATTCTGCAAACTTGGTAATAAAACTATTTAAGCATTTGTTTGCTTATTATTTATATTTTGTCTCATCTTATTCTTTTGAGAATCAAACACTTAAAATCTTAAAATCTACCTGTTTGAAATCTGAATTCCAATCAATTATGTCTAAAGGATCCAAGTATCTTACCTTCTGGTGATTCAAAATATTCTGCCTCTTGCACACCCTCCACTGAGGATTGAGCCTGCAACCCGGGTATGTGTCCGGACTGGAATGGAATTGTGACCTCCTGGTTCATATGTCAACAATCAACCACTTAGCAACACCAGCCACACAAATCCACATTCTTTTCACTGATGTTCCCCTCTCTTCAAGCTCATGACTACCAGGCTCAAAAATTTAAGACTAACTCTTTGAAATGGGATTCTGATCGATACTTAAAATTCGTTATAAAATTACCACTTACTGTCCAGGAACCAATCTGAAAGAGCTGTAAACTCAAAGTCATTCCAAAAGTCAATATTTCCAACTCACCTACCAAGTATTTGGAGAAGAAGTTTAATGCTTTAGCGCTCAATGTTTTGGAAGGAAACAGGGACACATTCAGCTGGGGTTTTGAAGGCAAGTAAATAGAGAGACTATTTACAAGGTGAGGTGAGGGTTACATAACCCACAATGGAAGCAGAAGGGACTAATCAGCAGCAAATGTTTCCACCTTCGGGCCCTAGAGAGGCAGGAGAAGGAAATGCAACCAAAGGCATGTCCGAACTGCAGTTGTGACCGCAAAAGGAAAAAGCCACTGCAGGAATACTGACACAGAGGTAAAAGGGTGTGGGGGTGACCTCTCAGTACCACAAACTTAGTCTCCCTGGCTTTGTTATCTGCTGTGGGAACTCCCCACTGGTGGCCCCTAACTGAAAGTCAAGGCAAGGAAGCCTCCTAACAGCCCAGAGCAGAGAAGGTAAAACGGGCGGCGCGAGGAAAATAGCCAGCTTAATGACCTTGCAAAAACAACGACGTTTCTGGTGCTTCCATGGAGGGACTATCTTGAAAATGGATGCAATTGGTGTGGGCAGCGTAGTATGTATCACTCTCCATGAGATAAATTCATAATCCTTCTCGGTTTCATTCTCTCTCAGGGGTAAAAACACACTCACACTGTCAAACAGATTGAATTTTTCCACTTACGGTTCTTAAACTACTTACTGATTTCATAAACTTTCGCTTGATCTATCTCATTTCCAAAGGCAGCATTTTCATTTTTCTCCTTGAATGACAGAGAACTGTATGGGATGTTGGAAGTGTGAGGGCATCCAGCAGGGCACGCTCCCCCCCTCTCCCGTCCCCATCTCATGCTTATTCCCATATGGAAGAGAAAGGGAGAAAAACATAGTTAATCCAGCTGTTCCCTGGTCTTCATTGCAGACTTCAGTTTCAAGTCCTTTATAATCAACGACGCACAGAGAACCTCATTCATTTAATTGGGAGGAAAACGGAATGACGACAAAGGAGAGAAGCTGAATGGAAGGATGCTCTCAAAGGCATTTCACCTACATGCCACCATTTTCACATCCACAGTGTAATTTGCACGTATTCAACAAGGAAATGTGTTTCAAAAAGTAATTTAAACTTAAGCTAAACAGCTGGTCTGAAACAAAAGCTACTCCTTAAACACAGTTTAAATGTTAAATGTAAAGCTTGGAAGAATACTTCCTAAAACACCCCTCCAGCATACATTGCTAGTGAAAATTATTCTATAGCGTGTATGGGGACACCTCCTAGCATTTAGTCACCCAATACCGCTCCATACAGGAAAAAAGGGAAACTAAGGTCAACACCAATAATTTAAAGACATTAAAGCTTAAGTGTTCCAAGACTGCAAGTGGGACTTGAAGCCAGAATATTCGTCTTGCCAGCAGAAGGCTTATTAAATAATAATACCCTATAGATCTGAAAAAGAACCTCTGAACCCTGAGAGTATATGACTAGAAAAAACAAAATTATATGAGGTATGAATTTGCTCTGGGACATGCAAGGTACATGTTATATACCAATCCTTTAAAATTTTTCAAATTAGTTCGAAGGAGCTCAATTTCCCATCCACTCCAGTTGGCAGGAAGATATATTGTAATTTTGGGCTCTCTGCACCATCCCTAGGATGCCAAAATAGATCCTATAGTTCAACAGGTAGATAAAACAGCCCTTCGAGCCTTCCTGGTTTTGAGCGGAGAAGAGCCTCAGCCGGTGGCCGCCACAACTGCCATTTGCTCTTTGGGGCCCCATGATGCCACTGTGAAGCACTAGTCTCTCACCATCTGTCCAAGCCGCTATGCCATCTGTGGCCTCAGCCAACAAGCTGTTTGTTGATGGGCAACTCACTGGCAGCTTCACTCAGGTTTAGGCCAAGCCCAGCCATGGGGGTTTTGCCTGCCCCTAAGCCCACATCTCATAGGTATCACCTCAGACTCCTGATTCTCAGAGTTGCAGCATCTTAGTGGGTTTAGAACTTTCTACTTCCCAAGAGGCCTATTACCTTTCATCCTCTCAATCTTGGGAGATAAACCCAGGTAGACATTTTTTTCTCCTCTCAACACTATAAACACAGATTGGTTTGTTCTACCCTTTTGGAAATAATATCCAATTGCTAATTTCCTTAAACACATACACACACACACACACACACACACACACATACATACACTACACAAGTATTTTTTTAAATATGTTTTTATGCATTTTAGAGAGAGAGAGGAAGAGAGAGGGAAAGAGATAGAAACATTAATGTTTAGAGAGAACCATGGATTGGCTGCCTCCTACATGCCCCCTGTTGGGGATCGAACACCAAACCTGAGCATGTGCTCTGACTAGGAATCGAACCACATGCAACCAACTAAGCCACATGGGCCAAGGTTACACAAATATTTTCAATGTTTTTTTTTTCCCAGAAGGGTCTACACTAGCCTGCCAGCATCACCACAGTGGAAGACTCTCTGTACGACAAACTCAGGCATTAGGAACCCAAAGATTCTTGAAAAAAGAAAAAAAAAACATTCCCTTCCTGATGAGATTACTGCAAGGGAATGTGAAGCACATGATGTTTCAGAAGGTCACCCTATTTGACTACATCTACACTAATAAAAGAGAAACAGGCAAATTGGTGTCACTCCACTATGCCCACCAGCCCATCAGAGTGACTATGCAAATTAACTCAACAAAGATGGCGGTTAATTTGCATATGCAGTCACAGAGCAAAGCCTGAAGGCTCTGGCTGGAGTGAAGACTGAAGACTGAAGAGGCCTGGCTTCTCCACTGCGGCTGGACCAAAGGCCTGGGTCCCAGGTTCCAGAGGAAAACCAGTGCCAGCAGCCAGGGAAGGAAGGCCTATTGCATGAATATTTATGCAATGGGCTTCTAATCCATTATAAATCTATTTTTCATTCATTTATTCAAAAAATGTTGATGGAGCTTCAACCATGTTTCAAGGGGTGTGACAGGCACTGGACATGGAATAGTGAGGAAAAGCAAGTGTTGTCCTGCTGTTAAAGAGTTTATAGTCTCCAGTTAGCATGATGAAAGCCAGTAGACTCATCTCTGCGGACACAGAAAGTACAGGGCAGGAGCCCTGTGTTGGAAGGGTGTTCAAACATAGCCAAGGTAGGACAAGTACATGAAATGATTGATGCTAAAAGCCAAAATTACAAATGATAGGTTCCATGTGGAATTCTAAGAGTGACTGAACAATCACCAGATTTGAAGAAATAAGTAATAATTTTACAAGGGATAGGTATTTAAACCAGACCCAAGGAAGGCGAAGAAGTTTGGATAATGAAAAAAAGGACTACCAAATTACATTAAATAGCGAGAAAATGCCTGAAAATTCAAGACTGTTAAGTAACCTTTAATGGGAGCAAAAAGCACTTACTTTAATCTTGTTTTTAAAAGAATGTTTAGGATACAGACTCAAATTTAATCATTCATTTCACTCTTTGGAGAGCTTCTCTTGCTATGTTTTCAACTTGGAAGTATTAGATAAACTCATAACCTATGAAACTGTCTCTCTCAATTTTCTTTTATCATGGAAAATTGTGTTCCCTCATCTTGAAGAAGTAGGTAGAGAAACACCCCTTTCAAAACAAACAAACACTTTATATAATCTCAATGGAAGAGTAATTTGGCCTGATCTTTCTAAAAGGTAATTTGGCAGTTAGCATCAAAAGCCTAAGAAAAATGGGCAAACCATCTGGACCATAAAACTACTTTTAGGAATTTATCTAGTGAAATAATAAAAACATATTCACAAAGATTTTGCTAAAAAATAGTAATTATACTGATATTTGTAAAAGTAAAATAATTTTTAGCCAGCTTAAGTATCCAAAGTCATGGATATATATATAAATAATTTATAATAGAGTCTGATAAAAATGATCTTGAACATTTTATATTTAAAAATATAAAAAATGCTTAAAAGTTGAAAAATATCAGGTTACAAACTATGAACAGTATAATTTCAAGTATATCAAATATTATGTGTACATAATATATTCAGATGGTGAAAGAAATGTTTAAAATGCCAAGACTTGTTATCTCTTGCTGGTAGGATTATGAGTGAAATGTATTCCTTCATTATGCTTTCATGTATTGTTTCAAATTGAACATTTCTACAATAGATATATGTTGGGAAAGATAATCTCATGCATGCACTCTTTTGACCCCTACTAGGCCACATGAGAATGGATTTGGGCCTGGAACACTTCCTTACCAAGAGCTAGAATCCTCTCAAGCTTAGCACTTGATGTAGAATATCTTTCCTCCTGCAGACTTAATTCATGCTCCTTTGTTCAGCTTACTGGTAAGCATGTGTATCATATGACACTTGGCCTACCCCACTACTGTATCTGTGCCCTGCGGAGAAGGGATAGGATCCTTCATTCTGTAGCACAAAGGGGGAGAGGTAACTGCCTTGCATCAACCATGCTAAGAAATACATAAATATAAATGGTATAAACACACACGTTAAAAGAGCTACATTTTCAGATTAATGAAGAAACAAGATCCAACTTTATGTTGTCTATAAGAAACCCACTTTAAATGCCGAGACACAGATAAATTAACAGTAAAAAGAGAAAAGGATGCACCTTGCTCATATTAGCCAAAATAAAGCTGCAGTAGCTGTATTTATATCACACATACAGAACAAGAAATTTGATCAGACATAAAGACAGGCAGCAAATAAAACTAGAGGGTGCAATTATCTAAGAAGTATAATAATACTAATTGTGTAGGCACATAACAACAGAGCTTCAAAAATACATAAAAGAAAAAGTGACAGAACTCACAAATCCACAATTATAGCAGGATAGAGCAGATAGATAGAGAAACCAGTATAGAAGGCCCAAACAGCAATATCAAACACATTGACATAATTGACATTTATAGAACACTTCAATTTACACTGCAAAATACATTCTTTTCAAGTGTATATAGAACATCCACAAAGAGGGATGATATTATGACAATAAATCAAATCTCAACAGATTTAAAAGAATAAGAATCCTAAGGCATATTTTCAGGGAAAATGGATTTGAATATCAATAACAGAATGATATCTGAAAAATATCTAAATAGTAGGAAATCAAACAAAACACTTCCAAATACCCCTGGGTAAAACAGAAAATATCAATGAGGGATATCAAAAGGATAAACACATAGATCAATGAAAAAGACTATTGCTGTGTTTAGAAATAATCCTACACAAATATAGTCAACTAACATTTGACGAAAATGAAAATGAATTTCAGAAAAGACCACCTTTACAACAAATGGTGATTGGAAAAGTGAACGCCCAGAAAAACTTGAACATCAGTATATACTTCAGTTCTTATTTAAAAATTGACTATAAACCTAAATGTAAAAATATAAAGCTCTCAAATTTCTAGAAAAAAATGTGTTAGACCTCATGTTAGGCAAAGATTTTTTAACATATGGTATTTAACATATCTCACCAAATGTTAAATCTATGGAAAAAATAATAAATTGAGCATTATCAAAATTATAAAGCTCTACTTTCTGAAAGACACTATTCATATAATGAAAAAACAAGCCACAAACTGGGAGAAAATATTTGCAAAACACATTCTAGCAAAGGACCTGTATACGCAATATATACGGTACTCTCAGAAAACTCTGCAATAAGAAAACAAACAACCTAATTTTTAAAAAATTAAAAAATATTTGAATAGATAACCAAAAAAACCTAGATGGAAAATAAGCATGTTAAAAGATGCTCCACATCATTAATCATTAGGCGAATATTATTTGATAAACATTTATTAGGCTAGCAAACAAAAACCCTAATAAATCAATTTCTGGGAGGATGTGGAGAAACCAGAACTCTTGTGCGCTATAGGTGAGAGTGTAAAATGTACAACCACTTAAAAATCACGTTGGCATTTCCCTATAAATTTCACTATATACTTACCATGTGAACCAGCAATCCCAAACCTGGCATTTAGCCAAGAGAAATAAAAACTTATGTTGACACAAAAACCTGTACAGGAATATTTATATTAACTATGTTCATTATTATCAAAAACTGGAGATGATCCAGATATTCTTCCACCAGTGACTAAACCAAATGTGGTTCATACATGCAATAGAATACTACTAAGCAATAAAAAGAAACAAGTATTCATTCAATGCAATAGCATGGATGAATCTTAAGTAAATTTTGCTAATCAAAAAAAGCCAGAAACAAAAGATATGATTTTATTTGCATGACTGTCTGGAAAAGGCAAAAGGATAGGAATAGAAAACAGATCAGTGATTGCCAAGGACTGGAGGTGGAGGGTGACGCTGACAATAGAAGGACAGAAAGGAGAATTTTTGAGGTGACAAAATATTGGGACAGTAAATGCACAATTCTCTGAATATGACCACATGCATGAAAATGTACACCACAGAGAGTAAATTCTTCTTTATGTAAATTTCCATAGAACCAGAAATAAAGGGGACACAGAATAGAATACAAATTTTAGTGAACTTAACAGAATTACAAATAAATATAACCACAGTGAAAGGGATGAGGAAAGAAAGAAGTAACCTAATTTAACTTTGAAAAATAGTATGTTGACTGGGTACTCTAAGGCTAAAGACATGAACACTGTCTAGCTGGTAAATTTGTTTCTCACAGGAATATGTGTCAGCAATTTCAAAAAGAACTTCGTGTACACTGGAGTTGAAAAATAAGCAAATAACATATAGATTATGAGAGTCATGTTTCTCACTGTTGGAGACTAAGTTACACATTAGAAAGTGGGGAAGGTTAGAATGGGTAGTGTTGGATCAGAATAAGACATATCAATATAAACTTATGGTTTTTAGTGCATACAGAGAGATTGGTACAAAAATAAATAAACATGTTGGGAAAATATACCAATGTCACATTTGAATAGATAACCAAGAAACCTAGATGGAAAATAAGCATGTTAAAAGATGCCCCACATCACTAATCATTAGGCAAATATTATTTGACTCTGACATGTTGCACTGAGAAGGGCACAACATCATTTCTGTGGTGTTCTTGACAAAAATGGATAACCTCAATCTAAGCATCAGAAAAACATTAGACAAATATAAATGGAGAGAAATTTGACAAAATAACTGACTCTTCTTCAAAAGTGTTATGGTCATGAAAGATTGGGAAACTACCACAGAATGAAGGAGACTAAGGAGAAATAACAGCTAATGCAACATGAGATTCTGGATTGAATTCATAGCAGCAAAAGGACAAGTAGTGGAAATACTGATGAAATCAAAATAAAGTCTTCAATTAATAGCATCGTGCCAATGTGAAGTTCTTCATTTTGATACTATCTTTATGTGAAATGTTAACATTAGAGGAAGACACAGTGAAAGGTATAAGGGAACTCTTAGTACTAATATTCCAACTTCTCCATAAGTCTAAAATTATTTTGAAATATTTTTTTTTAAACTGGGAAGGAAATGACCCCAGGGGACATAGGTCATGTACCCAGAAGAGAGACACAGCATTTTCAATCACAGCAGCCAGATTTGTAGCTATGTACATGACCGTAAGCATGAAAACTAATGGTCAAGTTCATGATGGATATCAAAGAATTAATAACCAATTCTATGGCTGAGGTAACCAAAGCATGGCATATGGAGTGAGGGACAATTAGAGGTGAGTGTGTCATGATTTAGCTCAGGAACAAAAAGCATATTGCCAATATGTGGTGTCCTGCAAGGTCTTCACAGGCAGCCATGATGACTTAATGGGCCACATTCATAACTCAGAACCTGAACCTGGGATTTAATAATCCACTGTGAATTTTATTCCTTCTTTCCTCCTCTAGGAAGGAACACCCTTTCTCTTCAAGCTTCATCTCCCACTTTCTCCAGGCGGGTTTCCCATTGCCTTATTATTTTGGTTTGGAAACACAAGGGTCTTTCTGGTTTCCCTTTCTGCTGTATGAAACAGCACTGCTCATAATTCCCTGAATGATTACAGCCACCATCCTGGCAAACCCTGTGTGTGTCATAGGCCAGTAGTTTTGTCATTGTCCTGGTCACCATTCTCTCCACTTAATCCCTCTTGCGCGGAATAACTTTGCTAAAATGCCACTTATATCTTATTTTTCCACTCTTCAAAGAGCCACAATGATTTCCTAACACCCATTCTGTTGTGAATTATGGATTCCTAATAAAATTTATGAATTCTTCTTCCTAGCTTACCATAGATCTGTCAACAGAAAGGTTGTTACCATCAATCCAAGGCCAACAGGTATTTCCAATCTGTGGTACAGCAAAAGGAGAGACAATGCAGGTGAATAGTTTGCAAACCTGGGAAATGCAGCCTGCTATGGTCACCAAAAGTGGGTTCCTCTGAGACAATGGGGAGGCCCACTGATATAAAGAAACTGCCTGTCCTGATCTGTGATTGGTCCATTTTTATGCAAAAGAGGAATCCAAATTTGCACAGTCTGATTGGCCCAAATAGCACTGTCCTTATTGGTCAGAATTGCATATCTTAATTGATTGTTATTGAGCTTCTCTGATTGGTCAGTAAAGATGCAAATGAGAATATAGCTGAGCAGCTCCAATTGGAGGGGTTATGTCTCAGCCCATTGACCAAAATATGACTCCAGGAGCTCCTTTCTAAGGGTTGTCTCAGACAGCAGTTACACAGTGTAGGAGGCTGGCAGCTCAGTTTGTGACGTTCCCCTGAAATGCAGAGTGCATGAGAGGCCTCTGCCAGCAAAAGCTGCTAGATTCTGATTATGAATTTGAGCCCAATTAAGCACAGGAGTTCTTCTTGGCAGGTATATTTCTTCTAGAGGTCAACAGATCGAACATTATAACTTTGCTAGAGGCTCAATGCATGAAATTCATGCAAGAGTAGGTCTTCCTTCCCTCCCCTCCCCCACCCCCACTGCAGGCACCAGCTTCCCTCGCAGCCCCAGCTTCATCCAGAAGGTTGTCCGGAAGGACTTCCGGTCTAATTAGCATATTACACTTTTATTATTATAGATTCTTTCTTATATGTAAATAAGATTTAATTATAGCAACCATGTACTCCTCATAAGACATTAATCTCTGTATCCAAAAAACTGCTTCTCTTATCTACTGACTCCAATCCTACCAGCCTGAAAGGCCAAGCTCGCCATACTTAATGCAAAAGGCAGAATGAGCTGACTCCCTGGGTCCCTTTAAATTCTCTTTACTTATCTCCTGATGCAAGTTTTATCATCTACATCACTTACATTGAGTTATTTATTTTCATTTCATTCCATCTAATTATTTCCTGTGTGTACTCTTAGCTCCACAACTAACATATTATGGAAATAAATTTTAATGGATTATAGCTACATATAAAATGCATCCCTCATGGCAAAAGACATTTGCTTCAGCATCTCAAAAGTCATAACAATCAAATTTGCTAATATAAATTTTCTATAGAAATAAAGTATTTCCAATTATGATTAAAAGTTTTAATTTTTCATATTGCACAAGTTATGAAAATGCATGACAAAAAAATCATCCTTACTCCTATCACAGAAAGATAACATTATTAACAAGAAGCAATATATTCAAGTCTTTTTCTTATTCACATGCACAAATGTTTTTTCATATATGAATATTTTGTAACTTGTTTTTCTCATTAACAACATATTATGAACATCATTCAAAAACAATTCATATGTGCTTATACACCATTTTTAAATACTACACAGTAATCCATTGTATGGATTACCATAATGAATTTCACCCATTTTTATTATTGAACATTAACCTCTGTCTAGTTTTCTGTATTATTAACAATGTAAAAATGACATCTCTGTAAATGCATCCTTAATCAGTGGTCTGATTAATTCCACAGAAAAGCTTTCTAAAAGGGAAATTACTAAACCAAAAATAACATACATTGAAAGGTTCATGATACAAAGTATGAATTTCTGTTCTTGAAAATTTGTACCAATTTACATTTTATTAACTGCATGTATGAGTGATCATTGTTATCACACTTTCACTAATAATGAGTGTTACTCTTTTTTAAAAAAGGTCTCATGAGCCTTTTATGTCATTTTTTCCACTAGCACATTTCTCAATGTCGTTAGCAGAATTAAGATTTGACTTCAATTCACTGGCCACTTCCCACCCAAGTCTTCAGCTTGGACTTAGAAGAATATATTTTTAGAGATGTAGAGATGCTATCCAGGTAAGTTTTTCACAGACATTTTCTCACCATCCTCACTGTTCTACGCTGCCATTTCCAAAGCAATCAGGGCAACTTAAAGGGCCTTTCGTTTTTGTGTGTGTGTTTTTAAATTGATTTCAGAGAGGAAGAGAGAGATAGAAACATCAATGATGAGAGAGAATCATTGATCGTCTGCCTCCTGCACACCGGGGATCGAGCCCACAACCTGGGCTTGTGCCCTGGCCAGGAATTAAACAGTGGCCTGCTAGTTCATAGGTCCATGCTCAACCACTGAGCCATGCTGGCTGGGCAGGGCCTTTCTTTATATTCCTATCCACCTACATAGTCCATCCACCAGACAAGCTGCCACAGAAGTCCTTCTCCAATGTGTGCCACACATCAAGTCATATATTATACTGCCCCAAACCATGTCAACAAGAAAAAGCTAAATAAAATGCCTTTTCCAGGGCCTACAAGGTTTTACTTTTTGACCCTAGACTTCTGACACAGGGGTGAATCCAAATTTCATCTATGCAATTTGGTGGGCCCAATTCAATTAAAATAATACAAAGTTAGGTTCAGGGTCTTGCAAGAATTAATGTAAAGAGACCCGATGCTTACATTTGGTAGCTCTGTAGTAAAGTTGCCTCTCCTTGGATCTCATAGCTTATAACTCCCTCCTTCATTCTTCTTCAGTCACACTGGGCTTCTTTTATTCTTCTTAGCCTTTGCACTCATTATTGCATCTGCCTGAAATGCTGTTCCTCCAAATCTTCCTGGGGTTGATTCTCCCTATTTTCCAGGTCTCAGTTCTACTGTCATCTCTTCAGAGGGCTTTCCTGACACACAATAAAGTACAGCTCCATCCCACCTCCACCATTCCTCTCCCCACAGGAATCCTCTTCATCACAATACTGTTTTGTTTTTCATAGTTCTCTATCAGTTTTTGAAGTGTCTTGTTTATTTATTCATTAATTTGTGCACTGTGTCTTCTTGCAGTAGATGCCATGAGGACAAAGATTGGGTCACCTTTGTGATCTCTATAACCTCAAAAATGTGGGATACATATGTGTGCTCAATCAATATTTATAAGCTATGTGAGTAAAAGAACAAATGATATCTAGGCATGTAGATAGGTTATCTCCCGCAGATCGACTACTATTTCTACTACTTTCTTCAGAAGTTATTCAGACTATCTAGCTAGTTGTTGACGGTTTTAGCTCTTTATTCCCACTGACATACTCTATGTGGGATTTTTTTCCTCTTTTGCTATTTCTCATTGATTGTATTAGGAATTTTGAAAAGGTGAGAATTAAATGTAGAAACTGAAATGACTATTGGAAAATAGAAAATTCTTGTATAATTTTTAAGTTTTCCATTGTTAACTTTAACAAATTAAATTGGAGGCATGATGGAAACAATCTGTAAAGTACCTCTAACAGCAAATTTATTAGGGTGTATAGGACAGCCAGGAGAGTTATACTTCAACAAAATTAACATCTGTCATAATACAGCTCTTGGTCTAATCATCTAACTCCTTAAAAATTAGTTCTAAATTTCCCTCAGAGAATATAGTTTTGTCAAATAATCTGCATTTCCAAGCATATCCTATTATAATTGCGATTAAATAAAGTGTTCCACCTAGGTTAGTTCACATCCCTCAATAGTGCTGAAAGACAAATTTACCAAAGATTTGGGACAGCAGAAGATCAAATTTTTACTTGCCAGAATAACCCTTGACCTACCTTCCTGCTCCGTGTTAATATTTCCTGTTTGTTATTACATGGATCAAGCACCTCCCTCATTCTACAGCTCCAGGAATGTGGTTGGTCATTCACAAACTCAGATCTGGAAACTTCTTTAACCTTCTACAGATGTGGCTTCCACCATACGAGTGTATATGTATCTCCTTCCCTGACACTGAGCAGTAATGCTCTGCAATGGCAGGGCCTTGTTCTGGTTGCCAGAGGACAGCAGTAACCTTATCTTGCTGGCAGTCATTTTTTCACTTTCACAGGACCTAAAATTGATATTTATATAATGTAGATATCCTAAATATTGACCACTTTATTTATAAGTCCATTTACAGTTCAGTTATATTTTTGCTGAGTCCTAACTTGTTGCCTCAAAAAATAACTTTGACAAGGGTATCTCCTGAAGGCCACTCAATAAATTCAGGGATAATGCCAACAGCTCTTTATTGTTCTGTGTGACTTTTCCTAGCCATTGCTGTGCTGGTTCCTAGAAGGTTCCCTTAGAATAAGGAGACCAAGAGTAAAGTCTGATTGGCCTTTTCTCATTTTCTCCTGAAGGGTAGTTAGCCCCCAATGTCATCTTTGCTATAAAGTCTCAGACCCCTCAAAATATCATCATCCTGAAGCACATGCCATATCTTCATATATGATGAGGTTTCTAAGGTGCCATTCAATATTTTCTAACCTTTTTGTACCCGTATCCCTGGTTTTCTGTATTTTAGATTCCCCAGTGAATTTTCTTTGCTTTGTTAATAGCAATTTGTTAGGCCTAACTCCAGACCCAACAAACCAGAATCCTCAGGTAGGGGTGCAGTCACTCATATGTATAAGAGCTCCCCTGATAATTTAAATCAGCTATAATAAAGAAAAACCATTGGAATGTAAGTGCTGTATTTACAAACAACTCCTCCATCTTCAACACAGTATTTCAGTAGGTAATGTGGAGAGTTTGATCACAATTCTCTTCCTAGCCACTTAACTAAATAAATACCTTGGAAATACTGCTATGGGGTCATTTCACCCCCTGATTTTCTTTATTCTCTTATCTTTCTCTCGGTATTTTCCCCACCTCCCACTAAGTGGCAAATTCCTAGGATTTTCTCCCTTATTTTTGGACATTAAAAGCCCTTATCATGGAAAGTCTTCCCCTTTGCTGCTAGGCCACCATAGTCTACCAATAGGTACTCCAGAACTTACCAATTTACAACTTAACCTAAGTGTTTAACTGCATAAAACATATATAAAGTCCCTATGCCTCGCTGATATATGCACAGTACTAGATATCCAGCAGAAACTTCGTAACTGTGTTGAGAGCAAATCCTTATTCCAATCTATATTCCCTAAATTTCAGGAAACCTTTGATTGACTAATGAGCAAGTTAATAAGATAGGATGGATGATTTTGTAACTTTTCCCTCTGCATCCACTTTCAAAGGTTTCTACAAGTTGTTGGAAAGAATTTAAATAGAGCTTATTCTGAATGATCAATATTTACCCAAAGATAGTTGAGACTACAGCTCTACTTCATTTAAAATTAATTACATCAACTATTAAAATAGAGGATATTATGTCATAATGTTAACAGTGTCTAAGTTAAAGCTTAATGATCTCAGTTCCTTGCCAAAAAAACACAGTAGGAGCAAATTCGTGATGGAAATAACAGTGCATTTCTCCTCTTGGTTAAATATTCTGAAATTCACTGACACCATTATCCAAGGTTAGCACCACAGTAGGTAGGCTTTGATGCTTGTTCCAGTTCTCATTTAAATGTGTACCCTGACTGATGGCATTCTGTGACAATACATTTATTATTCAATAGCTAAAAGAAAAGCCAGAACTCAGAACATGCAGATAAAGCACATGAAAAGGCCATGTTACTTGAGCTGTCTCAGTTTCAGCGTGGCGATGTGAGCAGAATTTACAGCATCAACTTGAGATTTATGTCCCTAAAATACTATGACTAACATTAAATGTAAACTCAGGTCACCATTCCATCTATTACTAAGTACTGAATAATCTCAGATTACCAGTTTAATTAAAATATTTCTTTATTGATGGAAAATTAAATTTGCTTGTGTTAACTCTTATTTCCCTTGGATTTTTTCTACAACTAAGGAGATGAGAGAAATGGAAAGAAAACAGACCAGGCCTTTTTGTATATATGCACTCCTAGCATGTTTTCATCCTGGGAATATAAGAAGTATGTCTCTTAATTCCACTCCTATCATTAGATTGGCAGTTAAATTTCTGTCTCAGGGGCTTCAATGCTCTGTGAACAGGGAACTGGGATCACTAACTGGTCTTGTAAATTACAATCGCTAAGATCTGGAAACAGACCAAGTGCCCATCAGTAAATGAGTGGATAAAAAAGCTGTAGTACATTTACACAATGGAATACTATGCAACTGTAAAAAAGAAGGCTCTCTTACCCTTTGAGACAGCATGGAGGGACCTGGAGAGTATTATGCTAAGTGAAATAAGCCAGTCACAGAAAGACAAATATCACATGATCTCATTCATATGTGGAATCTAATGAACAAAATAAAAATATGAACAAAATAGGTCCAGAGACATAGAAGCATGGAACAGACTGACAAATTTCAGAGGAAGGCAGTCTGGGGAGGAGAGATTAATCAGGGAATTTATATGCATAGCCATGGACACAGATAATAGTGTAATGAAGGCCAGGGAGGGAGGCAGGGAGGGTGAAGGGGGTTAATGGGGGGGAAAAAAGGAGACATCTGTAATACTTTCAACAATAAAGATACATTTTTTAAAAAGATAATCTTGTAAATTCTGTTTGTTTTGCATCTTTAAAAAGGCATGTTAAAATCTTCTGTTTTCACATCCAGGGATAATATAAGAATGATAAAACATTGTAAGTGTGAAAGCTCCTGGAAAAGTTAATAAGCATGACAAAACAAAGTGGAGCTTTATAGCATTTTTTATATTTGATTTGTCCTATTTGCATGCACTGCCTCTTTGCTGGCCATGAAAGTACTGTTGCAGGATTGTAAATTGGTGCAGCCACTATGGGGAATAGTATGTAGGTTCCTCAAAAAACTAAAAATACAACTACCATATGACCCAGCAACTCCACTGCCAGGTATTTATCTGAAGAAATACAAAACACTAACTTAAAAAGATATGTGCAATGCTATGTTCACTGCAGCATTATTTACAATAGCCAAGATATGGAAGCAACCTAAGTATACATTAATAGACAAATTGATAAAGGAGATGCGGTACATATATACAATGAAATATTACTTGGCCATAAAAAATAATGAAACCTTGTCTTTTGCATGGATGGACCTAGAGGGCATGATGCTAAATGAAATAAATCAGACAGAGAAAGTCAAATACTGTAGATTTTGCTTGTATGTAGAATCTAAATAACAAAATAAATGAATAAACAAACAGAAACAAACTCATAGATACAAAGAACAAATTGATGATTGCCGGACAGGATGGGATTTGGTGGGAAAGATGAAATAGGTGAAGGAATTAAGAAGTACAAATCGCTAGTTATAAATTTGATTGACTATATTCCCTATGCTGTACTAGACTTATAGAGTGATCACTTCATAAATTATATAAATGTCTAATCACTATGTTGAACACTTGAAACTAATATATGTCAGCTGTAATTAAAAAATACAAAAGTATTAAAAGTATCTCAAATTTTTTCTCCCAACCATGAAAAGGCAATCACATACGCTTTTATCTAGATTAGGATTTCTCAACCTCATCACTGTTGATATTTAGGGCCATATTAAGGGTGGAGGCTGTCCTATGCAGGGTAGGATGTTTAGCACATCTCTGGCCTTGAACCGCTAGATGCACCCCTGCAGTCATGATGATTAAGAATGTCTCTAGACATTGCCAAATGTCACTTGGGAGTGGGGGGCACAAATCACCCCCAGTTGAGAACCACAGACTTACTTATAGCCTATTTATACATATGAACAAAAGTAATTTATTAAAAGTACATCATACTTTGTAAGATATGCTTAAATATGCCAAGTAATAATAAATTATGAATATATATCTAAATGTTTATGAAAAAAATCAATGATGATGCTGCCAAACCCATTATTAGCAGACAAAATGTTATTAAAATACTAGAGGCTCAGTGCATGGATTTGTGCACCGGTGGGGTCCCTCGGCCTGGCCTGTGCTCTCGTGCAATTTGGGACTCCTCGGGGGATGTCGGAGAGCCGTTTTCTGCCAGATCCCCGCAGGCCAAGCTGAGGGACCCCACCGGTGCATGAATCCATGCACCGGGCCTCTAGTATCCATATAAGATCTTTGGTTAATCTCTTCCCATCCTCCCTCCTCCCCACTTCCCTCTGGGATTCATCAGTCTGTTCCATGTTTCCATGCCTGTGCAATGAGTGTCTGCCCCCTGGTGGTCAGTGAATATCATAGCTAATGGTCGGCCAGTCGCTTAGGCTTTTACATACTAGTATATAGATCAGTGATTCTCAACCTTCCTAATGCCGCAACCCTTTAATACAGTTCCTCATGTTGTGACCCCCAACCATAAAATTATTTTCATTGCTACTTCATAATTGTGATTTTGCTACTGTAAACAATATGTAATTATATATGTGTTTTCCGATGGTCTTAGGCGACCCCTGTGAAAGGGTCATTCGACCCCCAAAGGGGTCGCGACCCACAGGTTGAGAACCGCTGATATAGACGATTAAAAGTATAACAGGCATATTAAACCAAGCAAAAACTATCAAGCACAGTGTTAGGAATGCACAACAATTGAATATTTTTATATGACCAAAGTTTAAATGCAAAAAAGAAACAGGTCATTTTTTCCTAAATTGCTAAAGCAAAAATAGTAATGTCATCAGATGACACCAATCAAGTGTGTGTGTTTGATATGATCAAGGCTTAATTATTTAACAATGAAGAATGAGAACAATGGCCCAGACTCAAATGTTTTGTTTTAATTTCACAGTCATCTCTTGAAGTCCCCATTATTTAATGGCACTCTGTCAGGATAAAAATGTAGCAATATTAAAAAAATATCATTTCTTCATATTTTACGTTTTATATTTCTGTTGTTTTGGCAGCTAGAGTATACCAGCCATCTGGTTCCTGTGGAGAGGCTTTGGAGTGGTAACAGTTTGGTCCACTGTGAAAATTATCAGGAACTGAAATCAATGACCAGCTCCCCCACCCTGCAATAGATCGATAGATTGATAAAGAAAGAGAGGGAGAGAGAGAGGACAAACTACATTTCAAGGTCAGGCAAAGGCAAAGCATAGACAAGAAGGGAAGAAGGTTGATGCTGTATTTTCTACTATTTTACCAGTTACCACGCTCATTCTTAAGTCTTATTTATTATCTTATTTCTTTATAATTAAAGCTCCATTTTATGTACAATGGTAATTTCTAAATGCCCTCTTATTTCTTTCTCAAACATTTGAAAAAGCCATTTAAAACTGACTCCACTTAACTGTCTTATGTTTAAAAATTGCAATAAAAATCAGGGTAATATATTTAATATAAATATAATTTTTCTCCCTGCTCTACAACCACAAAATCAGGGAATGACCTAGTCACAGATTCTGCCTTGAGTAAGAATTAAATAATATTTGTTAACAAGATACTATATAACAGACCTTTTACTAAAATCTCCAGATATCATCTTTTTAAATATTAACACAAGGTTAAGAGGAATTGGTCATATTGTAGGAAGTAAACCTGAGTATGGAATGGGGGATCCTTTTGCCTGAGAATATTAATTTAATAGTATTACTCAAGATGGAATACAAGAGGGAGATATGTGGAAGAAGAGGGAATGGAAGAAAATTTAGTAAACTAAAACAATCATGCAATCATCCAAGTATGAACTAAAGCCTAGAAAAAGAATATACAGAAATTAAAAAGACAGAGAAATGGCATATATGAGAGAGATAAAGATAGGGGAAGATGAAGGCAGTTGAGGAAGAGTTTTTAAAAAAGATATCACAAGTGTGATTGCAATGCAATAATGACTCAACTTTTTTTTAAAAAAGCAACCACTTATTTAGTCCATAAGTCTGTTCTTTGACAATTTGTAATAGGAAAGCTAGGTGACTATCTGTGTTATCTGTGCTGATTCTTATGTCTGCAGTCAGCTGCTGAGTCCGATGAGATCTGGTTCATCCATGATGGCCTTCCCTAGGATGATCCTGGGATGCTTTTGCTCTGATCCAGGTGATCTTTTGGTCTCCAGCAAGAGATCACAGGCTTGGTCACATGATGGTTGGGCAGGGCTTTGGGGGACATTTGGAAAAGTGCAAGGCCTTGTGAGTTCCATGGTCAGAACTGGCTTCACATCAATTCTGCACTGTTTTATAAATCAGAGCAAGTACAAGACCAACCCAGATTCAAGTGGAGAGAAAGACTCCATATCTTGATGGGAGAAGCTGAAAATCACATTGCAAAAGAAGTGAACCCAGAGAGAGGAATAATTGTGGCTATTTTTGAAATTATCTACCAGGGAGACTTTCTCAACTTTGTTCACTGCTACGTCCTAAGCACCTGGAATAGTGCCTAGCCCATAGGTGTTCCAACATTATTATTTGAATGAATGAATGAATGAATGAATGAGTGAATAAATGATCTGCCCACCACTCCTGAACCAGAAGCCATCCAATAAGTTGCCCCTTCTCTGTTGCAAATTTTTACAATATAGTATAGGTTTGCAGGAAACTATATTGCTTGTGAATATTTGCTATTGCAGTCCTGTCTCTAGTGTTCTTTTAAAGTTAAAACTAGCTTTCACAGTTTGATTTCTCTCTTCTTTAGTTCTTGTAAATTCAGACTAATTGTTCCCACAGATGTTGAAGCACACTGTAATTCAGAGAATACTTTTCCTCCTAGGACCTTGGAGAAGTTTCAAAATACTTTCTCATCAGTCTCCACAGCTACATAACAGCATAGGTGAGGTCTGTTGTCTACTCTTTCCTCCCTCCTCCGGCTTTTCTCCCAGCCAGCTGGGTTCCTTCTCTTTATTCAAGGATGAAACCACAACAGAATGACCGCTTGCCAGTGTAAGATAGCTGCTTGAAATCCTAGCCTGGGGAACTTTCTGGAAGGCTGGACAATTGAACGGAAATGACTGATATAGGACCAGATATTGAAGTGTCTGTGCACCCAGTTCATTTCCCCATCCCTCCCTTTGCCACATAAGCAAAGTGGGTTAGAAAATAGAAAAAAATGACTGAATACTTTAGCCTCATGGATCGAGATTTTCTAGGAATATATACTTTAAGAATCAAACAGGTCTGCTATGATTCTAGATAAGTGGACCTGAAGAGCAAACTGGATTACTTTGTTCTCCACTTGGTCACCTGGTCAGACTCAATCTTCTGGGCTTCCTGTGTCATTCTTAAAATACTGCCTAACACAGTGCTTTTGGTTACAATTCTTGAAAAGCTGTTGTAGTCCTTGGAACTGTGCCCTATCGAAAAAACAACAGGTTCTACTAAAAAAAAAAAAAAAAATGCTTCAGTCATCAGGAAATCGATTCAACCATTGCTCTATGAGGTAGCATTCCTCGTATACCCAAATGATAGATTGTTCAGAGGTTGTGACATGTATCAATACCTTTTCCAGCAGGCCCCTTCTATCTGGTCTGGAACTTCTAGCAGAGGACAAAGCCTGTCTATAGTTACAGATAACGCTGAAAAAGCAAAGGCCCATGGGAAAAGCAACCCTTGGCTTGCCCACTTCCATTATTTACCCAGATCTCCTTGGCTCAAAACCTCATCAGCATCTTGAATTATCTCTGCTCATATCCAGGCACCAAGTCCTGCCAGTTCTTCCTTTGATGTATTTTCCAGAATCGTACTTGTTTTCATTCTTTCTGCCAGCAAGCATCCCACCTTCAGTCCTTTCTTGTTTCACACCTGCATCGTTGAAATCACCTTCAAACTGAACTCTTCTGCTTTCATCATTAATGATTCTCACTGACTACAATTACAGTTCTAGCTATTTCACTTGAAATTATAATTCTTCCATATATGATCGCTAGCACTTTTCTCCTACTCTGACCCACTACTATGTGAATCTTCTGCTTTCGCTAAAATAGTTTAATTGGTATTTCCAAAAGAATCTGCTACCTCAAATTTAAATTGTATAGTCTATGAAAACACTTGGCAAAACACAAACATTATATAAGCATGAATTATTCTGTCTTGTACTTACTTTTGGTCATCTGTTGTCATCTACACTAATAAAAGAGAAAAATGGTAATTGGCGTACGACAATACCCTTTTCATTGGCTAATCAGGGCTATATGAAAATTAACTGCCAACTAAGATTGGCAGTTAACTGCCAACTAAGATTGGCAGTTAACTGCCAACAAGATGGCGGTTAATTTGCATATGTAGGCACAATGCAGGGAGGCGAAAGGGAAAGCAGGAAGAAGCCCTCTGCCACTGACAGTGATTGGAAACCCAGGGGGGAGCTAAGAGCTGGGGGGCAGGGCAAAGGCGGCCCTGGGGCCGCCTTTGCCCTGCCCCCCAGCCATGATCGGAGAATCAGGTGCCTTTTCCGCCCTGGCCAGTGATAGCAGGAAGTAGGGTTGGAGCCAGCGATGGGAGCTGGGCACGGTCGAAGCTGGCAGTCCCAGGAGCTAGGGGCCCCTTGCCTGGGCCTAAAGCGAAGCCCATGATCGCGGGGCCACTGCAGCTGTGGGTCCCCGCTGCCCGGGCCGGACGCCTCAGCCAGAGGCATCAGGCCTGGGCAAGGGGCCGATCCTGTGATTGGAGGGTGATGGGGGTCAACACCTGAGGGCTCCCAGTATGTGAGAGGGGGCAGGCTGGGCTGAGGGACACTCCCCCCCGCCCCACACCCAGTGCACGAATTTCGTGCACCGGGCCCCTAGTCCTTTAATAATTAAACATATTCTCCTTATTCCTATGCTCTGCCCCTTAGTCTGCTCAGAACCTTCCTCCTCTTATCTAGTGACCACCAACTCTCAGTCCCTTTACTTTATTTATTTTTATATTAGTGATTTTTAAAGAGAGAGAGGGAGAGAGAGAGAGAGAAAAACATTGATCAGTTGCCTCCTGCACACCCCCTACCTGGGATCAAGCCAGCAATCCCAGGATGTGCCCAGACAGGGAATCAAACTAGCAAACTTTCAGTGCACAGGACGACGGTCCAACCAACTGAGCCACACTGGCCAGGACAATCTTTTGACTTTAGATGTGTCTTCTCTCTCTTCTCAGAAGCTTTGAATTGGCACAATACATGGAAGTTTTGAACCTGCACCTCTCTCCAGGATCACCACATCCATAATCAACCCAGGCTACCAGTGGTCTAGCACTCCAGACAAAAATTTCATCCCAGGCCCATCTGACAGGAGGAAGGGATCAGGCTGTCATGGGCACCTCATAAAGCATGTCTGCTTTTTCATACCCCATCATGTGCCCAGAGCTCATTTCTGGATGATCCACACAGCTTTCTCTACCCAATCTTTTCAATCCACCACAGTCCAGAGTGATTTTTGTCCCGTGAATTTTTGTAGTGCCAAACTCCTATGATTTGTCCTATTTAGATCATGGTTATATATTCTGCCATTCATGTTTACTTAGCTTCAGGAGTTTATTTTTGAATAGCCAAGTAGGATGAAAATTCCTCCTTCCAGGTGACAAGAACATCTTATACTATCTGTAGTCCCATATTTCAAACTTTTTTCAACAACCTAACATGTGATAGCTGCTAACTGATTACCTGGGCTTGTTAGTCACAGTGGAAGTGAATGGTAAGAAGTCTCTCCCTTTATTGGAGTATTGATAGAGATTCAATACTGTAGAAAGTCAAACACCATTGTCCCCTTGGAGAAAGAGATGCAAGCCAAGAAGGGAGCTGCCCAGAATCTAAGATAAATGTGCCAATGCATCATTTTACTGAAGATCAGAGGTGCATTTATGCAACACTTTCAAATTCTCTCAACTCCTCTGCCTTTATTTTTATTATTGGGAAGATACTAATAGTGAAGAAAATAAAGTGAAATAAGCATTGTG
This sequence comes from Myotis daubentonii, assembly GCF_963259705.1. Lineage (NCBI taxonomy): Eukaryota > Metazoa > Chordata > Mammalia > Chiroptera > Vespertilionidae > Myotis > Myotis daubentonii. The sequence goes on along the minus strand of NC_081843.1, from coordinate 83,439,357 downwards.
AAATAGTTACTTAAAATAGGGTCAGGAGGCTATTAAGTAAGTTAGGCCAAAGCACCCAAGGCACATCTCGTGTCTCATTTCCAAAAGCCCTATTGCTAAACCTGTTGCTAAACTCAGCTCAAAACATCCTGGAGCCATAAACATCCTGGAACAACCTCTACATGGGCATATCTGGACTTTACTTCCTTCCTTATAGGATTCAGCTCCCTCTGAACATATTGGAACTAACCAATCTCGGTTAACCTAGGCAGCAAGCCTTCATTTGCATGCAAGAATTACATTGTGTGGGTTTGGCCTTTATCAATCTTGCCTTTCCTGTTCTCTGCAGTGCACAGTTTGGGTTGCTACCTGAATCTGTGTCTCCAGATTGTGATCCTTTGCTCAAATTAATACATTTTTATAGCCTGTACCCTTCTTTTGGCTAACAACATGCGTACATATCTACTAGTATTACCTGAACTAGGCAGGTAGGCTCTCTTTTGTGGCCATAATATCCCTAACCTTTGTTTTCCCCCTGGCATTTACCTGAGTTCACCTTGCCTTGCAGCCATCAATCTGACACCAGAAAGCGGTGGAATTAGCAAAGAGAGCGTGGGAAACTAGAGGCATTACTGATGATTCCAGTAGGGGAAGAGAGCCAGCATAAGAATTGATTTTAACACAGTAATAGATCTCACACATTGAGCCCCACTATCTGAGATCCACCCAGAAAGGAAAATGCCCTCCACTTTTAATTTAGTGACAAACCCCAAACCATTGCTTCGTTTGAATCTGAGGGAAGCCATTTTCTTCTAGCGGGACATTGTGGGGAGAACAAGGAGGGGCCTCAGCACTGTCCACTACTTTGAAGGGGCAGTATGGGCCTCTGTTGCTTTTGCCAGAGGCTGCATTCCTCTTCTGCAGGTCCCCTACCTCATTCATTTTAATTAGACAGATGCCTAAATCTTATCTGTAGGTATCAGTCAGGGACAATGCTTGGGTTCCTGGCCAACCAATCAGACGTGACCTTCTCTTTCCAGAGACAGGATTTTTAAAAAAGAGAAATCACTCATCTGGAATGTTTCCGTACTAAAACTAAATTTATTTCTCTAAACGTTAGATCCCGGATCTGTATAGCAGGATCTTCTCCTGATAACTGTATTCTTCGACTTCAATTTTAAAATTATGTAAATAAATACAAGTAGACAGTGATTCTGGTTAAAATAAAGATACATGTGTCACTAGTATCAGTTTATTGTAGCATTGCCATTGTTAAATTCCTTTATTGTCACAGGGAAGAGTGAAAGCCAATTTTGGTGCATATATACTTTGCCTTAATTTAAATACTTCAAAAAAAGCATCAGTCTCTTTTCTGCTATGCAGCTCTTCTGCACATATTCCTAATTTCTCTATTGCCTTGGAAATTACAGTCCAATTGGATGGTCCTTCCCTGTTCTGGTGTAAATCCTCTAAAACAGGAAGAACAAGTGTCCAAAAACTATTGCCATACAGTTCTGTGAGAGACACAAATACCTGGAAGTCTCAAGACTTCAAATGTAATACTTGCTGGCCAAAGCCTAATAGGATGAGGAAATTGAGCAAATTTTGGACTTGAATTATTTTAAATGTAGAATTTGTTCTAAAGATTTAGGAAGACAGAAAAGGTTCCCCCCCCCCCCCCATATAGCTCTACTTAAATTATTGTTAGAAAAAGAACAACATTTTTGAGTGAATAATTGTTGGGCAGGATAAGTCTACCTTATTTTCTCCCCCATTGCCCCATCAGCATTACATGTGTATAGACAGACCATCCACTGAGTTCCCAGAGTTTTTATACTCTCTCTGTCTAACTGGTTATGATGCCTACTCTCAACTTAGGTTACAGAAAAATATATTAAGTGGGGGCTTTTTTTTTCAGTTTAACAAACAATAAATGGCTTCAAGTTACAGAGCTGTCTTTTCATCTTCTTAAACACAAGTGACTTTTTCATTACCAACTTTTGCAACACGGTTCTCAAAACAGCAACGCAAACATTCAAAAGGTACAGTTGAAGGGAGAGGGGAGTAAGAATACATAGCTTTGTGCAATTGCTGGAAAACAAAACAGGCATTCATCAAAAGCTGTGGTACATTTACACAGTGGAATACTATGCCGCTATTAACAAAAATAAAAAGGATCTTTTACCCTTTGAGACAGCATGGATGGGCCTGAAGATTATTATACTTAGTGAAATAAGCCACTCAGAGAAAAATAAATATCACTTATATATGGAATCTAATGAATCAAATGAAATATGAACAAAATAGGTCCAGAGATAGGGGAGCATGGAACAGACTGACAGATCTCAGAGGGAAGGGAGGGAGGGGGCAGGAAGAGGTTAACCAAATAACTTACATGCACATATGCGTAGTTCTTGGACACAGACAATAGTGTGATGAAGGCCTGGGATGGGGTGAGAGCCAGCTGGTGGAGGGGGTCAAAGGGGGGAAAATAGACATCTATAATACTCTCAACAATAAAAGTAACTTTTAAAATATTAGAGGCTGGATCTAACTATAACAAACTTTTTGATCCCGGTCAGGTCACATGGATAAAAATTTACATTCAAACGGAGCACCAAAATAACTTCCCTTCTGGAGGCAGTATAGATTCTAACCTCTTAGCAGGAGTGGCAAGGCTGAAAGAATAACTTTGGGGGGCAGAGGGCTGGAAGCTTGGAGTACTCCACAAATTTAAAGGGAAAGAAGTCAGTTTCTCTGAGACCTGTGGTGAAAAACAGGCCAGGGAGCAAATGTAACTTTGTACAAGGCTCTCAGAGACTCCCCAGAGAGGAGCACCCCAAGCTAGGCTTTAGGGCCCCATTATTTGAGGTAACCGCCTCTGAAATCACAGACAGGGATAAACCTACCTGGGCCCCATCGGCTGAAAGCCCAGAATTCCTTTTTGGAAACCAAGGTTCTGGTAACGTTGTGTCCCGGGTGGCCTGCAGGACAAACCCTGCATAGTGTTAGGACGCGCTACCCAGAGCTATTCCCTATGCAAAAAGGACCAGGGTGGTGAATTAGGAGGAAAGAGTCTGCATCTTTGGGATAAAAATTACCCATTTCAGGTGCCTTGGGGAATGTCAGCGGGAGCCCGGCCGCACACTCAGGCCCCTCCCTCTTTGCTGCCGGACCACGCCATCCTGGCGCCTTCCGGGTCTTTCCGGCACCAGAGCCTATTGGGACCCCAGGGCGCGGCCGTGGCCAATCTAACTGTGGTCTAGCGGCGCTTCCGCGCGTCCAGGGGCCTTGGCGCAGGACCCAGTCCGGATCGTCCGCTGCGCCCGGTGCGCTAGGCGTCTCCAGCGGCGGGCGGGCGCCTCCCGCAGTAGGTAAGCGGCGAAGCTTGTCTCTCTAGACTTGCCTGCATCCGGACAGAAAGAAGTCCGCTCTCCCTCCCTCCAGTGTCAGTTTCTTTGGTGAGTGCCGACGCCAGGGCCAGCGCAGGTAAAATCGTGCCGCACTCTCCCACTGGCCAGCCTTGTACTTGCAAGTCCGCTGTAAGAGACAGCTTCTGGCCGCTTGTTTTGAATGCAAGAAAGCAAAGCATGGGCCGTGCTCGGGAGTGTTCCTGTGCGAGTTTACGGGGAGAGGTGGGGATTCCCAGGGACACCACAGCCACAGCGAAAAGCAAGCCCTCCTGCCTTTCCCGCCGAGGAAACTGTGCCTAGGGTCGAGCGAGGGCTTAAATGGGAGCTGGGAAAGGAAAGAAGGGATGAGACAGGGGAAAAGGGAACGTTTCCTGGACAGGAGAGCCAGGAATTGGGACGGGGTTAGGAAAGGAGCAAAGTCCTTGAAACTTAAGTCCAAATTCCAGCAGCGGGGACAGCAGGTGGGAACCCTTACGGTTGGAACGGCGGCGGCTGGGTGTAGTTGATTTTACGTGTGGATTTTTTGCCCTGAACGGCTGAGTCTTAAAGTTTCGCCGCGAAAATTTGGGGAGCATATGTGGGAGGCGATTGCTGGGACAAAACATTCTGAGGCCAAAGTTAGAGCCAGGGTCGCTTCTTCAAACCCGGGAAGTTTCCCGCATCCTCTTGCCCCGCCTGGGGCGCCTCCTCGTAATAGGGTTCTCCCTGCGAGGTGTGGGTGTGTGTGGGGGGGAGGGAGGGGGGGCGGGAGGCGGGGGGGGGGGAGGGGGCGAGGTCTGGAAGCCGCAGGCGGAGCCACTGAGAAAGAGAAAAAGCAGCAAGTTATCTTAAGTATTGATTCCAGAGGGTTGCGGGAGGCAACGTGGATGGGGCGGGCCTACTGGGCGGCTGCTCCCCCATCATCATCCGCGGCAGAACTTGCATTTGATGATCTTCTTAAAGGCGTTTTGGAAGTCCTTGTTGAAGTAGGCGTAAATGACAGGGTTGAGCAGCGAGTTGGCGTAGCCGAGCCAGTTTATTATGGCGCCCAACAGACTGGGCATGTGGCAGCTGTTCTGGCAGAAGGGCAGGACCAGGGCCACGATGAAGAAGGGCAGCCAGCAGAGGATGAAGGTGCCCATAATGATGCCCAGTGTCTTCACCGTCTTCCTCTCGCGGGCCAGAGCCATTTTGCGCTTTGCCTCGGCGTTGCGCTCATTTTTGTTCTCCAAGGAGGTGGGAGCACAGGGGAGAGAACCCGCCTCACAGGGTAAGGGCAGGTGCTCTTTGGAGTGGCCCATCAGGTGCACTTCGATCACCTCCAGGGCTGCGCCATCCTCGCCCTGTCGCACAGCTCCATTGGCGCACTGGCTGCCCCCGGCCCTATTCTCCACGCCCTGCCCCCATCCTCTGCTCTCCGGCTCTCCATTTATGCTCTTCCTGGGCTGCAGGGCTGGCGACGCCCCAGGCCGGGTGTCCGCTCTCTTCTTCACCTTCTTCACTGTCTTGCGGATGCGAAAGCGCGCGGCTCGAAAAATGCGCCCATAGAGAACTAGCATGAGTAGCAGCGGGATGTAGAAAGCGCCGAAAGTGGAGTAGATGGTGTAGCCATGGTCCTTGCTGATGGTACACGCGTCGGGGTTCGAGCGGTCTTCCGGGGTGCGCCAGCCCAGCATGGGAGGGATGGAGATCAGGAAGCCAATGAGCCAAGTGAGCGAGATGAGCGCAGCGGCACGCCGGGGCGTCCTCTTGTTCAGGTAGTCGATGGGGTCCGTGATGGCCCAGTACCTGTCCAGCGCGATGGCGCACAGGTGCAGGATGGACGAGGTGCAACACAACACATCGAGGGAAATGAACAGGTCACAGGTGACCTGTCCCAGCGTCCACTTGTTGAGCACCTGGTACAGCGCGGCCATGGGCAGCACTAGCACCGACACCATGAGGTCGGTGACTGCCAGCGAGCCGATCAGATAGTTGGCCACGTTCTGCAGGGAGCGCTCCAGAGCAATGGCAGCAACTACGCACGCGTTTCCCAGCACCGCACTGAAGATAAGGGTGCCCAGCAGCAGAGAGGTGACCACTTGGTAGCTGAAGGTCACGTCGGAGATGCCAGTGGCATTGCCGTTTGTCCCGAAGGGACCTTCGGAGGACGTAGTGTTGTTGCCCTGTCGGGGGCTGAGCACATCCATGCCTGCGCGCCCGGCAGGGGAGGGGGAGGGAGAACGAGCTGCGGGAGGATCCCTGGCCCCTCCCCCTGGGGTCGCAGCCCCTTTCTCCGGGGGGGGGGTGTCGGGGGAGGGGATGCAGGGGCTCAAGCAGGAAGTTCTTACTGCTCAGGAGAAGGCATCTCGGAGGAACAGCTTCTAGGGCTCCGTGGGCTCCCTGGGTCCAGCGCGTTCAGGAACTCCAGGTGGGAAACGAGTTGTCCGGAGAACAGCTCCGAGATCTCAGGGCGACAGAGAAGTGGCCGGAATGCCTGTCTCTCGCTGTTCATTTTACTTTGCCGCTGCCCAACTGCTGCCGGAGCCGAAGTCTCCCCACCAGCAAATAGTCTCCAATCCTAGAAGTGTCTGGAATATTGAAACCCCATCCTCCACGGTCATTCTGTGACCCTCCTCTCCTTGATTCTCTCCCTCCCTCCCACTCTTCTCTTTTTTAAAGCCTCCCACTTCCACTCGCCTTCTCTCCACTAGCCTTCCCTTTCAGTTTCCCTCTCCCTTCTCTCACCCTTTCTTTATCCCTCTGTGTGTCGCTCAGACAGCCAGTCTCCCTCCCTCCCACGCTAACCCTCCCCTCCTAACACTTCCCCAACCCCGAGTGTCTCTTTCCTCTGGGTGCCCGCCCTCCTCTGCCTCTAGCTCAGCAACTTAGCGTTCAAACCTCTTTTGTCCCCACACTTAGAACTCGCTTGCATACACTTGATCTCCTGGTCAGACCGACATTGCAACAAATACCTTTGCCTCCCACCCAGCCAAACTCGAGGGGAAAAGTCTAGCTATCCATTGCTTTATATTTCTGTCAAATTCTTAAGTAGAGTCGGCATCATATAGTGGCAGTTGGAAATAAGGAAAGGAGACACTAGAAGTCTGAGTGGGAGGGGGGGCGATGGACAACCCTAGGTCAGTATGTAAATTATGGTAAATTGATGGGATGAAAATGGAGTGTCAGAATTTTACAGACCACCCCATCCATCATTTTACATTTGACTCCCTTGGGGAGGATGTTGCCTGTGACCTTCTTTAACCTTGGGGAACTGGGGGAGAAAGGAGTATAAAGTTCCTGTCAAAAGGCAAATAGTTACATTTCCAAAGGAAAACACTCAATTCGGTATGTATTTAGAACACGCTTACACAAGCCTTCCCATCATCATCTACCGTTTTTTCTTTCTTCTTAATTATTGTTCAGTATTATAGATGTCCCCTATCCCCCCCTGCCTTTCTCCCTCTCTACCTATCCCCTGCCCCACCCCAGGCCTTCCCCACGTTATTGTCTGTATTCATGGGCTATGCATATATTTTCTTTGGTTAATCTCCCCTCCAACCCCCACCCCCACTTCCGAGATCTGCCAGCCTGTCTCATGCATATATGTCTCTGGACCTAAATTCAGTGAACATTGCCATTCCCCATAGCTTTGTGGTGCATAAATTTAGGGGAGGGACTCTTGTCTATGTGTTGCAATGAGTTCGGGCATTTTATATGGCTTTTTGCTTTTCTTACCAGAAAGAAATCTCTAAAGGAGAATGTAGTGGAATCCCTGGTCACTGGCCCCAGAGTTTCTCTTAAACTCAGAAACTGGATTCAGCACCTGGGACAGCTCTAGGCAATCAGGACTTATGCCGCCACCTTCTGGCAAATGCTTTAGAGCGCCATCTAGGAGCCTTTGTCATGCAAAAATTAAGCAGGTATTGAAATCCCTTAACTTCAAGAAAGAGAAAAAAAAATGGTTATTAAAAGAAAAGAAACATTGAGTCATGTATTTTTATTCTATTTCCTTAAAAAAATTAGTCTTCTCTTTTGCTCTTAATCATATATACCAAGCTTATATTGTCTAGCTCGTTTTGAAAGCCTGCAGCATCTGTCATTCACAAGTTTTCTCTAGGAATGAGATCTTAGTAGACATAAGCAAACACTTTCTCACCTTCATCTGTGTTGGTTTTGTTCCAACAAAGCCTGCACTCTGTGACTCACACGTTTGCACACATTCACCAACGGAGGGGAGGAGGGGCAATATTGGATTTTCCAAATGAGGATGACTTCACATAGAAAACAAAGAGGCTGCTATTGGTTGGTTCTAAGCTATTTCCTTTATCAAGGAAACCATATTTAATCCCATTTGAACATGGGTAAAGAATTATATTCCTGAACTCTAAATAGATATGTAAATAACAAATTCACTTATACATTCTGATAGCATGACTGAAATAAAGGAAAAGTACAGAATGCAATCCCAAAAGCAGATGACTCCAGATAACATGCACAGATTCAGTCCAGATAGCAATAGTCTTAATATTATTTTCAAATTTGAGCTCTGAATTTCATAGCTTTCAATTCTTTAAGACCAAGCAAAAGAGCAATCACCAAAGCATCAAAGAAAATCTAATTGTGCCAATGCATACAGCACAGGGCAATGTGTTTGGAGAAGGATTGTTTTACAGTGCAGTGCTGGGCAGTTTCCACTTAATCACTTCAGCATGCTGCAATAAGGAACCTGGCATTTGTAATGATTCATGGGATTGAAAAAACAGATGAGGATACATGGTGATTCCGGCTATGGACTCTGAAGATTCTTTTAAAATTTTGTGAAGGTTCTCATTCCCCTTTTTAAAATTTCCTGACAAACACAGAACTAAATAACTTCGTTAAAATATAGTTGCATGTCCAAAGATTATAATAGCAAAATAATTAAAATCTGGATTCTCTAAAGATAAAACTCTGGAAATATAATTGATAAATATAAACAAAGAGTAAAATAAATTTAAATTTTAAAAAGTAAATATATACATATTTGTGTACATACAGGGGCATATTTGAATAGGAATTATATCAGATTTAGCACATATAAATAAATATATGTCAGTAAATATGTCAGTAATTATGCATTCTTCTATTGGATCCCAAATGGTTTAATAACTGACAATTTTTTTTTAAGAATGCTAAAATTTTGAAGTTAATATTTATGAGGACTGGCATTTGCTATTCTACTTTAATATTTTATGATGCAGCATTCTTACTCAAGTTAGAAAAATGTTCATGTTCATGTATTCCTTCCCAATAATGTACACAATATTTCAAACATTTCATTCTTTAAAATGTATAACAAGTTTTTTAGGCATTCTGATGAACACCAGGAAGAAAGCAGACATATAAAAGGATATGCAGCACTAATTATGCTTTCATAGCAAATATAGTGACTCATAATTATGTATAACATGTTGAATGATTCTGTGATATATATTAAAAGCAGAATGATGTTGCATTTCACCATGTTCACACTTTGCCGAGTCTGCCATGTTAACCCTTAAAAATAAAGAAACATATATAAAAAAATGGTGCAAGCCAAAGATTCTGGATAAAGAGTTAGACTCTGGTTCTTGAAGGCCTCTGAAATCCGCCTAAAGAAAAGCTAGTCTTAACGCAGATATTATGATGACATCATTTGGAAACAATACTTCCAGTCCTTCTGCTTTTATTTCTTGTTTGAATTTACTAGGTGCAAGTATGAGCTTGTCAGTTATGGATCTAGAGTATGATACATCATCCATCATATGAAATTTCTCTAATGTAGTTTATGGGAGATAAAGATTTTTAACATCTTTACAGGAAATTTGATGTAAGCCCAGAATTTCAATGTAGTTCTCTGTTTAGGGACATGGAGATAAAAAGATATTAGGCTAAAGTTTTGCTAACTGTCCTATCATTAATGAAGTCTCAGGAATGGTTGAGGTTTCTCAGTAACTGATATGTTTATCCATAGTCCCCAAATTATGACTAATTCATTAATGAGTCAGTAACCTATATAGTAAAGAGTTGAAATTTTACTTAGGAGATTACAAGAGTGCTTTAAAAGCCCCTATTTAAAAAGATTTTACTTTTCTTCAAGTAATTTGATTAGGATAGATTATTTTTTTAAACTCAAAATACCATTCTGAATTTAATTCTCCTCAATCCTCAAATTCTAAAGTAATAGGGCAAATATAGTTTTACCAGCACTGTGAAATTTTACTGGAATTCACCAGGAAAAGAAACTTTAAAGAGAAATGTTTGCTTAAATAATTTAGGAAACGCAGATTACCAGTGAGAATTAACTGGTCATTTAAAAGAAATGCAAGCAAAATTCCAGAGAATAAATTCTCCTTTAAACCTAAACATGCTGTGTGTGTGTGTGTGTGTGTGTGTGTGTGTGTGTGTGTGTCTAATGCTCACTATCCACTTTGCTCTGATGATGCCATTCCTTCACTGCCCTTTCTACTAGGTCAGGCACTTCTCAGAGGCTCATGAGTGAACTGGGTTTTCAGTGGGAAAATACAAACAGTGGAAGCCTCAGTCTCTGCTTCTGAGAACCTTAACAATGGCTTGGTTCAGTTAACGCACATGCTAAAAACAGCAGGTAGAAAGTGAAAGCAGTTTAGCAATGTGTTCACTAGGTGTGTGACCTTGGGCAGGTTATTTAACCCTTTTGTTTTCTCAGTAGTAAGTGGGTGTGATAATAGACTTGTGAAGATTAAATGATTTAATCCACTGCTGTCCCATAATAAACACGGAATAAGGTTAATCAATAATAGAAGTAATAGTGATACAAAGTAATAATTATTCTCTCTCTACTGATAATTTCTGAGGAATGTAGAGAAAGAATTATGTGGGCTTAAAGGAAAGAGCCAGAGCCTAAAAAGAAAACAATTAAGGCCCTTTCAGGGGAGGATTTATTATGAAAACAATTTGCAGATGAATATGACATTCTCCCTGTTTCTTAAAGTATTTGGAAAACTTTCAATTTTCTAGGCAATTCTGAGTACAAGACCAGTGAAAAAAGATGTGACCTCTGCATTCTGGAACTTCTTTTTTTATATTTTTTATTGCTTTTTTTTGGGGGGGTGACATTGGTTAATACAATTAGATAGGTTTCATGTGGTGGAGTAGGTGGATGTTATACTCACCTCCTCCCAGGACCAAACTGGAACTTCTTGACTTAAAGTATAAATCACTAAGGGGTGGGGGGAGAAAGAATGTGTCAACAAAGGTTTAATAATCAGTATTGGATAGTAGTCAGCCCTTTTTTTCTAGGAGCGCAACCATTTGAGCTCCTAGAAAAGCATAAAATAAATAATTGTATAAAATAAATAATTGAAATTCATAGATTCCCAATAAAATGTTTAAAAGTACAGTAAAACCCAAAAGGTAGTTGCCAGAAGCTGTTGGGGTCGAGCCCCAGCAGGTCCAGGGGTCCCCAAAGGTGTGGACGGAGTCGGCGAAGAAGGAAGGACACAGAGACAGCGTTCAGTTGATCAGCAGCCTAGCCAGGATCTCTAGCCCGGATCTCCAGAGAGGTTCTGCTTCGGATCTCCAGCGAGGTTCTGTAGCCATGTTCCCTCGCTAGGTTCTCCAGCCAGGTTCTGTCCAGGCTCTCCAGTCAGGTTCAGTGTCCAGGTTCCAGTCAGGTTCTCCTGCCAATCTCTGTAGTCAGGTTCAGTCCAGGATCCCTTGCCATGTTCTCCCGCTAGGCTCTGTCTCTAGGCTCCGAGGCCAGTCCCTCTCCAGGATCCTCTGGCATGCTCTCTCCAGCGAAGTTCTTCTGTCTCTAGAGAACGCTCCCTGTAGGTTCCTTGCCTAGGCTCTGTCTCTCTTGGTCCTGTCTTCTGAGTTCTGTCTGAGTTCTGTCTCTTTCTGTCTTGTTCTGTGTTCTGAGTTCTGTGTGTTTCTGTCTTGTTACAACTGTATTTATACCAGTTGATTCAACCCTATCAATCTCTATTACAAAGGTTAGGGCGTTTCTTATCTCCATTCCAGGGAGAAAAGATTATGTAGTTTAAGCATGATTGTTCGTAGTTAAAGGGATTAATTACCCGCCTGGCACTTAGTTGAGGGGTTTTATTCCCTCCCTAACTTCAGGGGAAAATCCCTACCTGGGGATTCAACCTTTCTCAGAGAGGTGACCTTGGTTAAAACACAGCGCCAAGAAGGTGAGCAAACATATTAAGAACCGTATGCCATATATGCCAGGTCCCTTGAAACAGCAAGCATGGACCGGCTCCCGGCAAGAAGCCAATTCCAGCATGTCATAATTGCAAGAGTTTCATCAAAAGGTTGATGGAACTTGGGGACTCAACAAGGGCTGAGTCACATATGTTGTCCCCTGTTGGGAATGGCTGAGGGCATTTCCCCAAACCTGATAAGGGATGATTGCTTGCTGCCAGACAGCTCAGGGCATCTTAATTTACATGTTATTTCCTCCTACTGGCCAAACACCTGAACAGCCATAGGCTAATTCCCCCAATCTGACAATGGACTGTCTAAACCAGCCGTGGGCAAACTACGCCCCACGGGCTGTCGTTTGAAATGAATAAAACTAAAAAAAAAAAAAAGACCGTACCCTTTTATGTAATGATGTTTACTTGGAATTTATATTAGTTCACACAAACACTCCATCCATGCTTTTGTTCCAGCCCCTCTGGTCCAGTTTAAGAACCCATTGTGGCCCTCCAGTCAAAAAGTTTGCCCACCCCTGGCTAAACCCTACCCTTTGAAGTGTATATCTCCACCTCACCTCAGGACAATTTGTGTTAATAAAAAGCATGGGGTCCTGAGATCGTGGTTTCTTAAGCTAAGCTCCTCTGACCCCCAAAAGCCTTTCAAAATTATGCTTGTCTCTGGACTCTTTATTAAGTTACATACAGCCTTTCCCCAGATTGCTGAACCCTTCTTGATGCTGGAATAAGAACCCCGGCAGGTAGCATTTCTGTTGTAGGTAATTATCAGATGATAGTGATTATAGTTATATAGTGTTAATAAGTGTACTTTCCTAGCCCCAATTCCTCTACACTGCCGCTTTCTGACAATATGGTTATGGCTCACTTCTAAAAGGATAAGACCATAGTGGAGATGAGAAAACTGTCTGAAATGTTAGCTTAATATTTTCTGTTAATCTACATATAGTTGGAAATTAAACCTAGTCTTATTAATTACTTGAAGCAAAAATTTACTGTATTTAATTTAATAATAGTTGAAGGGAAATGCCTACATTTTTATTAGCTTTCGCAAGTAACACTTTTGTTATACAACTAAAAGCAATACTCAATGCATTATTTTAATCTTGTTTTAAACATGCTACTAATATAAAAGCAACAATTATGATTACAAAATACCAGTCTTTAACTGTTGGGTCTATTGAAGCAGTAATGTGTCAATGGGGAATAGTGGCTCGGGGCCAAGAGTTCTGGATTCAAATGACTACTCTGCCATTTACTAGCATTATAATTTTCCTTAATTTTTTTCATTTTATTATGCAGTATACATGAATTACCAAAAATTTAAATAATAATATGGTGCTTGTACATTTTTTAAATGCATTTAGTACAATGAGAAAATAGAATTCTCTACTCTGCAAAACCACTACCTACATGAAGCTATCTGACCTGAGAAACTGTTGTCACTCAGTCATTCAAAGTCCCAACTAAAGAGAAGGTGTTGCTCAGCAGTAGGCAGGCAGAGAGAGAGGGCAATATGGTGTCCTAGCCAGCCTTCCTGAAAACATGCCCTGAGGGCTGCCTGGATCATTCTTAGTCATCATGTTTTTAAAATGTAGCCTCTAGTCCACGTTGGCGGATCCTGACTACTACCTGGATTATCTGCTTGATGACTTCCTCAACATCCCCTTTCTGACTTTCTGTCAGTCGATATAGCAGATATTTCAAAATGGTGAGGGACTGCAGAATTCTTCTAACCCAAACTTAATTAGTTTTCAGAAAGGAAACTGAAAGTCCTCAGAGTTAAGTGATTTGCCCTAGATCACACAATGGGTGCCTCATATTTCCCTCCCTGCATCTGTCAAAGGACCCCTAACATGATCATCCAGGTTTAAGACTAAACTGCAGCCAGCTCCAATGGAAAATTTCCAGAGAACTTGAAACAGATGAAAGAAGTTGAAGTTTGTGTTTAATCTATTCCTTCCTTGCTTCCTGTCTTCATTCATTTGTACAATAAGCACATATGTCTTCTATGAGCCTGGCAGCATGACATCGACTAAAACCATAAAGATGGAAAGACAGAGTCCTTGCCTTGACTCATTCACTGAAGCATGTTCCCCAGCCACCCTCGGGGAAGCCTCATTGGGAATGGGGACGGTCCTGGCCCAGTCACTCATTTTTCCATCAATGACTGTATTTATTGAGTACTTTCTATTTTTTCTAGGCTTTTGGTATATGATGATGAAGGAGACATAGACATATCCCTGCATTCAAGGACCTTATACAGAAATTAGTAGAGAAAAACTATAAACAGGTAAGCAAATAAATGAATACATGAGATAGTTTTGGGTGCTGATATTGGCATGAGGAAGACAAAATTGAGTGACCTGGTGGAGTAATTGGAGGCATCTACTCTTATGGATTTGGTGTCCCAAGTAGATTCTGGGAAAGGATCTGGGGTGTTTATCTAAGGCGTCCCTTGAGATAAACTTTAACCGTGCAGGTGTTGGGACATTCAAGTAGTTGCTAGCGAAGAGGCTACTCTAAGCAAGCAGGACCAAGGGCAGGCCTAGGATATAAAAGACCAGAAGCTTTAATTTCAATTTTAAGCATATGCAAAGTGAACATACAGCACATATTATGAGCCTCAGGAAGTTCATTTAGAAATACGGAGAGAGAGAGAGAGAGAGAGAGAGAGAGAGAGAGAGAGAGAGAGAGAGAGAGAGAATATCTCCATATACCAGCCGTGGGCAAACTATGGCCCGCGGGCCGAATTCGGCCCGTTTGAAATGAATAAAACTATTGAAAAAAAAGACCGTACCCTTTTATGTAATGATGTTTACTTTGAATTTATATTAGTTCACACAAACACTCCATCCATGCTTTTCTTCCGGCCCTCTGGTCCAGTTTAAGAACCCATTGTGGCCCTTGAGTCAAAAAGTTTGCCCACCCCTGCCATATATGTTGTTTTCTGGTAATAAAATCTGATTAAATGTGATTGTGAAAGGACAGAGCAGGACTGATGGAAGCCGCAGGGTGTATAAGTTACTCAGCCTGCTCTTATCTCGGCCAATGGGAAAGCGGGGGAAACTAGCCCAAGGCCAAAAGTATGCTGGCCACCGCCCCCCCCCCACCCCCCCCACCCCCGTCTTTGTGTAACCAGACCCTAGCTGCACCCTGCCCCAACCCCCGACCCCAAGCCCTATAAATTCTTTGTTCTCTTGGAATTCGGGGCTCTCTCTTGCACCCAGTAATGGAGGCAAGGGGGGGACCAAGCGAGCTTGTATAGGAGACCCTCTGCTTTTGCATCGGACTGGCTGGTTCCCTGGTGTGGTTTCCTTGGGGATCTTGAAATCTGGGCATAACATTTTGGGGGCTCGCCAGGATCCCCAGCACCATTGAGGGACCCCCCCAGTCCGGAGGGCCCGCCTGACTGACCGCGGTAGGTGTTTGTATGTCATTGTATGTTTTATATCTGTCCGGTGTGAGCTCACGTCTGAAATCTGTAATCGTAATAGCCCACATGGCCTAAGGTGGACGCACTGGGGGGGCCACGGGCGGGAGGAGCCAAGGGACGCCTCGATCCTCCGTCTGAAGGGGTATAGCTTTGCTTCCGCGGAGTCGGAAGGTCTGTAGGAACCCCCTTAATCTGAGACAGGCAGGAGGAGTCGGGGGGGCGCCCCGATCCTCCATCTGAAGAGGGGAAATTTTGCTTCCGCGGAGTCGGAAGGTCTGTAGGAACCCCTCAATCTGAGAAAAGGCGGGTCGCTCCTGCTGGTTGGCGCGCAGCCAACGTCTGGCTTTGGGTTTGTTTTGTTTTTTGTCTTTGTTTTTTGCTTCCATGGAGTTGGAAGGCTGTATTTCTTTGGGCCCTTTAGTTGTTTGTGTTTCCGTTTTATTTTGTGGGCTTGCTGGATTAATAATTTCAAGGAGATTGGGGGAGGCTTTAGAGCTCCCTCAGGAATGGGGAAGTTGTTAGGAGTTGAATGGATTGTTTAAACTCTGAATGAATGTCTGATGAAAGTGTATGAATGTGGAGGGAGGGGGGACTGCTCTCACCCCTCCTTTGTGTGGCGGTCGGGCGGCCGCCTGAGTGAGGGTCTGTGGAAACAGGTCACCCCCTCCCCAAGTATTCTAAAATTAAAATCCTTCTTGTAATTGAAAAGCATTTACAAATTTATAAATGCATCCGGGATTTCTGTGCACATGCAAAGGGAAAAGGCCAGTTTAAAAACGAGTGCGCATAGTTTTGAGCTGGACTTGACTTTTTGCTGTGTACAGAATAAAAACCCGAGACTGTTTTGGTCTTAAAAACTGTGAAGATGAACCTGAGAAAGAAATGCAGACAGGTTTCCCAAGGCGATTTAAAGTAGCTCTTTTGAAATTTCCCGCCCTGAGGCAAGTACCACCAGGAAGTTGCTGCTTACTAAGGGAGGATAGAATTTCAGAGGTGGAGTTTTAAGGCGGAGTTTTACTGCGGAAATGCGGATGGGGCAAAAAGTGTGCTAGCCTCGCGGATTTATTTAATACTTAATAAATTAGCAATCACGGTCTTAATATAATTTCAGTGGTATGATAGCAGTAGAACCACAGTTATACATAATATCATAAACAAATTAAGAGTAATTGATTCCATGGTCAAGACTAAATCCTATTATGTTGAGAACTGTTTTTAAGTGTTGAAAATGTTTTCCTAAGTTTTACCTAGGTTACCCAAGAAAGATTTTTCTTTTTTCTGTGTCTCTTAAAATGTATTGCTAATCACCTAAGAATTAAGGCTAAGAGTTCTAGCTACCTGGAAAGCATGGCCTTGGTGTGATAGGAGGAAAAAAGAAATGTTAAATGGATGGTAGACCAGTGAGCTGGGACTGGTCACTAATGGTGGATTGTGAGAAGGGCTGGTTGTGGCCTAACTTCTCCTTCCTTGGTACCCCTGAAACGTCAGAGGGTACTTCTGGCCTTGGTTTTCCAATGTGTTTAATCTGTCAATTTTGTTGTTTCGCCGAAATCCTCTTGAGAGACATTGAATGATTCTTTCCTTCCTCTTTAACTTTTGGGGGACTGTGTGAATGGATTAATAGCTTCTAGATGGTATTCACCATCTCTGAGACTTCCAGAGAGAAGTCAAAACTCAGACTGGCTACACAACTGAAACTGATTTGTTGGTATTTTGTGATATAAATGTGGACCGTTTCTATCTGGATGAGACATAGGTCAAAAGTCCTGTCCTAGGATGTGAGAAAGGGAGGCCTCCACATCTGTTCCTGTCTGCTCAAGATCCCAAGACTGTAAAGGTAGACGGCGTCGCGACCTGGATCCATCACACTCACGTCCGGTCAGCGGATCCATCCATGACCCAGAAAGACTTCATCACCAAATGGAGCATCGATCGAGATCAACGCAACCCACTCAAGCTCAAGCTACGGCGTGCTCGACCTGCCTGATGCCGGTAACATGACTCGCGATCGCTCCTGTCACCAGGAGCCCCCACAATACTGTGTAATACACCTAGATAATGCCTGCATCTTCATGGACATGGCTCCAAAGAGACAAGGACCATTTATAGGATCACATGTTTAGTGGTAGATTTGGCTACCTGAAGCGGCATGATGCCAATATTATGTTTATGTTATATTAACCTTTGATTCTTTTGCAGGTTTGAATGTATGTTGGCTGTTCTGGAAGGGAGCTGTGTGGGGTGACCCCCAAAAGTAAAGGGTGTCTAGCTGCCAAGAGGACAAGTGCCCAACTGGGCAGGGAAGGGTGCCCATCAGGTTTTGGTCTCTGTTGAGAGACAGCTAACAGTTGACAGCCTGTAATACTGTCTTGCAGGCCTGGGTCACCATGCCCATGTCAGGGGTAGTGAAGCTGGAGGGAGCCTGTTTAGACTAGAAAGTCTGAGGCATGGTTATGCATAGAAAGAAGGTTTTATACCAACAATTACTGTTTTGTTTTAAATCCATGAAAAGGAATTAGCAAGGAAAGTCAGAAAATCTTAGAGTAGATCAATATGTTTTTCTCCTTATGTAATTCCTCCGAAATCTGGCAATGCTAAGTAAGTACGTTTCCTTGCATAGATTCAGTAAGACTGGTTCCTAATAGTGGTTTTATTAACGGAAAACTTTGACTGGAGTATCATGTTTTGAAGAGCCCTATCTGAGCTCTAAAGACTTGAAGCCACTAAGAATGCCACGAAGAAAGCCTGGTATCCTGCCTGGGAGCCCTGAAGATGGCTGGCGCTGGAGCGTCAGGCCCATGCCCTACCATCACTGGCGGTTGGTAAGAGTAGAAGGGGAGCAGTAAAGATGCCTCTGCATCCCTGCGGAACCCCCACACACTCTGGGCCACAACGAGTAGGAGGGCTACTGAGATGGGCCTTAAAGCCTGGAGCGTGGGCTCAGGTGGAGTTGCTACAGGTGAGGGATTCACCTAACTCAGCAGATACTGCAGGCAGACCTGATGGCATCTGGATGGCTTGGCTTCCTGGCCCTACGGGGCACATTAAGGTTCAACCATGAAATTCCAGCAAAGGTAGTCAGTTACCATTCTTGTTGTGTTTATGCTCCTCATACATCCATGCCACCATATCATTGCTTACAATTCCCTCAACCTGGCATATTCATCCTCATCATCTGCACCAAAGAAAATTCCTACCTGGAACACAAAACAATGCCCACGACCAAGCCTTTAATAACTACACAGTAGTTCTCTACTTTAGTTTGAAATTCACCTAGTTAGCTTTTAAAATAGACCAGTACCCCAAGACAATTAAATAAGAATTTCTAAAAGCCCACCAATGACAGCAGAATGTGTTACAAACAAGAAATTCTTTATAGTGGCCTACCATGGAAAGTAAATGAGTAATTATCTCCTTGACCTTGTACTTAATGAGAAAAACTGCATAGCAAATTTGCTTTGGTTCTGGCTGGGCTCAAAGTCTATACAGAAATAGACATTTCAGTGAGTCCTTTTCACCTTTTCATTGAGAAAAGAGAAAATGGTATGAAAATATTGCAGAGAGAACACATTTAAGTAGCTGTCAAACCTGAATGTGCATAACAATCACTTGAAGACTTTGTTAAATGCAGACCCCCAGGCCCAGCCACTGGAGATTCTGATGGAGTAGCCTCGGGCCTGTATATTTGAACAAAGCCCCCTATATGATTCTGATGCTGGTGGTCCATGGGCCAATGGGAAATAGGAGTTTACTAAAAGATGCCCCTTTTTGAAATGCATAAATGCCTCTTCCTGATTCTTACACAAGCCCAAGGGCCCTTTGACTGCTTTTTAGAGGAAACAGAATTAAGAAAATGTAAATCTGGAGGCAAATTTCAAATATCACAACAGTCATGACAGCTGAAGCCAAAGGACAGCAGAGAGAAAAGAAGCTCGGGCAGCAACTGGAGATAGCCAGGAGCTGAGCGCTCTGGCTCTAGGAAAGTACACAGGTGGGGAAGGCAGATCTGGGTGAGAGGAAAGAAACCTGCTAGCAACAAGAGCAGATCCTCTGTGGTGAGGAGGCTGCAGAGTAAGGTCCCAGCTGCTCGCCTAGACGTCAGATGTAATAATCCTGCCCTTCTTAGATGCAAGCTCCTCTAATCAAGCTGTGAAAAATATGCTAACTGTGGCCTGCTATTGTCTGCATAAGGCTAATTTGGTCCTACCCTGGGGCTTCCATTCTCACATCCCTGTCAGAAACAAACTGCTTCAAGTGTAGGAAATGTGAGCCTCAGGAAGTTCACTTAGAAATACGAAAAGGCTTCTCTGTGAGGCAGAGATTGGGGAGCAACGAGCAGCCTAGCTTCTCCAGCAAAGCCATGGGGTAGACTGTGGCTTTCCAGCACCCATTCTCTCCATTCGGAGTCAGCAGGAAGTAACAGAATAGAACACAAAGTGCAATAACCCATAGCGGGCCAAATGCATAATAACTATGGACTCCTTCCTTCCTGATCGCATTTGTTTATTCACCATTTTTTTCTTTTCATTCTAAAAATACTTTAAAGCATTTATTATGTGTTTTAGCTTAGTTCTCTTAAATGCGGAATCTGGGACAAAGAATATTGGGTACAAGTAATGTCTTTGGAAGTGGATTCCAAGAAAAGAAGTGAGGAGGTGGAGAGAGGGGGAAGGGAAAGAAGAAGAGCCCATGAGCATACAGCAAGCACATGGAGGACCTCCCCATGTCTCCTAAAGCATGGCGATGGAGCAGTTATCTGAGGGTGCCAGTCCACCCTGGTGGAAGGTTAACCTGTGGTTGTTAACCTCCTACACTCTGCTAAGCTCCACATACCCACAGGGTAAGGTCGCTGGACCCTTCACCCCCTTCCAGTGTCCAGGGTCATGGAGGAATCCAGGGCAAAGAGCAAGATGATGAAAGGCTGTCAGCTGAAGTGGGTTGAGCTTGCATGACTGCGCCATGCTGCCCTAGAGAAGCTCAGCTCAGAGGGGAGGCCAAGAGAGTGTTGTTGGAGGTTCGTGTGTGTCTACTACAGTATGTCAGGCTCTGCTAAGCTACAGAAGTGAATAACTTATGTTCTCCACCTTCTAAGAGTTCTTTGTCTTGTAAGAGAGAGAAACGTTAAGCTACGGTACCATTCATTATGAAATCTGCCATAGTAATGATATATAAAAAGCTTTATCAGAAAAAGGAGTGGGAATCCTCAACAAAATCTTAGCAAATCGGATCCAGCAGTACATCAGAAAGATCATACACCATGACCAAGTAGGATTTATCCCAGGGATGCAAGGATGGTACAGTATCCGCAAATCAATAAACGTGATACATCACATAAACAAATCGAAAGAAAAAAACCACATGGTCATATCAATTGATGCAGAAAAAGCATTTGACAAAATTCAACACGCATTTTTGATAAAAACTCTCAGCAAGGTGGGAGTAGAAGGATCATACCTCAACATAATAAAAGCCATATATGACAGGCCCACAGCCAGCATCATACTCAACGGACAAAAACTAACAGCATTTCCCCTAAGAACAGGAACAAGACAAGGATGCCCCCTCTCACCACTCCTGTTCAACATAGTACTGGAAGTGTTAGCCATTGCAATTCGGCAAGAAGAAGAAATAAAAGGCATCCAAATTGGAAAAGAGGAAGTAAAACTGCCCTTATTTGCAGAGGACATGATATTATACATACAAAACCCTAGAGATTCCATCAAAAAGCTACTAGACTTAATACATGAATTTGGCAATGTAGCAGGATACAAAATTAACCCCAAGAAATCTGAGGCATTTCTATACACCAATAGTGAACTTTCAGAAAGAGAGATTATAAAAACAATCTCGTTTACCATCGCACCAAAAAAATTAAGCTACCTAGGAGTAAACTTAACTAAAGAGGTAAAAGACCTCTACTCAGAAAACTACAGGACATTGAAAAAAGATATAGAGGAAGACATAAACAGATGGAAGAACATACCGTGTTCATGGATTGGTAGAATCAACATCATTAAAATGTCCATACTACCCAAAGCAATCTATAAATTCAACGCACTTCCCATTAAAATACCAACGGCATACTTCAGAGATCTAGAACGAACTTTCCAAAAATTCATCTGGAATAAAAGAAGACCCCGAATAGCTGCAGCAATCCTGAAAAAGAACAAAGTAGGTGGGATCTCAATACCAGATATCAAGTTGTATTACAAAGCCACTGTTCTCAAAACTGCCTGGTACTGGCACAAGAATAGGCATATAGATCAATGGAATAGAATAGAGAGCCCAGAAATCGGCCCGAACCAATATGCTCAATTAATATTTGACAAAGGAGGCAAGAACATACAATGGAGCCAAGATAGTCTCTTCAATAAATGGTGTTGGGAAAATTGGACAGATATATGCAAGAAAATGAAACTAGACCACCAACTTACACCATACACAAAAATAAACTCAAAATGGATAAAGGACTTAAATGTACGACAGGAAACCATAAAAATTCTAGAAGAATCCAAAGGCCACAAAATCTCAGACATATGCCGGAGCAATTTCTTCACTGATACAGCTCCTAGGGCACCTGAAACTAAAGAAAAAATGAATAAATGGAACTACTTCAAAATAAAAAGCTTCTGCACAGCAAAAGAAACCATCAACAAAACAACGAGAAAGCCCACTGTGTGGGAAAACATATTTACCAATGTCATATCTGATAAGGGCCTAATCTCCAAAATTTATAGGGAATTCAAACAACTTAACAAAAGGAAGATAAACAATCCCATCAAAAAATGGGCAAAGGACCTAAATAGACACCTTTCAAAAGAGGACATTCAGAAAGCCAAGAGACATATGAAAACATGCTCAAAGTCACTAATCATCCGAGAGATGCAAATCAAAACAGCAATGAGGTACCATCTCACACCTGTCAGACTGGCTATCATCAACAAACGACAAGTGCTGGAGAGGATGTGGAGAAAAAGGAACACTTGTGCACTGCTGGTGGGAATGCAGACTGGTGCAGCCACTATGGAAGACAGTATGGAGTTTCCTCAAAAAACTGAAAATGGAACTCCCATTTGACCCTGTGATCCCACTTCTAGGAATATATCCCAAGAAACCAGAAACACCAATCAGAAAGGATATATGCACCCCTATGTTCATAGCAGCACAATTCACCATAGCTAAGATCTGGAAACAGCCTAAGTGCCCATCAGTAGATGAATGGATTAGAAAACTGTGGTACATCTACACGATGGAATACTATGCTGCTCTAAAAAGGAAGGAACTCTTACCATTTGCAACGTCATGGATGGAACTGGAGAGCATTATGCTAAGTGAAATAAGCCAGTCAATAAAGGAAAAATACCACATGATCTCACTCATTCATGGACAATAGAGACCATTATAAACTTTTGAACAATAATAGATACAGAGGCAGAGCTGCCTCAAACAGATTGTCAAACTGCAGCGGGAAGGCAGGGAGGGTTGTGGGGCAGGAGGTAGGGGGGTAAGAGATCAACTAAAGGACTTGTATGCATGCATATAAGCATAAGCAATGGACATAAGACACTGGGGGATAGGGGAGGCTAGGGGGACTGTCTAGGGCGGGGGGATAAAATGGACACATATGTAATACCCTTTGTAATACTTTAAGCAATAAAAATAAATAAATAAATACATACATACATAAATAAAAAAAAGGAGTGGAGTACATTAATTGGAAGAGAGGAGATAAGAAGAAAGGAAAGGAGCAAAAAGGAGAATTGAGAGAACTTCTCATAAATGTAAGCTGAACCTGGAAGGATGAGTCTTCTCTGTGAGCACGAGAACAATAAAAGAAATGTGTGTTCATTGATAAGAATAAGTACATCCTGGAAATGGTGCTGAACAAAGTGTGACTGAACATGGTGCTTGTATGAAAGAAGCGAGAAGATGAAGCTAAACATCTTTATCCTGAAGGTGTACTGGGCTGCATATCTGGCACTTCGGCCAGACGGGGTGTGCTGTGCTGTCTGTTCCTAAAACACATAGATAGGAAGATACTGACATCTGGTCAGGCCGTGAGATACGGTCTCATGGCCCCTTCTCCATATGCTGTACTCTCTGTTCCTAAAACACACAGATAGGAAGGTAATGATGCTATACGGTGTCTGGAACTAATTGTGTAAACAAGGCTTTGTAACTTGGTGTTTTTTGCAAATAAAAATGCTGTACCTCTGGCAGCCAGGGCTGTAGTTCAGCCTTTGCTTCAGCAGGGTGCTGTGACTGTGATCAGCTGGCCAACTTAATAAAGGCTCTTAAATTTAAATTCTGAGTCGGTGGTCTATCTCGCTGAAGTGAACCCATAACATTTGGAGGCCGCAGCGAGATACCCAGCTGGGGTGAGAGGGACTCCTTATTTAGGGCAGAAGGCTCTCCCCTGGCAGGGATGAGAGGGACCCCCTATTTAAGGCAGGAGGCTCTCCCCCATTTATCACCGGGCACGCAGGGAGATACCCCACATCCCTGTGGGGAACAACTACCAAACTCAACACTCAACCACTGAGCCACACTGGCCATGCCCCTATCTAGCCTTTTGAGGGCAATTTGTGGTGTTCCTTTTTCAGAAGTTAGAGGTCTAGGTTGCCTAGCCTTTATCATTCCAAGGGAGCCTGACTAAGGAGGCGGTGTCTCTGGGAAAAACAAGAAACAAAAAAGAGCAGCATCAAAGACATGATGGTGTGTGGGTAGGACAGTTATGAAGCAGGATATTTGTGGTGAAGAATACTTTCCTCCTTCCGCCACATGAGCACCTCCCTGGCTGGCTTCCTTAGCCTTTGGTTTTTAATTTGAGTGTCACTTTTTTTCTGGAAGTTTTCCTTGGCCTCTCAGATTCAGGAAGTCAACCTGAAGGTCCAAACACATTCACAAATTGTTTATCTTTTGTTAGTTGTCTAAAAAGAAATATGCATAGTAGTGTAAGCAAACAAATCTCTTCCAACCTTCTAATTGTGGTAAGGGCAGTAATGGGCTGTCCTATTGTATCTGTACATGCTGTATAATATTCTGGTCTTGCCACAGAGTGAATCAGCTGCTAAAAGAGAAAGACACACCAAAGTAATATCTGTTTGATCTATTTAGTATTCACAAAATCAGTCTCTCTCTCTCTCTCTCTCTCTCTCTCTCTCTCTCTCTCTCTCTCTCTCTCTCTCTCTCTCTCCCCCCCCCCCCCCTTCCTCTCTCGTCCATGTCTTCAGACCAAGGCATAATTTTGATTGTCCATTTTGTCGTAGGCCTTGCCCCTCAGACCAGACTTCTTCCTGTCAGGGAGCTGGTGCCCAAGACAGCAACACACTTTCACCTAAAACAAGGAGCCAGACTCCATGCTGTGGCACAGCCCATTACCTCTGTCCCCATGAGCTTCTTTCATTCCGCTCTATTTCCAAAAAGGCTGGCTTCCTGGAGGTCAGACTCAGTTTGAATGATTTGAAACATCTGGTCTAGCTTCCATCCTCTGCACAGATAAATATCCCAAACAGGAATTGCAGTCCTGTTTATTTCTAATAATGATAATAAGCAACATACAGTGGGGCCTTGACTTACGAGTGTCCCAACTAATGAGTTTTTTGAGATACCAGCTGTCTCTCAGCCGGTTTTTTGCATTGAGTTGATAGAGTAATTTGAGTTGACGGGCTCCTTAACGAGCTCAGTCTCGGAATGAATTAAACTCGTAAGTCAAGGCCCCACTGTATAGTAAACACCATGCGTCAAACACTGTTCTAATGTTTTACACATATTATTTTTTTACTTTCAACACCTTGATGAGGTATGCAATATTTTTCCCATTTTAAAGAGGAGGAAAATGAAGCACTAGCGTAATGGACTAGCCAAGGTCACACTAATCTATAAGCTGTGGAACAAGGACTTGAAACCCAGGAACTCTGGCTCCAGAGGCTGTGTTCTTATTTTTTAATCCTCACCTGAGGATATTTTTCCATTGGTTTTTTTAGAGAGAGTGGAAGGGAGCGGGAGAGACAGAGAGAAAAAGAATCATCGATGTGACATCGATTGGCTACCTCTCGTTGACTGGTGGCCTGCACCTGACCGACCGGGAGCCTGCAATCATGGTACATGCCCTTGACCAGGAAGGAACCCGGGACCCTTCAGTCCTCAGGCCAACGCTCTATCCACTGAGCCAACCTGGCTAGGGCCAGAGGCTGCGCTCTTAATCATAGAGCCCTGCTTGTTCTCAGGTTTCCACCTAAGGCCAGTCCCTCTTGTCAGAATATTTCTACCACTACAGAATGTATTTCTATCTCATTGCAACCTCCATATTCAAACTCATCCCTTCATCTCCTCCCTCCCTCCCAGGGCTAAAGCTACTTCCCTTGACATTTTCTCACAGGAAGAAATTTCTATTTATCTGGAAATTTTACTGATCAGTTTATTTCCAAGAAGTAAATCATCATTATAGTTTTATCAGTCCATGTAGCAAGTCCCTGCATCTATTCACCTAGTCACTACCCCGTGGTGCAAGCAATTTTCAGTTGTATTTTTACCAACCTCCAGTCATGCTTTCCTCCCAAGGCAGCAACCTTCCAGGCTTCACTACTATTTCGGATGCAGCATAATCACCGAGCCATGGTCTTTAACTGAAATGAAATGAACAGACATCAGGTACCATTTAATTTCTCTTTCACCCTTAGTTGGTTGTTATAGCTAGTCTGTCACAGTTAGGAACATTGTCAAATTACTCTCAAATTTTCTGCTTTACCTTTAAAGATAAGCACTCTACCTCCTTGCTCTCTTTGCCTCAAACTGACATTTTCATTTTGGACTTACATAAGAGAGTTATTAAAGATTTTCCGACATTTGCAACAGTTTCAGTGCTAACTGGAATTGAGCTCCTTTGCAAGGACAATCAGTCCATAGCTATGGCAAAAGTGCATTGTGTTTGCAGCCTCTGCATCTAGAAAGCCCTTTCCTTCCAAAAATAACAATGAAGCCTTGTTTCCTTTCAACAATAACAATAACCATTAATGTTTTATTGTTGCTTATTACTTGCCAGGCACTACCAAGTGCATGTCATGCATTCTTTTAGAAATGAGGAAACTGAGGCTTAGAGAAGTCAAGTCATTTGTCCAGTATCACAGTGGGTAGTTGTTCCAGAGTTTACGCCTTAGGCCATTAAATATTCTGTGTGTTACATGCTGTTGAGTCAACTTTGACTGCTGGGGACTGTATGAAGGAGTAATATCCGCAATACCCTGTCCTCGGCAGCCCTGCTCAGCTCCTGTGGACTCACGCCTGTGGCTTCTTTTATGGATCAGCCCATCTCATATTTGGTCTTCCTCTCTTCCTGCTGCCTTCTGTGTATCCCAGCATTATTGTCTTTTCCAAAGAACCCTGCCTTCTCATGATGTGCCCAAGATGGGACAGCTTCAATTTTGTCATTTTTACCTCCAGGCATAATAATTCAAAAGTTAAATGCAAAAGTGACATTATTTAGCAAAAATGTACAATCTGATGATGCCAGGCTTAATTTGCTCTCGGACCTACTTGTTTGTCTTTCTGACAGTTCAGGGTATTCACAAAACTCTCCTCCAACACTATATCTCAAATAAATCAGTTTCTTTTTCCTGTCAGTCTTCTTTACTGTCCAACTTTCACATCTATACATAGTAATTACAAATGCGGGTGTGGATGATCTTAACCTTGGTCTCTAATGAAACATCTTTGTTCTTAATGTTTTCTGATTATTCTCCTTAAATATATATCGAATATGGGAAAACGTCTTGAAAAAGTAAAGATAACCCTTTTGAGTTTTTAAATGTATCTTAACTCTGTGGAGTTTCACAACTGTATTTCATAGATATTTTTGTTGTTCGTCAACTGGTAGACAAGCTACATCTTTTCTAAATGTTACCAGCAGTGGTATTGAAGTCTACCACATTTCAGCTTTGGACTACAAGTGATCTTCAAGATAATTTAGAACTAAAACTAGATTAAAAGTTAAGAATAGTTATCAGTTCTCTTAGCAAGAAGGATGGAGGGAACGTGGGCTCCAGCTACAGCACCTTAAGGGTTAGGGTCCACTTTTTTACTTTTGGGTCTCATTTTTATTAGTTATTCCTCAGAATTGTTTTCTACAGAAACCATGGAAAATACTTCCATTTCCATATCCAGCAACAACAAAAAAATAATTTTTAAAAAAGCACATTCTTAAGTATGAGCTGAAACTCTTTGTTTTTAGCCCAGTGAGCCACCCTCAGTCATGTGTCAAAAAAAGCATATTTTTTTTGTTTGTTTTTTAATATATTTTATTGATTTTTTACAGAGAGGAAGGGAGAGAGATAGAGAGTTAGAAACATCGATGAGAGAGAAACATCAATCAGCTGCCTCCTGCACATCTCTCACTGGGGATGTGCCCGCAACCCATGTACATGCCCTTGACCGGAATCGAACCAGGAACCTTTTAGTCCACAGGCCGACACTCTATCCACTGAGCCAAACCGGCTTTGGCAAGCATATGTTCTTAATCAATCCATTTAAAAAACCTCATGATAAAATCCATCACTCATCAGTAATAAAGCAAGATATGAGGACTTCAATCATGTAATCATAGAGAGAGCACTTCCTTTGCCTGATAGAATGAATCTAGCCATAATTTATAGCAATAACCAATAAGCATTCACATTGGCGAAACTTCAGAAGCATTCTCAATAAAGTCAATATTATACTTAAGGCCCTAAGTGGTATAATAAGAGAAGAAAAAGAAATAAGAGGCATAATAATTGAAACGTTAAAGGCAAAAGTGATATTACTTGGCAAAAAATGTGAAATTTGACAATGCCAAGTATTGGTAAATTTCTAGGGAACAGTGACTCATATATATGGTGAGTATGCATTTGCTTGACTGCTTTGAAGAGTAATTATGTCTTTGAACTCCTTCAAAGAGCAACAATATCTAGTAAATATACCAACTCTGCTTTTAAGTATAAGTTGCAGAGAAACTCTTACATGTATACTCCCATAGGCATATACAGAACTGCTCATTATAAAATTGATTGTAATAGCAAAAAGTAAAATAAATTATAATACTATGTAGTAGTTAAAATGAAATAACTAGGTTTCCATCTACTCACTGAACAGATCTCAGAACAATATTTAGTGGAAAAATTTGACTAGCATTATATAATTTATGAAATTTTCAATACCCACATACCCAAAATATATGCTGTTCATGGTTAAACATGTAATAATCACAAACTTGAAGAATACACACCAAATTCAACAGAGTTTTTTGGAGAGAAGTAGGGAGGGAAATGGACTGCAAAGAGATAAATGTAATCAACTGTTTAATATTTTGTTTCTTTTATTAGAGATATATCTGAAGCAAAAATTGGAAAAAGTTTAATATTTATTAGTTTGGGTGGTGGAATCATAAATATCTGTTAAAGTAGTTTATGGTATCTTTGAAGCTTTCAAAAATGTTAAATATTTAAATGTGATAATTATAGACTAAAGAAAAACAACAGGCCATAAAATGAAATATCTACATTTTTACATTCCTCTTCCCCCCCCCCCACCCCCAACTCTACGGCTGAATGAGTGAAGCAACTCTGTTAATACAGTTTCAACTTAATCTCATGTTGGATCTGAAGGCTTATAAAGATATTTGCATCTATCATATGATGTCTTGATTCTTTCCAAAATCAATGACAAAGAAAGCATCCCTAGCTAACAATGTGAGCGAGCAGCCCAAGAACCATTGCTTTAC
Organism: Myotis daubentonii; assembly: GCF_963259705.1. Taxonomy (NCBI): domain Eukaryota; kingdom Metazoa; phylum Chordata; class Mammalia; order Chiroptera; family Vespertilionidae; genus Myotis; species Myotis daubentonii. The sequence goes on along the minus strand of NC_081843.1, from coordinate 83,410,593 downwards.
AAAGCATTGCTCCCAAGAGTCCTTATCTCTGCTTTTGTTTAATTTACCATTAAGAGTGAGTTCTGTGATGCAGTAGAAATGTACTTGTTAATTTAAAAAACCCCAGGATGTCTCAGATATTTTCTTTTGGAAAGCTTTTATTTACATTTTGGGAATCAAAATATCAAGTGTCTCAGAAACCCCTCCAAAGCATCCTGGGCCAACCAAGCCCTTGCCCTGTGTGCCTTCACACCCAGTTTCACTTTTCCTGAGGTTTTCCCAGAAAAGGCAGAGTTACTTAGACGAAACTCAAGGTACATTTTCTCATAATAACACTACTTTAAACTTGGTGGCATTTGCAGCCAGTCACATCCCAATAACAAGGACAGAGTAAGTCCTTGAAATAGAATTCCCCCAGAAACAATTAATTCTATGACATTAAAGCCTACACAAGATATACTCAAATCCTTCCAATGGCTACAATTGCCTAACGTTATTAATCTGCATTCCTTCACTGACTTTAATTTTTGTAATAATTTCAGACTTAGAGAAAGTTATAATAATAGTAGTATCAAAAAACACAACACTATTATAAATTTTCAGAGTCATTTGGTAGTAAGTTGTAGGTCTGATTCCTTTTTAACCGTAAATACTTCAATGTATAATCCTAAGAAAAAGGACATTTGTTTACATAATTAAATTAGAATATCAATATTAGGAAATTAGCATGTATATATGTATACTAGAGGCCCAGTGCACGACATTTGTGCACTGGGGGAGGAAGGTACCTCAGCTCGGCCTGTGCCCTCTCTCAATCCAGGACCCCTCGAGGGATGTCCAATGGCAGTCGGACATCCCTCGGGGGGGTCCTTAGTGCTGCCGCAGAGGTGGGAGAGGCTCCTGCCACCGCTGCTGCGCTCACCAGCCATGACCCCAGCTTCTGGCTGAGTGGTACTCCCCCTGTGGGAGCGCACTGACCACCAGGGGGAAGCTCCTGCATTGAGCGTCTGTCCCCTGGTGGTCAGTGTGCATCGTAGTGACCGGTCATTCTGCCATTCGGTTGATTTGTATATTAGGGTTTTATTATATAGGCTGTATATATACATATGCATATATATAGAGAGAGAAAGAGTCCCAAAATTGTATACACACATTTTTGAATAATTATAAAGACAGTGTTTATTAAAATACATTTCATTTTCAAAATTGAGCTGTCAGCTGTTAAAATGTGTATGAGTGTGTGTCTGTGTGTGTGTGAGAGAGAGAGAGAACACAAAAGATTAGAGAGAGTGCAAGAGAGAGCACAGAGTTCAACCCAGGAAAACACATTCCATTTAGTTATCATGTATCTTTAGTCCTTTAATCTGGACAATGCCTGTCTGTATTTGTTTTCCATTCTCCTGAAATTTTTGAAGAGTACCAGCCAATTATTTTGTAAATAACTTTCTCAATTTAAGTTTATTTGCTATTTCCTTGTGATTACATGTGTTTTGGGCAGGAACATATATATCTTATCTCCTGCTTTATCTTTGTTTGATTTCTTCTGTTTTTGTTCATCTATTTATTTTTAGAATTCCTGAATCTCTTTGGCTTCAATGTGCCCCTTTGCCCCTTTTACAGAGTATATAGTTAGATTTTGCTTTGTGAGCCAAATTATAAATAATTTATCTTTTAATAAATGAATTGACCTTGGTTATATTTATTGATATGGCTGATATATTTTGTCTCAACTCTTGTCATTTTTTGTTGTAAATACTATGTATATAGCATTTGCTGTGAACTTTCTTAGGATTTGTCCGGAATTCCTTGAGTTTTTGCATGTTTAAGCATTTGCTGTGTATTTTCTCAGGTTTTTTTTTTCTTCAGAATTCCTTGAGTTTTTGATTGTTTTAAAATGGATGGATTAAAAAAAAAATTGTCTTTCTATTTGAATGACATCTTGGCAGGATACAAAAGCTTTGGACCACACATTCTGTTCTCAATTTTTTTGAAAATGCTGCTTTATCATTGCTTTTTTTTTTTTAAGTCTCTTGCCCTTGTAGATCATTAGATCTTTTTAAAAAAATATATTTTATTGATTTTTTACAGAGAGGAAGGGAGAGGGATAGAGTGTTAGAAACACTGATGAGAGAGAAACATCGATCAGCTGCCTCATGCACACTCCCCACTGGGTATGTGCCCACAACCAAGGTACATGCCCTTGACCAGAATCGAACCTGGGACCCTTGAGTCTGCAGGCCGACACTCTATCCACTGAGCCAAACCGGTTAGGGCTCATTAGATCTTTTTTATTGAAAACACTGGGAAGTTTTTAAGCTTCAATGTTCAAAAGTCTTACTGGAATTTGCCTCAGATTTGATCATTCTTTGTCAAGTTTCCTAGGTCCCCAGTGGGCCCTTTCAATATGTAGATGCCAGTTTTCTTTTATTTCTGGAAAATTCCTTAGGTTATTGTTTTAAATATTAGTTATGTTCATTTGTTTTGTTTTTCACCTTTGAGGGACTCACTTGTTCATATATTGGATCCTCTGCTTATTTTCCATTCTAATTCCTTTCTGGCCCTCTTCTTTCTTTCTTGATCTGATTTCCATTCTTTTGATTATTGTCCTGTTCTTCATTTACACTTACTAGGCTTTTATTCATGTAATTTATTCATCATTGAGCAACTTGAAATTTAGTCTGTTTTTCTTATATTTCATTCCTAAGTGGAAGAAATAAGTTCTCATTTCATTTCCTCCTTTTTATTTTTATTTCTGCTCTTGAAAAAGTGAGTCAATGCATTATTTTTTATGTTACCAAATGTTTAGTAGAGAATATTTTGTTTAGTTTGTGGAGTTATATTACAGTATTTTTTTTTGGTTTGTGGTTGGCTTCTGGAAACAATTTTTCCCAGGTGAAATGTTTTGATTCTATTTTTTTATGTTCTTCTTAGTATAAATGAAGACTGCTTGCATCTCTGTATTTCATAATCAGGGATAAAAGTTTGGGCGGTTTATAAGATTACTTGTTTTATATCACCCTCTTCTGTCAATGTAGCAAAGCAACATTTTAGTGTGGGGACAAAGTGTAGAAAAATGTGTTTTATGATTTTTTATTTGTATTTGTCTTATAGGATTCTGAATTTTTCCTTCTTGCTTTATATTTCCTTTCCTGTGCAGTTTCCAAAGAGCTATTGTCCCCTGCCTTTTATTCTTATCTCCCCAGAAGTATTGTCTTAAGGTTCTCTCTCTTTCTTTTCTGCAGAATTTTTTCACACTTTGCTTTTTATACATTTTGAGTAGGAAGTTAAAAAATAACTCCACTTGAGATTGGTTTTTATTTTTCTACTTACTAGTAAATTGAACTATGTATTGTACTCTGACTTGCCGTCTCTGGAGAATTGGATTTCTGTGGTTTTAAAGTTTACTTTTGTTGATTAGCATAGCTTTTACAGGATATGTTAGGCCATTCAGATTTAGGATGCCACCATTCTTTGACCTACCTCCCTGAATTCTTGATTCCTTCAAACACTCACATCAATAGAAAAAATAAGGTCTTGAGATCTTAACCATGCCAAAATGATTCTCAAAAATTAATTTGCATTCAGTATTACAACCTTTAACATTTTATTGTTAACCTTAACTCAACTGTGTATAATCCAGTGCTACTAAAATACTCAGCAATCATTAGTTGTCCCTCTATGTAAATATCCTTCTCTCAGCTGCCAAACACACTTCTCATGACCCTTCACTCCCAGACCTGTGATGTTTCTAAAACAAGAAGCACTGCACAAAAGTTTGTTATGAATGTTTGGGGACACCCTCAACAAATTCCATAGAAATTTCACAAAAATCTCAATCTGTACAATAAACCAGTTTTGTAGACTAAAACCCCCTTAAAGTTAAACCCAGATTCATGTCCTGAGGAAAATGTCGTGAGATTCACAATGCATTTGGCTGGTCCACTTGAGCTTATATACTTCATCTCCCATTCTTACCACTCTTAATTTCCCCTCTGGAGCAGACAGTGTCCATATCCCACCCATATCCCCTAAACATTCACGATGGCAGTAAATGCCAATGGTTTCTTACTGCAATTATCCACAAATATTTTATTGAGGGCTTTCTATGGCCATAGGACCTGGAGTACATCCCTTTCTAAGGGCAAACTCAAAATATCTACTCCTAGGAGAAACTCTCAATCAATGACATATGAGAGTTGGGAGTTGGTGAGTAAATACCCAGTTTCTTTGCCCCCTAACAGCTCTGAGTAACATTATACACAGAATCTTAGAGGCCCCCGTCAGGCATTGAACCCTACTTGTATGTAGTGATAAGATAACCCTTCTTTGGCTTGTAGACCCATTTTCTAACTGGTGCTTCCTGGGATCATCTTTCTGAGAAACTATTTTTACTAAAATCTTTGTCTCAGGATATGCTTATGATAAAACATATTTCCATGAATCTATAAACATTTATATTCCATATTCCTTTACTAAGGCCTGTTGTTCAATAGTAAAGGCCAAAGAAAATCATTTTTTTTCTTCTGGAATACCAAGATTTTTCTTCTGTGGGAAGAAGCTTAGTCTAGATCAGTGGTTCTCAACCTTCTGGCCCTTTAAATACAGTTCCTCATGTTGTGACCCAACCATAAAATTATTTTCGTTGCTACTTCGTAACTGTAATGTTGCTACTCTTATGAATCATAATGTAAATATCTGATATGCAGGATGGTCTTAGGTGACCCCTGTGAAAGGGTCATTCGACCACCATGATGATAATACTTAAATGAACTTGCTTAAATTAAACTGAAGTAAACATCTTAGGATGGCTTCAAACGGGAGCATATTTATGGTCCATCCCTTGGTAAGATGTGTCCACCATGAATATTATACCCAGGAAACAACAGTCTGAGCACTCACACTAAGCAGTTAGCTTGGAAAACTCATTTCACTTCTCTACACTTCAGTTTTCCAATCAGCAAAACGAGGGGCTGAAATAGATGCTCTCTAAGCAGTTTTTCAGCTATAATTCTCCTTGATTCTACCATTTTAAATAGGTCTCTGAAATCCACCATGAGTCACATATAATTTTTTGTCGAATTCTTTTTTGGGGATGCTAAACTTATCAACATTGTCCTTTCTGAATACCTATTTATGAAATTAGATTTTGTTCTGGTTCCAGCCTACATTTTCACTGGTTGGTTTCTAAATTATGGTAATAATAAAATACTAAAAATACTCTCCTTATCATTAAGCAGAGATTTTAGGTAAGTTTTCCACCCAGCCACCCAGAAATATTTTGGTGTGCTTTGATTTCTTGAAAGAAGAAGAGACTACAGAGAGAAGCCATCCATATGGTCAATCCAAACTCATGGTTTGAATCTTCTTCAGTTATACAATAGGTATTGCATAGAGGAAATGATTTGTCAATGATAATCAAACTTTTCTGAACTAAGAAACTGAGCTTTGAAACCATTTTCTCTGAGGGGGACATATTGATTCAAGGAAGAATCTGACATAAAATGAATAGAAAGGAATCGAGAGCTAGTGGAAAGAAAAGAAATTACATTTATAAATTTGGCAAACTGTAGGCACTCCAGATCTTGAGAAGAAATAGATGCAAACAAATAGACAAAGGCTGAGTATAGAATGCTTTACATTACTTTAATCATAATAGTGAAAAGAGCTAATAACATTGTAGCAATTAGGACAGGTAAGTTAAGAGCTCAGAATAAACAGCATATTTTTCCACTCATAGTTACCCTGGCAATTGAACCTTCACCTTATGGAAATAGATTTTTAAAAGGAAAATTACATGAAATGAAGCAAAGGGGTAATTTCTAATGAGTTCATCCTGAAGGAAGATCTGGTGAAGAGTATAGGGAGGAGTTTGAACAAGAAGGATGAAATAAAGGGGGAAAATATAACGTGTGTAAAAGGGTTAATTTGAATCTACATATTTAGAAAAAAGATAGGGACCTTCTATTTCTTCTGCTGCTGATCAAATTAGTCTTAGGAGATAAACCACATCTTTGCTGTCTACTTAATATGGTCTACTCATCTACTTGCTTCTCTGAAAGAAACCTCAGGAATCAGAAATCATGGTAAGAAAAGGTGAATGTCGTTCTCCAGGTAGAAAGGCTCAGGGCAATGTAGACCTACTACCTGGGTAACTTTCTGCACCCTTGGCTTCATCCAGGAGGGTGGGCCAAGTGAATCAACACAGTGAGTCAACAATTGCTATAACAGTTTGAAAAGTATATGCCAAGTATAAAATTTCTTTATCTTTAGACTTTGACACTAAAAAACTCACACTAGGCCAAGACACAGTTCTAAAAGCAAAAGGTGAAGAGATCTTAAATTGAAATGGCTCTCCCAGTTTGCTGGAGCAGCTCCTAACCCCCAGAGCTACTTGGTCACAGAGAACCACTCCAGCAGTAATGGCTGGCCCCAGCGATGCGGACAGTCCACTGAAGGGACTTGCTGGTCAATTTGCTGGTTCTCTACAGAAACATTGCCAACATCTGCAGAATCAGGAAAGGAAAACTAACACTAGTAAGGGAAATCAGGACCCAGGATGAAATCAGCTTTCCAATTTACCAGAAAATTTGTTCCATTTCATTTTATTTCTGTATATAAAGCCTGGCAGAGGCAATCTGTGAACAAGTTGATAGCTAGTGAGAGCCGTCTTGGTGTAGTGGCTAAGACATAGATTTAAATTCAAACAGACCTCGATTCAATTTTTGGCTTGGTCACTGACTAGCTATATGATCTTCTTACACAAGTTATTAAATCTCTCTGAGCCTCAACTTCCTTTCCATGTATAATGAGAATTATAATCCCTCCCTTGCAGGGCTTGATAAAATAATGAAAGGAGTTAAAGCTGAATTGAGTGGATAGGGAAAGGGGTAGAAGAAGGAGGAATCATGGAGCTTGCTGAAACAAACAAAAAAATGTGTTTTGCAGGAAATAGGATGGCAGAAATACAGCTTGTTTAGAAACAAGGGTGTTTTTCTTGCAAGTGCAAAACAAAATGTTGCCAAAAGGCCAGGAACCAATCAGAGAGCAGCACAGATAGACACAGAGCGGGCCTTTAGCAGATATAAGGGGAAGGAAGAGCAGAATGCCTCGGAGGCAACCCATTTGAACCTCCCTTCTGAGTAGGGAGCCTGTGTTTGTTTGCAATAAACTGCCTTGTTTGAACGTGTCTCTGATCTGTGGCTTCATTCTTCAATTCCATGAGACAAGACCAAGATCTCGGGAAAAATTCATGCTCATCAGTTCCGGTATCAATAATGAGATTGAAACACAAAGAATTTATTAAATGGTAGCAGTGGTGGTAGCAGGAATAATAGTAATGGATGTGTTAATGTTGATAATCATAGTTTTTATTTCTGTTATTATGTGGATGTCATTTTACATTTTTTCCAATGAACATGTCACCTCTTTCATGGATTTAAAGACTGTTCTGGTATTTTATTGTTGGGCTTGTGTTTTTTTTGTCTCTGCCTCAATGCAGAGGGAAGGAGAAGAATCATATGTGAAATCCAACATTTCCAAGATCCTCAGAGAATAGTAACTTAGTTATCTTACTTTGGAACTGGGTTCTTAACCATAAAATTGGTAGTTTCCCAAGCCAGATTCAATTTTAAGTACCAGTAAAATGAGAGATGATTGACAGGGTCTTTTTACTAAGGGTCTTAATGTAAATCAAGGCCTGTAACAAATGAACACACTGTAGTTTTACATTGGGATCATGCTCCAAAGGGTCACGCTCCAAATTCTAAATACTATTGAGTATCTTAAGGAATAAGTTAACTATTCACTTGATGACAGTGTTAACTTCCATAGTAATGTAAACATAGGATGCCATAGCTGGTGCCTATAGCAGCCTAAGTGAAAGGGAGGCCAGCCAGAAGCTATGGGGTGTGGGGAGCAGGAAAAGGCAGGATACTGACCTCAATAATGGTTGGCAAATAGGAAAAAATCCACAAAAGGATGATAGCAATTCAAGTTCCATTCAGGCAAGGTAGAAAATCAAACAAAGCAGTTAAAAGTGGGAGGAGTGAGTCCCGGAGACCTCTCTGGTAATGAGAATGGGAGCATCACCTGAGAGTCGGACTATTCTAAGAGGCTTTGACTTGAAAGTAAGATAGAGAAGAACAGAAACTTAGCCTGATCCCTGGGATACCAGATGGAAAGTAATGAAACTGGCAAGCAGGCCTCATTGTGCTTGAAAGAATACCGCCAGGAACTGAAAAATCAGAGCCAGCAATGGGGCATGTTGCTTTGTACCAGCATTATTCAAGGACACATGGGAGTGCCCAGAGAGATACGAAAGCATAGAAACTTGCCATCATATTCCAGGGGCAGAAGAAACATGATACAAAAGGATGTCCTTTTTCTGATTCCAAGAAATTAGACGGCATAACTCACAAATGGCTGAGATGGGGGTAGGCCAGGGCCGAGACTCACATTGGACTAAACATGACTCATTTGTGCATTCAGGTGCATCTTACACCTGCTCATTTTTTATTGAATTTATTGGGGTGACATTGGTTAATAACGTATAGGTTTCAGGTGTACAATTCTATGATACATCATCTGTATATTGTACTATGTGTTCACCACCCTAAGTTAAATCTCCTTCCATCACCATTTATCCCCCCTGTACCTTCTTCTACCCCACCCCCTTCCCTCTGGTAATCATCATACTGTTGTCTGTGCCTATGAGCTTTTACTAGTATGTTTGTTTTTGTTTAATCCCTTCATCATACTTTTTCATTTTGACTGTTCTGTAATGATGAGAAGGAAACATTTCACTCTGTAATGGTATTCTAGAATCTGGAACTTTAGGCTGAATAGTTTATGTTGACTTATGAGTCTCTTTGGATGCTATTTGGCTATTCCTGCTGGAGAAGAATATTTCAAACCTGCAATGTAGAATGAGGCACAACTCACCGTCTTCCAAATATACTAAAAAAGGAAAATCATTATAGCATAACTGAGGCATGCTCATACCAGTGATGAGCTACTGCAACGCTATTTGAGGGTTCAAGCTGGAAAGAAAATCCTACTTGCTTTCATAGAAAGGGATCGCTCCAACTCTATTGTCATTCCAGAGAAACAAGGAGATGTGAGTTGTAAAACTGAAATTTAACAAGCAGGTTAGCATTTTTATGTCTAAATGAGTGTTTCCTTATCCAAAGCAGTTACTTTGGGAAGCTCTATACTAATTTCAGAAGGCTACCTGGACTGCCTCCCATCCACAGTTCTCTGAGAACCTGTGTCCTCCTTAGCCAGGGGAGGTGTGGCTTGATTTGCTGTGTGGCTTGACTTAGCTTCTTGGGTTTAAGGACCTGAAATGCAAAAGTCTGTTTGGAGTTAGAGATATGGCAAGACAAAGCCATGCCATCTCAAAATCTGCCTATTAGATATGGCTAAAACTTAGCCATGATACCAAAAAAATTCCTTGCCAATTTCAAAGTTGGTTTTATTTAGATTTGGATCTAGAGCTCTCATATGACTTCGTTTTACAAGTTTTTGCTACCACAGCACCTAGTGACAAAACATAGTTCTATCATAGGAAAAAGAAAAGTCTCTAAAGTCTATTCCTTATCTTTAAAAATCTTGTGATTTTTACACTGTGTTGACATATATTTATTTGTTTTAATATTATATAATACTTTCAAAATATCACAGCTTGGATTTCTTAACTTTTCCCCCAAACCTTCAATTACAATAAATAGCATCCCCTCTCCCAGGAAAACTTGCCCTGTGGTTTTGCATACCTTCTCACCACTGTGTACTGCCCAGAAAAATTACTTAACATTTTTTGGCAATACTGAAGGTGAGGGGCAAGGAGAATGTAGGAAACGAAATGAAGATAGTGAGCAATATCACACAAAGAAGTCACATTTCCCCCTTGTGAGATTGAGCCTAGTGTCATCCTTTTCTGATTTACTCTAGAGTTAAGCTGAAATAAAGCTTACGGGTGATGACATGTCCTTGTTTTAGTTCCTTCATAGTCTCTGTATGCCGTAGGTCGAAGGAAGGTCAGTATTGTCAATTTCAGGAAAATCTTATTCTAACAATCAAAAAGCTCAAAGTTTACTGCCAGTATCAAACCAAGTCAATCAGCATCGCCTTATTCTTCTATTCATTCTAGGAAAAATACCCTGGAAGTAAATCAACTGAGATAAAAGCAAAAAGAAAAGAAAAGAATCTTAGAGGGACAGTCATGTCAGGATTTTTAAAAAGCAAAAATGTAGTAATGCTGTTGCCTTATTCATAACCTTAATACTTTATATCAGAGGATGCTATAGAGAAAGTGACAGCTCCTGGGGTTGTTCTGAACAGTGTATCACTTTAGAAATAATTTGTCAATCAAACTAAGTCTTAATTTATGAAATATTCGAATAATAGCTTCATGTTATTTTTCTGCTGGCTAGCACTGACCTCACTTGCAATGATTGAATATTTATTAAACCCTACAGCAATGTTGGGCTTTCCAGATTTTCTTTCATAGCCCTTAAAACAGTCATGAAGCAAAAATTTCCCATACAACCTATACTGATGATAAGAGAAACAGTAACATTTTTTGAAAGATTAACTAGGATAATACAAGGTAGATAGACACAGAGATATTATAACCAATTATTAAGAATACACTTTTATATTATACTAGAAGCCTGGTGCACAAAAAATTGTGCACTGGTGGTGGGGGGGCCCCCTCAGCCCTGCCTGCACCCTCTCACAGTCTGGGACCCATTGCTCCTTACCACCTGCCTGCTCACTGCTCCTTACTGTTCAGCTCGCTGCTCCTTACCATTCAGCTCGCTGCTCCTTACCACTGCTGCAGAGGCAGGAGAGGCTCTCGCCACCACCGCTGCACTCGACAGCCATGAACCCAGCTTCTGGCAGAGCAGCACTCCTCCTGTGGGAGCGCACTGACCACCAGGGGGCAGCTCCTGCATTAAGCATCTGCCCCCTGGTGGTCAGTGCACATCATAGCAACTGGTCGTTGTGGTTGTTCCTCCGTATGGTCACTTAGGCTTTTATTATCTAGATATGAGCATTTATCATTTTATAGTTACAACTTTGCTGATAGTACTAGTGAGTTGTACTTCTTTACGCAGGTCAAGCCATCATCTTTGACTGAATATACTAGTTTATCTTAGAGGTCTATTTGGCACTTACATAGCCTTGGGCATATACTGAAGCCTAAACAATTCTGGCTCCTAAGAAATTTACTCTCAAAAGAGGGTCAGCCCCTCTGATGAGAACTCTAGTTACCCTTTTATAACCCAGCTCAGCTGGAATCTTAGGCATCCAATGACTCAGAAATCTCCCCAAAAGAATCTTGGGCCTTGAAGTTCCCATAATAACTCAACCCCAAAGATACCCAAATTTTAAGAAAATTTAGCATATGATGTTATTTATTTATAGAATGTATAAAACTTAAGTGCCACACTTGTGGGTGGTATAAAAGCCTAAGTACAGAGAAACCAAGATGGTGGCATAGGTAAACACCTGAAATTGCTGCCTCACACAACCACTTCAAAAATACAACTAAAAGACAAAACGGACATCGTCCAGAACCACAGGAAGGCTGGCTGAGTCGAAAGCCTACAACTAGAAGGAAAGAGAAAAGCACACTGAGACTCAGAGGAGGTGCGGAAGTAAAGTGCAGAGGTACGGAGGCGCACGCCGAAAGGGCTGGCAACTGAGGGTGCGGTGTCTTTTTCAATCGGGAGGGAGACACAAGCTCCCGATGGCCCTGGACTCCAGTTCCAGGTGAGTCTCTGGGGACCCAGACTCATACGGGGAGAAACTGGACTGTCTAGCATCGGGTGGAACTCGAGGGCAGCTTTCTCTCAGAGGTGCTTGCAGCGATTACCAGGACACTGAGACCTGGGACCTCTTAGGGCAGGACTGAGGATCTGCCATAGCTGTTTGCTCCACCCTGTTGATTCCCTGAGACCCCACCCCACCCAAGCTGTGGCAGAGGATTTTGCATATGAATGACCTGACCCTTTGCAATCCAAAATTACCTAACAAACTGCAGCTGGGTCAGAGAGACCCAGAACATCCAAAAGAAAACCCAAAGCCCCACAGCAGCTTGCATTACTTCACAGCTGGGCCTCATCTGGGCACCTCCAAACCCCAACCAAAGAAGAGGAATCTGCAGATCTCTCCATAGCTCCTGCTGGGTAGCCTCAGGAAGAGGCTAAATTAGCACCTCCTTAGAGATCCAAGAGTCACTGTACCCAGTGGCCAGAGTGGGACCATCCAGATTACAATTCCTCAGATCCATAAGGGACACACTCAGGGGGCAGACTCAGCACCAAAGCCCCACTGAAGCAAGTCTTGCCCCATAAGGGTGTCTCCAGCACAGAACTTCTCCCACCATAGACATAGCTGATTCTCACAGCCAATTGGCCTGGAGGTCAATTCCTCCCAGTGATACCAACAACAATCAAGGCTTAACTACAACAAGATTGTGCACACAGTCCACAAAGGAGTGCACCAAGAGTGTCCACCTCAGGTAATTGGGGAGGTTGAGCCACTGGGCCCTATGGGACACCTAGCACAGAAAGCCACTCTATCAACACAGGGAAGCAGCCAAAATGTGGAGAAAAAGAAACAGGTCACAAATGACAGAAATGGAGGAAAGCAAACGACTGGATATAGAGTTCAAAACCACGGTTATAAGGTTTTTCAAGAATTTTCTAGAAACTGCTGATAAATTTAGTGAGACCCTCAATAAGTCCAATGAGACCCTCGAGGATATGAAAAAGCACCAACTAGGAATTAAGCATACACTGACTGAAATAAAGCATATTATACAGAGTTCCAACAGCAGACTAGAGGATCGCAAGAATCAAGTCAAAGATTTGAAGTACGAAGAAGTAAAAAACACCCAACTGGAAAAGCAAAAAGAAAAAAGTATCCAAAAATATGAAGATAGTGTAAGGAGCCTCTGGGACAACTTCAAGCATACCAACATCTGAATTATGGGGATGCCAGAAGAAGAGAGAGTGAGCAAGATATTGAAAACCTATTTGGAGAAATAATGACAGAAAACTTCCCCTACCTGGTGAAAGAAATAGATTTACAAGTCCAGGAAGTGCAGAGAACCCCAAACAAAAGGAATCCAAAGAGGACCTCACCAAGACACATCATAATTAAAATGCCAAGAGCAAAAGACAAAGAGAGAATCTTAAAAGCAGCAAGAGAAAAACAGTTAGTTACCTACAAGGGAGTACCCATATGATTGTCAGCTGATTTCTCAACAGAAACTATGCAAGTCAGAAGGGAGTAGCAAGAAATATTCAAAGTAATGAATGCCAAGAACCTACAACCAAGATTATTTTACCCAGCAAAGCTATCATTAGGAATTGAAGATCAGATAAAGAGCTTCACAGATAAGAAAAAAGCTAAAGGAGTTTATCACCACCAAACCAGTATTATATGAAATGCTTTTCAGTATTCTGTAAGAAGAGGAAGAAGGAGAAAAAGGTAAAGATAAAAATTATGAACAACAAATACATATCTATCAACAAGTGAATCTAAAAATCAAGTGAATAATCTGATGAACAGAATAAACTGGTGAATATAATAGAATCAGGGGCATAGAAAGGGAATGAACTGACTATTCTCGGCGGGGGGGGGAGGGGTGTGGGGGGTGCGGGAAGAGACTGGACAAAAATCGTACACCTATGGATGAGGACAGTGGGGGGGAGGGTAAGGGCAGAGGGTGGGGTGGGAACCGGGTGGAGGGGAGCTATGGAGGGAAAAAAGAGGAACAACTGTAATAATCTGAACAATAAAGATTAAAAAAAGAAAAGAAAAAAAAAGCCTAAGTACCACACAGTAGGCTTCTACCTCCCTGGCTTTCAATAGGAAGGTGAGAAAGCAGTCATCTGTATCACCCTGTGAGTTTTTAATTGTATCCATTCCAAGACAACCAAAGTCAATGACTGATCTTTTATTGCATCAGGATATTAAAAAACAACAACAACACAAAAAACAATATAAAGAATATTCCAGGGACAATTAAGAAAATTTGAATATGGACTGTATATTAGAAAATATGATTTGCCAATGTTAAATTCTTTGTGATAATGATATTATAGTAATGTATGATAATATCATTTTTAGCTGCTACATGCTTTTTGGGGGGAGGTAAAATATAATGTGTGCAATTTGCATTCCAATGATTTTGCTTTTACTAGTAATTTTATTGAAATAAAAACAGTCTCAAAAGCTCAGGCATTTATGATTCTTTAAAAGACACTGTAGTCTGATTCTAAGAGCAAGATGGTATTAGTACAGAAATTTAAGTGAAGTAGTTAGAACATAATTTAAAGAAGAAAGTCTTTGAACTAACATTTTCAATTCATGATAGAAGGAAAAGGATGGAGAGAAAAAGGCCAGTCTAGGGAAAGTCTATTTGTGAGATGCTTCAATTTTACCCTTCAGCCGTGAAGGATAATTCTGAAGAATCTAAATGACACTTAGAAAGATTGGGGAAGAAGAGAGAAAATTAGGGATCCTTAAATGCATCTCGAAAGAACAGAGAGGATTCAAAGGGGCCTCTAAGACCTTTTATAAAGACAGTAACTAAGAAAGCTACCTTAAAGCTCACTTAACAGAGAAAAATTGCAGCAATTTTTGCCAACTGCAAAAATGTTGAGGTCTTTCCAAAGACCTAGCTCTCTTTTTGTTACAGTAAACTAGCTCCAAATACGTGTAGTTCTTTCACTGGTTTTATATAAAGAAATGTATGCCTACCGAACTTCATCGTCATAGACCAGGAAGATAGTGTGTCACTTTCACGTGCGTAACAGTATGCCATGTTCCACCAAGGATCCGTTTTCCACTTTATAGATGCCTCACCAACACCCAGCAACTATGCTATGAGGTAGGAATTACGGCCCCACATTTTCGAGCAGAGGAAACAGAAGGCTAGAGTGATTAAGCAGAGTGCCTAGCTAAGTCATCTTTTTAAGTACCAGAACCAGAATTTGAACTCCAGTCTGACATCTAAGCTCTCACCCACTACACACTGCTTCCTGTGTGAATACTTACACTCCCATATGTCCCTGCCTGTCAGGTAACAGACATCAATCCTGCCTGGCATCGCTCAATTGCCCTGTGCCATGGATGAACCCTAGAGAAACTCCCTAGAGAAGCTCCCAGCTTCTCCAAGATAAATATTCAGGAAATATAATGCACTCACTCTTCCTTATACAGTTGAGATCCTGTCTTTGGAGGACACAAGAACCTGGGAGAATCGATGTGTTAGCACGGGCTGCCCTTCTCCGAATCTTCTTGCCCACATCTGACTCTATTAATCTTTTCCACATAATCATATCTGATATGCTTTTCTGCTCTTTCAGTAGGGAAAGTTAATCGATGACAATTATAATTCTCTAATTAGTTTCTTAATGACATTTTAATAGAAGAGTACAAAACCCTGGGCACACTTTTAGTAGTTAGGAATATTTTTTCAAATAAACTCAAAATGCCTCACATATTCCTGCAGGATATTTTTAGAATTAATTGAGTCATCAAATCAAGTTTATCTCCATTTCCCACTCTCTTTTGATTTTACTAATTTCTAACTTCCCTTAAGTATATATTTCTTTGCCAACCTCTCACACCTGATTAGGCTCAATCACTTGTCTCTGAATATTTAACACCACTTCTGTCACTTTGCAGTACTTAGTTTGCTTTTCTAAGATTATTGACCTATGCATGCATGGCCATTGACTTGACTGATTTTAGTCAAATTCTTAGTTAATTGTATTAGACATGCTTGTCTCTACTCAGAAGAACATGCTCAGTCTCTGCTTTTTTCTTTGAAAGTTAACCTTAGTCGTGACCTCTGCTAAAATGGTGGACTGGGGTGACTATGGTTTGCCCCAAGAGCCCTCTCCTTGGCCATCTCTGATTGGATTGGGAGGGGAAACTTCATCTGGTGGGGACCAATCCATAGTCCAGTTTGTAGCAGACCAAAGTTATAAAGGGCAAAATGAACAGACTTGGAGAGAAAGTTAGTCTGGGAAGAATAAAAATGTTGCCGACATTGAGAGTAAAGTAGAAATGATAGACCATGTGACCATAATAAGAAAAAGATGGTAGCTGATCACTTCCCTGATTCCAGGAGGCTTGGCTCTACTTCTAGTAGATGGATACTTTGTGAGTTTCTTTTGTCCTGGCCTTAGCCCTCCCCCATCCTTTATTTACAGATAATCAGAAGGACTGTCATCTGTACCAGGCATAGACTATAGTAGGTGTGGGTAACATGGATAGAACCAAAGTGATTTCAAGAACCTAGATGTGGTCACAGTCAGGAAATCAATCACTATAAGAACAGAAGTGTTTTAAATTTAAGAATACAAAGTGAAGCATAGTCTGAAATTGGCATGAATATAAAGGAACAAGTGTGTAAAGGAGGTGCAAGCATGCAAGCCATGCCAAGATATTTTGATTTGGAAGGGTCAGGCCTTAAGCCAGAAGTTCTAGAAACACAAGTCCACTAGGAAATTCTAGCTAAATAGCAGACAGCACCACATAGAAGAGCTATTTCACAAAAGTTACAATGAAGGCAGATGATCTGGGAAGATAAAATAGCAGTCAGCATTATCATAATAACAAGCTAGTCTCTATCAAGTCTCTATTCAAGCACAACTAGAATTATAAAATCAGGATAGAGTGCAAAGGTAGGGGTGAATACCTGTGCTTGAATTGATTAGGTGGGACTGGAATGGGAAGCCAGGCAGATCCTAAAAGTTGAGAAAATATGCCTCTTCTCTAAATATCATACCTTGGATGACACGGACTGCAGACATGATTTGGTCATTAGTTAGAGCTGGAAAGGTACAACTCAAGACATAAATGAAAGCTCATTCTCATCTGGAAACATACCTTTCATGGATAGTCAGTTGGGCAGGTGAGGTACAGTAAGAAAAACTGGCAGTAATTGGAGCCCGCCATCAGATGTGGAGTGCCGAACTTCTGGCTGGCTGTTCGTATGTGGCAAGTGCTAGTGACTGATGGGAGAGAACTGGCCAAATCAAGTCATGACTCTATAGCACCAGCCAACAGTTCGGATGGGTGCAGAGTAGAGCTCCCTCCTAAAAGTTAAAAGCAGGACAATCCATAAGAGTTAATTTTGAGGAGATAACTGAAACAGTATTATGAACATGAACTATACAAAGGGGAGTGGGGAGAAGAAAGAGAGCGATGCATCTCAGAACTGATGTGAGAACCAAGTTGGCTCTGTCTGAAGAAACACATATCTCCTATGCTTCCAACCCAAACAACTGGCTCCTACCTCCAGCTCCTGTTTCCTTCAGTCAGAGCCAACTTGATTCCTACATCAGCTCTGCGATCCTTTGTTCTTCTTCCTTCTTCCCTTGTATGGTTCATGTTATTGATGCTGGCTGGGTTGTCCTCTCAACATTAACTCAGAGGGACTGTCCTGCTTCTAACTCCTGGGATGGAGCTCACTCTGTCCAGACACAAAGGAAGGAAGGGTTTTATAGGCAATTAAGGTATATATTCCTTCTGCCAGCTTTGACTCAAAGACTAGAACTATAGTGAATCTGCACATTAGAGACACCAAAGGATTCAACTTCAAGGAGGTGGAAAAACTGAGACGGGAATGCAGCAGAAAATGCCATCAAGCCATCTGTCATTCCGCACCAGACTAGAAGGATAGGGGTTGATGTATAGGAAGAAATGGTAGGAGCTATTGTGGACTAATAAGCAGAAAAGAGAACACACAAGTTCACTGTACTGACTCTCTCTGAGGTGAGTGGTAGCCAAACCTGTTTTCTTCAGTGAACTTCATGCTTGAGGATATCCTGCTTTCCAAAGTACAGAGCACACTACAAGTTTTGATACTGACATTCAGTTTTCCCTGAGGCAGGTTTGACCACCTCTAGGAGATTTCATGCAGATTAATTCCGCTGAATAGCAGATATGCAGTTATTTATGATGCATTCACATCTATGGGAACTGCCCTACTCTCCTAGCCTGTCAACTCTTAGTCCCTCAGGCTTGTCTTAATTTGTCATCTTCAGTTAACATCAAGTTCCTCCACAAAATGCTGACTGGGGTCTCTGGCTGAAACTCCTCACCAATATCACAGGCTACATTGCACTCGGCATTTCAGGTGATGGTTGTATAACACCCCCAAATGGGAAACCTCCTTGGGTTTCTGGTAAAAAGCAAGAATGTATCTTTCTGACCTTCTTTCTCCTGGCCTCCAGTAACACACACACCCACACACACACACACACACACACACACACACACACACACATCCCTCCACTACTTCAGAAACATCTAATGGGGGATTCTCTCCTGTGCTTAATCAGAATGTATTCATATTCTATATGCCATTGGATAAAGACTAATCCTGAATGGGGTATTTTCTGAGTGGTGACTGGTGACAATGCTGTCTATCCTTACAGAAATGTAGCATCTTGATATGTCCACATGAAATTCACTATTGGTAAAAATTGACAAGTGTTTATGTCTGTAGTTTCTAAATTGCCTACTCTGAATGAGTGCCCCTTACTTAGTTCCTTACATTTTTGGTCTCTTCTATTTTTTTAGATCAGAGGACACTGGATAGAACTGTCAAACTATGTTGGATACAGAAGCAAACTCAATGCTATGATTTCTTTTCTTCAAATTCCTTCTCCTCCCTCCAACTCTGACTTACAATATTTTCCAATCTATTCTGCAGCCACCAAGGAAGTTAGGACAAGTAATGTCTCCCTGTCAGCCTGTAACTGGACAATCAATGGGTCCATGCTGCCTGTCACTACTTGAGCCAATTAAGCAGAGACAGGGTTGAATCATATGTGAGCATTTATTCAAATACTGCTGGCAGTGTGGGAGAGCAGCAGGTAATCCACAAACAAAACTGCCCTAACCCTCACCCCCCATAAACCAACTGCTTATATTGGATAGAAGGACAAAAATTACATGAGGAAGTCGGCAAAGGGTATACCAAATGGACATTTTACAAGTCTGAAGATTTGCAAAGGCCTGTAGGTGTGCAAAGGCTGGGGGTCTTCAAAGGGCTAATAATATGCAAAGGGCTGGGGGTCTTCAAAGGGCTGACAGCTCTGGTTTCTGCAACAAGATTGTTCATCTTTCCATGATAATCTGCATTTCCAGATGAGCTCCCAGGTCCCCCAGCCAGATTGAATGTGCCTTCTTTAATCAAAACAAAACAATCAGGGTTAATAGAGCATGGTTAATATTTCTTATAGTTTTAGCTGGTCCCAATATTCTATTTCTGTCCCTATCAAGCCCAGAATTTCAGTTGATACACAGTATAGCTTTTTGTTACTGAAGTCTCACAAACCAAATGGTACCACCCATACACTCCAGGCCCTTCTACAGTAGTCCCCTGTTATTTACAGTTTTGCTTTCGTGGTTTCAGTTACCCATAGTCAACCATGGTCTAAAAATATAAAATGGAAAATTCCAGAAATAAACAATTGATAATTTTTAAGTTGCTTACCCTTCTGAGTAGCATGATACCATCTCATTCTGCCTAGACTGTGAATTATATCTTTGTCCAGCTTACTTATGCTCTATGTTTAGGAAAAAACATAGTATATATGTTTTTCATATACTCCAGGGTTCAGTATTATTCGCGGCTTCAGGCATCCATGTAGACCCTCGGAATGTATCGTGTACATAAGGGGGAACCACTATCCTTTAGTGGGCCCCCATTCTGGCCTGCCTCTCGTCATATCCCTCTCCATCAGTTGAGGAGTCTGTAGGAAAAAGGGCATGAGCGTTTGCTCTCTAGATACCCTTTCCAGATTCCAAGGACACCAGAATTCCCAGCCAAAATGCCATAGCTCATTTCCAGAGCCTGTATACCCATAGATTGACCATGTGGCTGTTATGTAAACCCAATAACTAGTTTATTGAGTAGAGGTGTGTCCAGAGCTTGGATCAGGGCTGATGTAAATTAATAAAAAAAAATACACATATATTTGTTTCTGCCTTTAGTGCCTGACACAGATCTCCTAACCCCTTGTAAATAGGCCTGCTAGGAGAACCTTTGTTCTAGTATTTAGTCTTTGACCCCAATTCCTAGCATAGAGCTCTCAGATCTTTGTAATTTCCTCAGTAATAGGAACATCTGGCACTGAGCTCCCACCTTTTTTGAAATTTCCTGGGTGATTAGAACATCTTTTGTTCTAATGAGATTCATTTTAATGGGTCCCTAGATGAGGGACTGGTCACCAGAAATACCAAGCCATGATGAGAAGTTTGGAATTTTCAGAGAGGGAAGAGGGGCTGGACATGGGATTAATAATTGATCATGCCTAGTTAAGAAAGCCTCCAAAAAATTCCAATAGTACAGGGTTCCAAGAGCTTCTGGGTTGTTGATACATCTGTGTGCCAGGAGGGTGGCATACCCCCAATCACAGGAACGAAGCTCCTGAACTTGGGACCCTTTCGGTCCTTGCCCTATGTATCTATTTATCTGCTTGTTCATCTGTATCCTTTATCATAGCATTTATCATATAATATGCACACGTAAGTGTTTTCCTGAGTTCTGTGAGCCATTCTAGCAAGTTCTTGAACCCAAAGAGGGGATCATGGGAAACCCAATTCAAAGCCGGTCCATCAGAGGTATGGGTGACAACCTGGAAATTGGGATTGGCATCTGAAGTGGGGAGTGGTATAGTCTTGTGGGACTGAACCCTTAACCTGTGGGATCTGAGGTTATCTCCAGGGAGGTAGTCTCAGAATTGAGTTAAATTACAAGACACCCAGCTGGTGTTGGAGAATCACTTGATATATGGAAATCCACACATCTGGTGTTAGAATGAAGTAAAGTGCGGGTAGCAGTGTGAGAGTAAAGAAAAGACACAGGAATATTTTCCCTAGACAGCTGGGGAAAATACTCACATGTATTTGAGGCACCACTAGGTGTGGGATAAAGTAGCAATATGAAAAGGAGAATGGCAGATAGCCTCTACCTGGACTCTTGCCTCCAGCCACTCAAATATTAAGAATGCAGTCTCTTCTTATTGTAGCTGCTTTTCCACAGTGTCTTGCTAAAAATGTATATGTTCCCCTGAATTCAATAAATAGAACAGATTCCATTTTTACTGTCCAGATCTGATCTAATAATTTTCCCTCCTCTGGTGCTAGAATGTGCTCTTCTGATTAATACAAACCAATAATTTAGGTTAAAAAATGTAAATCTGTTTGATCTAGAAATGCACAGATCTTAAGAACTACATGCCATTGGAACTACTATATTTTCTAAACAGTTTTTAAAAGATGGAATTGACTTAAATGATTTTCTTTTTCTCTCATTATTCACTTGGTATGGGCAGCTAACTGATGTTTATTATAATTAATTTGGATCTGTTTTGCCTTTCCTTTTGCTTCTTCCTTTAACTCACAGAAGAGTTTCCCATTATACAGGCTAAAAGGACTTGGAAGAGATGGAAAAGCAAAGAATAAGGTCTACTTTATTTACATTTGTCTGTATTTTCTTTATTCTAGTTCTTGTCCACAGACAGACCTACAGAAGAAACCCATGACTAAAGAGCCATCCAATGGAGCTCCAGTGGCGCAATCAGTTAGCGCGCGGTACTTATAAAGAGCCATCAAATGGCTCCATCCAACAAATGAACATTGCACATGTCATCAAAATCACCCACAGGATGAAGGTGCCACAGCCACATAATGAGGAAGCAGAAAGGTAAGACTGGGGTGTGGGGACTTGTGCACATTGTCAGTGGAAGGTGACCGAAACTATGATTATACCAGTCTGGCTCTTTCTGGTTGGAAGGAAAATAATAGCATTATCACTACTAGCCAATTTTTATTGACCAATAGGAAAGAAGTAAGGAAGAGAAGACAAGACCAAACTG
Source organism: Myotis daubentonii (assembly GCF_963259705.1). Taxonomy (NCBI): domain Eukaryota; kingdom Metazoa; phylum Chordata; class Mammalia; order Chiroptera; family Vespertilionidae; genus Myotis; species Myotis daubentonii. Next base: position 83,388,697 of record NC_081843.1, on the reverse strand, counting down.
TGCTTCTTGCTGCTTCTAGCAAAAATAAAAAACTTAAAAGCTCTATAAAAATAAAAGTAATATTCTATAGTAATATAGGATACCTTGGAAAATTATAATATGTAAATGAAATTATAAAGGAAGAGGTAAAGGTGGACAAGGTTAACCAACTCGAAAAAAGCAAATGCCATATGATCTTTTCCAAAACAAAAGAGTGCTCAGACAATAGAATTATTTTCCAAGGCAGTTATATATCATCTCTGGCAATAGGGATGAAAAAAACGATCAGAGATAAAAAAGATTGCAAGCAGCTCATGCCACTTAGAGCAGGGTAGTGTGTTGGTGAACTGCACGGACGTTATTATTGTCCACTAGAGGGCGCCCTGTGGAGTATTGTAACAAGGCTGGACAAGAGGCAAATGGACGACAGAGTGGGTTTTTCTGTCAACAAGCTTCCTGAATGAGAATAATAAAGAAAAATAATATCGAGAATTATATTAACCAGTAACAGATAACATATACCGTTCATCCGAGAAGCAAATTCCTTTATAACTGAATGAGTTCTTAAAAGTTTATAGTCAATAAATGGGGAATATGACCCATATTATGACAGGAGGCACAAGTAGGGAAAGTGTAAATGAATCTAACAAGCAGAGCTAAAAACTTTGATGCCTACCAACTCCAAGGCCAGAGCCACAGATGTGCCCAAACATGCAGTGATTTGGACTAAACCAATGGATCAACTTAATGGAGCAATTCGACTGGACAATTTCATTTCAGGTGGTAGTTTTGTGGCACCCAAACTCCCTAGGCAATTTCCACAACTTAGATAACACTTCCTCAGAGATTTAGCAGCCCTCTCACTTTATGGATGAAGGCATTAGGCTGTTACATATCACAAAGTTCATGGTAATGGAATGATCAAATTAATTCAAATTAGTTCAGCTGTGAATGGTATCCTTACTTTCAAAGATAGCCTGAAGCACTGGGGGGAAATTCTGAAATGAAAATACATGAAGTTACAGAGGATTTAATGTGTTGCCCCTGCAATCTTATTTAACAGCTTCATTAGAGAACCATAAGCAAGAATAAAAATTAAGGTCATAAAACTTGGAAAGGATAAAGTAAATTTGAAGTCACTAAATTAAAAACAAAGAGCATCATGAGAGAAATTCCAAAGAGGAAGAGCCCAGAAGAAATAAATAAGTTAAATTCAAGAGGGTGTCCTAGCTTTGGCTCAGTGGATAGAACACTGGCGTGTGGGCTGAAGGGTCCTGGGTTCCATTCCGATCAAGGGCACATGCCTGGGTTGGGTGCTCAATCCCCAGTAGGGGGCATGTAGGAGGCAGCCTATCAATGATTCTCTCTCATCGATGTTTCTATCTCTCTCCTTCCCTCTCTGAAATCAATAAAAATTACATATATTTTTAAAAGAGGGTGTGATAGAAACACATGAGTCCAAGAGTAAGTGAACTCTCACGCCTACCCAGATATCTTACAATGGAAGTCAGAACAGTTCTAGCAAGAGAACCAGAGGTTAATTTGCAACATGATACAGTGGTCCACTCGTTCAGTGTTGTCTGGGTTGCTGAACGGAAAGTTGCCCATTCTTTACAATTTTGGTAAAAGAGCCAGTTAGTTTATGAGAATATGACAGCTCTATCTGCACCTGTGTCTCCTTCCTGCTTCCTGTTGCTGTCAGCCAGCTGGCTCCAGCCACCATTGTCCATGGTGTAGACATAGTCCCTTAAGTCTGGCCCTCCCAACTGAAAAAGCAGTGACAACTGGGTCTGTGAATTTGGAATGTATGCAAACACAGGGGTGGCTTCAAACTCCAGTGCTTTCCTTGAAGCTGGTCCTCTGAATATGTTTGTTTTGCTCACTTGGCTTGCCCTGCTCCATCAGAACTGCAATTTTTTAAAAAGAAAGCAATACTTGAGGAACAGTGCTGTAATGCAAAGGAAGGCAGTTTTAATGGTGGAATTTCAGATTTGTGACAGATTCATGGGAGTAGTACACTTGGGCAAAGACTAAGTGGCACTTCTAGATATGTCCCCAGAGATAGTCTTTCTTGCTTATGCAGGAGCCTGCTGCCTAGATACTAATGCAGAATGGCAGGCGATTATCAAGCTGGGAAGATAAAGTTGTGCTCTCTGTGTCTTTCTATGTTGGCCTGTTCTACTGTGTTGAACCTGTATGTCGTTAGTCACAATTATCTACTTTCTATGCAAAAGTCAGTGCCTAAACTAATCCTCCATCCCTACCCACTACCAAACTGTATTTCCCTCTCAACAAGATTGGGAAAGTGAACAACCAGGGGAACAAGGATAAGATGGAAGGTTTGGGAGCCTGCAACCCTGTCCGCCAGAGGAATTCACTGGGGGGCTTTGTACCCTCAGGAGGTATCACAAAAGGCCCAGGTGTCCTGAGGAGGCCCCAGGAGGGGGACAGGGCCTCAGGAGATGGAGGAGTTGAGAGGGCACCATTGGCAAGCATGACCTCCCCCGTTAGCTGTGTTGGGATGAGTCTACATTGAAAACTTGGGTTCTTCTGGCTTCCTAAGAGCCAACCGCATCCTAGATACTATCTATCACAGAAGACACACATTTCAAGAGTTAAAGGACAGCTTATTCCTTGTCATGTTCTTTGTGCCCAGGCTGCCCCCCTGCGGCGATTACCTCAGCTAAGGAATGCTCTCACTAATCACTGCTTCATTCTATAACTCCAAACAAGTTAATATCATTTCTAAGATAATTTCCTCAAGTCCACACACTCCCTCGAGCCATATAGTTTCTCAATTGCCTTTGGTTCCATTTTCAAGCTTCTTTCCTTTCCCATCAGTGGACAGTAATTCTAAAACCATTCAGATTAAATGAAGGCAACCCTGCGGATCATTTGTGATCCTGAAAGTTAGATAAAGCTTTTGAGGCCAGCCAATGTCAGACTCTCATTTCAACAAGAGGGTAGCGGTGTAAGAATAAATGTAACAAGGTTGGTCCCTTGTAAGGTGTTGGAGGAAGGTCAACAGAAGGCAGGAGGGCAGAAATTGTTGCTTCAAAGTGTATTATTGATTATACTTTAGACTACACGTAGGGCCAGGCTCCCAGGCTGCCTTTGTATGGTCAGCTTCCACAGAACAATCACACATACTACTTTAGGGTTTTCATGATATGCCATTGTTGGAAACACAAACATGGCATATTGCTAGTAAGGGAGAGAAAAGGCAGACAATAAAAACTATTACAGGCAAGCAGACAGGAGCAATTATTGTTTAAAACAGCCAAACAGCATTGTGAAGCTTATTTTTTATTGGAGCAGGATGAACCCAAGCATGAAAAAAGACAGAGAAAAATGCTTTCATTTTTTCAATGACAGCATGACACTGTTTGGCACCAGTGACACAATTCCTCATCAAGTCACAATCCTGCTTGAGATATTTGTAGCAGAAATGGCCAGGAAGTCCCTCTCTTCTATTATCCCTGCCTTTTATCTCCTTTGTGGCCTTGCTGTGAATTGAGTGTGCGCTCACCACAGCTGTTGCTTAGCGTACATTGGGGTTGATAGTACCGTCTCAGTTTCTGATTGAGTTTTACTAAATCTCATAATCCTGGGACCAGTTCAATTCTGACAGTTCAGTTCTCATTGATTTTATAACTGGTCCAAAATGGGCTGACCTCACTGAGGACGGGGTCACATTGCCCTTTATGTACAGAAGTTGATGACTCTGTCTAGGGTGTGATGTCATGAACCCTAACAAGCCAAACCTGCCTCTCCCACCAGCCCTCGGCTGCCAGGGTCCAGCCCCAGCAGGTCCAGGGGTCCCCAAAGGCGTGGACGGAGTTGGCGAAGAAGGAATGACATGGAGACAGCGTTCAGTTGATCAGCAACCTAGCCAGGATCTCTAGCCCGGATCTCCAGAGAGGTTCTGCTTCGGATCTCCAGCGAGGCTCTGCAGCCATGTTCCCTCGCTAGGTTCCCCAGCCAGGCTCTGTCCAGGCTCTCCAGTCAGATTCAGTGTCCAGGTTCCAGTCAGGTTCTCCTGCCAATCTCTGTAGTCAGGTTCAGTCCAGGATCCCTTGCCATGTTCTCCCCCTAGGCTCTGTCTCTAGGCTCCGAGGCCAGTCCCTCTCCAGGATCCTCCGGCATGCTCTCGCCAGCGAAGTTCTTCTGTCTCTAGAGAACGTTCTGTGTAGGTTCTGTGCCTAGGCTCTGTCTCTCTTGGTCCTGTCTTCCAAGCCCTGTGTCCTTAGTTCTGTGTTCTGAGTTCTGAGAGTTTCTGTCTTGTTACAACTGTATTTATACCAGTTGATTCAATCCTATCAATCTCTATTACAAAGGTTAGGGCGTTTCTTATCTCCATTCCAGGGAGAAAAGATTATGTAGTTTAAGCATGATTGTTCGTAGTTAAAGGGATTAATTACCCGCCTGGCACTTAGTTGAGGGGTTTTATTCCCTCCCTAACTTCAGGGGAAAATCCCTACCTGGGGATTCAACCTTTCTCGGAGAGGTGACCTTGGTTAAAACACAGCGCCAAGAAGGTGAGCAAACATATTAAGAACCGTATGCCATATATGCCAGGTCCCTTGAAACAGCAAGGATGGACCGGCTCCCGGCACTCGGCAGTACCTCAAATTCCCACCATTCAAGTGACCCATTTCAGTGAGTCACTCTGCACCTCCAGCATATTACCTGTGAGGTGACAAGCTACATCTCTCAGATGAGCATTAACGAGTTTACCAAATGAGGGAGCCAGTCACCCAGGAGAAACCGGATGTAAGGAAAAGCAGCTCTCTCAGGCTGACCTAGTCTAGAGTGTGTTATTTACCATATCTGGGCTCAGTTTTTCTATCTGGAAAAAAGGGCTTCTTTTTGGATAATAGATTTGGCAACATTTTAAAACACTTTAAAACCAAATACCATTAAAAACTAATAATTTATTGCTGTATTTCTTCTCTACTTTGGTTTTCTCTTCTGAAGCTAAGTCAGGTTCTCAAACTTTAGAGTGCACTGGAATCACCTTGCAGGCTTGTTACAACATTCCTGGGCCCCAACCTCTGGGTTTCTGATATAGCAGATAGAAGGTGGAACCTGATAACCTGAATTCTGTGAAAGGTTTCGGGAGAAGCTGATGCTGTTGGTCCAGGGACCACACTGCTCTAATAGATAAGAATGGATTTCCTGGGCCAGACTTCACAGCGAGGTATGAAAAGGAAATGAGTGTACTCCTAGTTATTCCAAACACTTGTGTCGCATACCAATTCCTACAAAATTGCTCTATAAGCTGCACTTGACCATCAGCAAAGCCTAGGGTCAGTTATGATGCCAAGAGAGGCATCGTTACAATCCTCAGAATGTCCTGTAATTCGGGCAGAAGGGTTATATAATAGAAAGACAGCCTCTAAAATGAGTTCATCATTCATGCTCTCACACATTCCTTTTTCCAGAACTTTTTGAACACCACCTTATGCCAATTATTATGACAGCAACTAGGGAAAACTCAGAATCTTTGTCTCAAGGATCTTTTGGTCTAACATGAGAGGAAAGACAAATAACTATGCAACAGTGTAGCTATGCTAACCAACTTTTATTTAGATATATATTAAAATATATGAAGCATTTGCATGTTGTGCTTCCTGTGATCCTCACTGGATACTATTCCTGGCTATTTTTTAAATTAGGAATTGGAGGCACTGAAACAATAAGTGGCTTCCCCATTGTCACTCTCCTGGGAGGGGCGGAGCCAAGGTGCAACCAGGCCTTAAGATTCCAAAGCACATGCCCTTTGCCCAGCCCTGCACTGCAGTTCTGATCCTGCAGCAGTGCATCTCAGGGGTCCCAAAGAACTGAAGATGAGAAGGGCTCCTCTCCAGGGGTCTCAAAGCCTGTGGGAGAAATCAAAGTGGCAGGATTTGATGGGAAAAAAGTTGCCTTGGCTAGAAAAAAGGAAAAACTGCCCTCCAAAGGACCTTAAACCATGTCTCTTGAGCAAATGCTATTTAAAGTTGTGTTTTCAAAATTCCCTATGTGTTTTAGTCCATGAAATTCATTCAACTAGCCCGGCCAGTGTTGCTCAGTGGTTGAGTGTTGACTCATGAACCAGGAGGTCACTGTTCTATTCTGGTCAGGGCACATGCCTGGCTTAAGGGCTCTATCCCCAGTAGGAGTTGTGCAGGAGGCAGCTGATCAATGCTTCTCTCTCATTGATATTTCTATCTCTCTCTCCCTCTCTCTTCCTCTCTGAAATCAATAAAACTATGTTTTAAAAAAAGAAAGGGAAAAAATTCACTCAACTGTCTTTACCAACTGTTTTTGCCAATTATATTATGTTCTGCGTAATAGGCAGAGAGAAACACAGTTTAAATTCACTGTCAGTCCTGGCTGATGTGGTTCAGTTGGTTGGAGTGTTGTTTCATGCACCAAAAGGTTGAAATTGCTTTTTTCTGAGCACCCGAGTACATTCCTGTGAATCAACTTCACTGAGACTTCTCAGGTTCAGCCCTCGTTGTTCCTCTCAGACCCGCAGCCAACTCGCCCCAGATGGAACCAGAAGCTGCTCGGAAGGTGCAGGCTCCAGGGAGTCAGAAACTGGAGCAAGTGGAGAGCAAATGCCAAAGAGCTCCAGCTCCCTTGTCTTTTTAAAAATATATTTTTATTGATTTCAGAGATGAAAGGAGAGAGAGAGAGATGGAAACATCAATGATGAGAGAGAATCATTGATTGGCTGCCTCCTTCACCCCCGACACTAGGGATTGAGCCTGCCATCCAGGCATGGGCCCGGACTGGGAATCGAACCTCCTAGGTCTATGCTCAACCACTGAGCCACACCGGCTGGGCATCCCTCGCCTTTTTCATCTCAACCTAAGGAAGGAACCTGGCAGTGTCATCATTCAATAAGTTGAGAGCTTTATAGCAGTGTTTGACAGAACTATAAAAGATGGTTTCTCATTAAAAGGATATGTGAAAACATATCAGAAATGTAAACAGCACTCAAACCAGAGACAATGTGTGTGCAATAAAGTAAAATGGCTGGATTCATCAGTTTTATGTGTTTTAAAGAATTATCTTGAATTAAGCACTGTTGGTTTCTCAGCTCTGTAAAAATTTGTGGATACATCTTTCCCTGTATGCATTTGTTAATTATTCACCCCAAAACTTAGATACATACAACAACAATATTAATTTCTTTCATTCTTTCTGTGAGTCAGGATTTGGGGAGTAGCTTGATTGAGTGGTTCCAGCTTGGGGATTGTTGGGAGGTTGCTGTCTGATGGTGGCAGAGACTGGGGTTCTTGATTTTTTCACTCTCATGTCTGGGGTCGGGGCTGGGAAGATTTGAGCAGGGTCTGGAAAAAATAGGACTTCTTAGGCATCTCTCTGTGTCTCTTTGTGAATCTCTTCATGGTGTCTTCAAGATGGTGGCTTCAAGATAGCCAGAATTTTTACATGGCAGCTCTGGGATCTCAAAGATGTGTGTCCTGAACTGTTTCACTTTCTATAATCAAACTTTAGAAGTCACACAACAAACCTTCCTCCACATTCTATTGGTCAAGTCTGGGAAAAAAACTGCCCAAGTTGAAGGGTACTGCCTTTTTCAACTTCATCAAGGCAGAGAAAGGAGCTGCCCAACCTCTCAACAAAGGAACGCCAACATCACATTGAACAAAGAGCCTGAGAGACTCTTCATCTTCGAAAAATACAGCCCACAACATAATGATTCTTGGAATTCTACATGGACTCACTTGAAGTTTACAAATCAAATCACATCAGTAGATTTTAGTTGAGTAAATTCTGTCTGCATTTCTAATTATATCTGTGGCAGTCCCTAGCAGCTGATACAAGGCCGGGTGTTTGCTTGGTAATTATCTATGGACTAGTCGTGATGTGTTCTAGAGAGAAAAGAACTAAGTCACAGCTGGGTTCTAGTCCTTCTCTAACACAAATCATTTACTTCCCATGCTTTTACTATCTATACATTAAAGACTGTACTAGCTCCCCTTCCTATCTATATTTCATAGTTTAGGAAAATAATCCATATTTTCATGGACCACACAAATTTGAGGCTACAGTGGGGAACCTAACGTGGTAGCAGAACTATATTTTCTGTGCCTATGATTCCATCTATAGAGTTTCAGAAACCACAGCCCTCTTTAAAATACTCTTTATATGTTTGGAAAGTTCCAGGGTCATGATCGGCATACACTGTGCTATTTCTTTCTCTACAGTTCTTGAATCTGATGTATTATAATAATGTTAATTATGCGTAAATGGGTAGACCAGTAGCCGTCTCCATTACTACAACTTACTCATAAAGGAATGTTTTCTCGTGCTCCCCAAGACTCAGTCATGGAGCTGTGGCAAAGAGAAATCTGACTAGCAAATGCCATCCTGCTTTCAAAATCATTTTTCTCCTTTAACAACAACCCCTATTCCTGCAATGGGACTCTCCAAGCATGACCAGGTTCTCTTAATCCCCAGATTAGTTCGGGCTTTGCTGATTTCATCTTTCACGCCAATTTCAACTGATCAGGCATAGCTGACTGGAATAACCTAGAAGGCAGTCTAGGGTCAGAGGGAAAGAGTGCCTTGATCAGTTAATATCATCTGCCAAAGGCATAGGAAGAAGGGAGTAGTAACAAAATCTCAGTGTTATTAAAGCTATGCATGAGCAGAGCTACAAGGTGCAACAAGATTCCTAGACTGTGAGTCAAGGAGCCTGAAGATGACAAGGTGAAAGAATTGCCAAGACAGTTTGTATGGCAGCTCGGGTCATGGATTGGTGATGAGAAGACCAAAGTAGAAAACACTTTGTGACCCATGAAAATGCAAAAATGCTTTACAAATAATTTCTTTCTGATTACAAAATTAGTATATGCTTATTCTAAAAAAGCTAGAAGAATGGAAATTCTGCTTCATCCTGTTTCTATCCATTTAATGCTGGATTTGTTTCGTGATCCAACTGGATTCACTGCCAGAATATTCTATTTTCCACAAAATAAATGATCATGTGAGGTTCTTGTCAGAGTTTCTAAAAGGACAAGAAGGATTCACTGGGTTTATCAGAAAAAGGTGTCTCACTGTTTTGTGTCTCCTGGTTAAAAAAAAAAGTATGTGGTTATACAAACTGATTTTCATTTTAATAGTTCATGTGAGCAGCTCTGTCTCCTTGGCAGAGGCTCCCATTTTACTGAAGTAACCTGACAATTGTGAGTAGTTGATTAACCAAATCAATTTACAAGTCACATGTAGTGCAAGATTACCGATGACAATAACACAATAGAAAATTTACCTGTTTCTCTATAAAACTGTTTATCAAAGACCAATTAGAAATTCCATTTACAATATTTAGGAATAAATACCTGATTTACAGCTACTACTTCCAAAGCAATGTCTCAGATAGTCTAGTGACTTATAATTCTCAAGTACTAGTACTTCTAAGACTTAATTATTATAACTAAAAATAAACATCAATACAAGAAAGTCATCTCTCTTTTTTGCCCCTTTCTGTGTGCTTGCTATGTGATCTCGGGGAAAATTAGATACCCCTCTAAGCCTCAGTTTTCTCATGGCTGAAATGAGTAATTAAACAAAATGGTTTCTAAGTTCCATACTAGTTCCAGCCATTTGTAAATCTCTTCATTCAGGAACATTTGTGGAGGATACACCCACCTGAGCTACTATGCAGGAGCTGAGGCTGAGTGGATGGGATATAAAACTAAAGAGAAGACATAAAATGAAAGAATTTCTGACCTCAAGAAGTCTATGATATAGGATATGAGGTGTCATAAAAGAGATGTAATTAACATTGAGAAAATAAAGAGGGTAGATCATTTCATTCTAATGGAAGTTTTCAAAGATTTCCTGAAGGAAAGGACAGTTGAGTTGAAGAATCTTCCAGAAAAGCTGGGATTTTGACAGACTTAAATGGAATCAGGAAAATATGATTATTCAGCACACACAGTCCATAGGTGAGTGCATCTGCAAAGTAATATATTTCCTTCCTATTCTTCTTGGCCTTTTCTTGGAAATTTGAATTCATGGAACTATATTTATATATCGAATATGGTTATAGAACTTTTGGAAAATTTACCAAGGTTATTTGTGAAAGTGTTAATATTTAAAAAAGAAAGAGAAAAAATAAGTATGGCCTTAGACATCTTTTTATCAGTTAATTATTGCATTGATTTTCTGTCTTGAGACAATCACAGGCGAGACTTAGAACTGCCAATATCTCTTAATAGACAAAGACTTGAGAAAAGCACAAGCAGGGAGAAAAGGAATTGTTAGCATTTTATATAAAGATCAACATGTGCTACTTAAAAGGAAAAACTAAACAAACAACTTGACTTTTTCTGGTTCACAAGAATGCACCTGTAGAAGGTTAAAATTTACTACATTATGTTATGGGTGAGAAAGATAAGAGTGTCACGCCTATCTCTACATATGCAACTGTGAAACCAAGACAGATTCAATTTAAATAAAACCCTGTTAGAGTGTTCCCTATAGACATACACGCACACACACACACACACATACATGCACTGTTTTTGCATTTTAAATGTATTAGTACATTTAATTCTCCCTACAACTATATGAAATAGTGATTACTATCATCCCCCATTTTTATTGATGAGGATAAAAAAGCACAATAAGGTTAAGTAATTTGCCCAAAGTTACTACCAGTGCATGGCACGTCCAGGTTTTAATAAATCCATGGCTGTCTGGTTCTAGAATGTGCTATCAATCCCTCTACACCTGACTGCCCCTATATATTTCCCTAAATAGCAGAGACAGATTCAGAATTTTATACCTGTTCTGCCACATGTATAAAAAGTGTCAAATAGCCCTAACCGGTTTGGCTCAGTGGATAGAGAGCGTAGGTCTGCGGACTGAAGGGTCCCAGGTTCGATTCTGGTCAAGGGCATGTACCTTGGGTGTGGGCACATCTCCAGTAGGGGGCGTGCAAGAGGCAGCTGATCGATGTTTCTAACTCTATCCCTCTCCCTTCCTCTCTGTAAAAAATCAATAAAAAGTGTCAAGCCAAATGATGAAATGGCCTCATAATCGTTTCTTCTCCTGGGATCCAGTGCCTCTCATGCAAATAATAATAATAAAATATTTCACATGCCATAAAACTTCAGGAAGAAGCTGGTGGTAAGTTGCACATATAAATCAGGTAAACCTGGTATTTATAAGTGCTATTTAAGTGTTTCTAAACCTGAAGAAGTTAATGCTGGATAAATAAGATGGAAATTTTAAACATAGTGCAGGGAGATTAAATTAAGGAAAGTAAACTCTGGCATCTAGAAAAAATATATACAGTGATATTTTTAAAAGTCTGAAACTATTAAACACAGTTTTCACAAATTAAACGTGAAAAAAAATAAATAACATGATTTTTGCAGTCAGAAAGTAATAAAAATAACAAAAGTGCCTGAAAAATGGTACTGGCTGTGAAATCTTCCAAGAATTCAATACTGGAAGTGACATTGATAAAGAATAGCTGGCATATTGGAAACTGTCAGGATTAATAAAATTTTCTGACCAGGATTATAGAATCAGAGGGGTTGGCAAGGATGTATACTGATTCTTTCAAAGCATCCATAAACGAAAATGCAAAGATTAACAATCTTGCTACTGAAATACTTAGAGAAAAAGGTTGAAATTTTGTGAAATATTAGATAAAAATATAACTGCAGTTCAAGGACTTTTTGATTCTATCTATGTAAAAATTTCCTGTGATAAATAAAAATCAATGTTAATACAAACAGCATTTTCAAGGTAAATTACTTCTATTTCCATCATTAGAAGCATCCTTATAGTAGGTGAGAAATGATGATTTTGAAAGCAATGTTATGAATGTGATTATAAGCACGACAGTCCCAAAAGAATTTGTATCAAGACTTTTGGGAAACTGACTGATCATAATATCATTATATAAGTATTATTTAATCTAAAAGTATAATATAAATTATAGTAGCACTGAATGCCAGCATTGAAAAAGTATATTAATGTAGGAAAAAAAGTCCTATATTATGTACTAAAAAGAGCAAACAGTAAGATCCCTAAATAAAGTGGCCATTGGGCACACTTTTAAGGTATAATTAGGCTGAGGTTTAAATACTATGACAAATGAGATTGGAATTCTGTAAGCCTAAAGCAAATCTCTACAGTTTCAGCTACAATTCATTGGCTTTTCAACTAGTCACTTAAAACTCCAAATCTCATTTTAGTCCTGTGCCAAAGGAGGTAATATGCAGAAATAAATCAAAGTAAGCTATCAAGAGCTTCCCTGGGTAGTTGGCACATCGTAGTACTAAATAAGTATCAGTTCCCTTTCTCCCATTCTCTTCAAAGTTCTCTCCTCTGGAAAATTTAAAAAGTAATAAAAGGTATAGCCTTCGAGGAATTGGTAATCATGTTAGAATGATGAGATTTATGCCCGGGAAACAGTGAATGGATATAAGCAACATATTCACAAAATTGAGAAATAAGAACACTAAGGTAGGTATTCACAAAAGACAGAATCAGGAAGGCATAAATTTGGTTACCTGTAAGGCTTCACGGAGATGGGACCTAGGGAGGATCCTGACGGACAGGTAGGATTAGATGAGATCAGTGGATGGGCAGGAAGAGTCTTTTCCAAACCAACTGGATGGAGCAATAGGATCTGGAAGTTGGCCCTACATCTTCATGGGACAAGGAGAGGACTAGTCCAGCCAGCCCAAAGCTTAGCCTGGGGGAGACCAGATACCATCTCCTTGGCAGTTATTTTCCTTCAGAGGGCTTTCACCTCATCTCAGTCAACTGCTGACTGGGGCAGGTAAGTGTTTATGAAAGGAGAGTTCCCTCGCCTTGCAGGCAACTGTGCAGCAGCATGCAAAGGTTGAAAGGGAGTTTATATATGGCCCAGCTCACTGATATGCATACCAGGTGCAATGGTTACGTCCTAAAATGAATGCAAATTGCCCTGAGTACTTTTTAGATTAAAAATAGGTGTAAAAAAATATGGTAACCGATGTGCTTGCTTTCTTCTCTAAACATAGTGCTGCTGACCCAGCACTAGTAGGGCACTCGCTTGAGGCCACTTCACCCAGCGTGATGGATTTGCAGGCTGTCTGTGACCAATAGCACACATTTTTAATTTGGCGAAGGAACGGGGCAAAACAAATCAACATTAGCAGAAATGGTGCTTATGCCTTCGGCCTCATCAGAGCTTATCGTGGTATTTATGGGTCACAATGAGACTCAACCAACTCCTTCACCCCTGACCTCACCTTCATCCCATCATCACCCCCAAGACTTTGAAATAAGGAAAATAACATTGCCCTGTGAGGGTTCAGTTCTCATACTAGCAAATGGTAGCAATGAGCAAGAAGAAGCCAAGTTACTTTTGAGACAGAATGGCCTCTGAGTCTGCAAGATCTGACTGTGTGCCGGAAATCAAAATGTTATTGACTTGGGAATGCTCTTAGCCTTCCCAAGAAGAGATGTTAAGTTTTTTGACTCCATTTCCCTCATACTCCACACTAAGGAAGCTCTTGACATAGGCAGACCAATCCTAGGCATTTAGTATTACAGCAAAAAGGGAGAATGGGGAAGAGAGAATCAGGCCTGGAATGCTAGGACTAAAGAGGGGAGGATATTTGCTTGCTGTGTGAATGCCCAGGCTCCCAAGTTCCTTTTCTTGGGTAATGGATTAAGATATTAGAAACCCTTTTGTAAAAAGGAAATTGGGTCAGATGGAAGGAAGGTGGGGAGGGAAAAAGGGAGGGATGAAGGGATGGAGGGAGGAAGGAAACCAATGGTTCAGGTGACTGGAAATCTAAACATAGTGTTTAGAAAACACTGAACCATCACAGTTGTTGTGTCAGCAATTAAAAATTTCCACTAGATATGAACAGTTATATTTCTGGTGCAAAATTTAAACATTAGCCTTCTGCTTTATATATTAATTTCTGTTGACTAATGTAAAACAATACCTGAAAAATAAATTTGTTTTCAGCATGCTGATAATTTCAGAAACTGAGCCTCCTACTATTTCATGGAAATAATCAATGCAACCTGGAACATAGCCAGCTGACCTTTCTCTAGGGAGTCTAACTTTGCTGTTGTACATTTTATTCAGTAATGTACATGCTAGCTTTAAAAAACACTTCATTAAAAATGAAGCAAAGCATTAAGCAACTACTCTGTAAATGTACAACAAAGTAGATAATAATTCAATATTTTAGGTGCTATAATAAAAAAGAATAGAAAAAGAATAAAATTGAATGTAATAAAAAGGATGCAAAAACTACTTTGGATCTTATGACCAATTTCTTACCAATATTACCCTGAAAGAACAATACATCCTATTAAAATTATATTCCTGTCAGAAGGGAAAAAGTAGATAAATTATTGGGAGCTATGAATACATTTTTAATATTCCTTGATGTTGAGCTTTGACACTTACTTTTTCATCTTTAAGACAAGAGAACTCAGATTTGATGGTCAGATATAAATTATTACATGTTGGTTTCAGGATAATTAGAAAAGGTACCAAGCTGAAAATTCATGGATACTGCAGCTATCTCTTCATCTATTTTTAGACTCCCTTAGTTCCAACACTAGGAATTAGAAAGCTTCCTCTTTTTTTCTTATAGATTATACATTCATCAACATGTCCTAGAAGCAGAGCCACATTGACTCTGTAAGCCCCCTTTCTCCCACAAACTTGCTCTTGGCGGGTGAATTTCATCCTCTCCTGTTGTCCTAACTGGTCTGTGATCTAATCTTTATTCTCTAAAGCTTTGTCTATCTGTGCTAAACTGAAGAAACCTAGCTTTGCCATTGAAGAGAATTCTTAAAAGAACTTGGAGATATCTCTGGAGCCTAGGATCATACATGAACATCAAGATTGATACCAGTTTCTCACTTGACATATGCTAAGGAGTAGAGGTTGGCCAGGGTGGTCTCTCAATGGAAAAACAAAGAGGACAGCAGTAGGAAATCTTGAACTGTGATTATTTGATCTAACAAGAATATATGAGATTTCTGTGGCCCAAGTAGATACTATAGACAGTTGCTAGACTGAAGTGATCTTGAAATTATTCTACTCAAGAGATCAACCAACTGGGGAAGAGAAACCTAGTGTAAGAAGTTAAGGAATAATTAAGGGCCACCTAAGAGGGGTTGTTGTTAAGATTCAACCGAATTCTTTGCTTGTATCAAGGAGTGATACAACATAGGCATTTTTCAGAATCACAAAAGAATCCATGTTTGCACCCAATTGAAGAGTCAGTCTTTGGATGCCAGATTATAACAGCACCAGTGACATAATACTGTTACTTTTGTCCCTCTGATGTCCATTCCTCTTCCCTAAAGGAGCCAGAACTAGCAGGGAAGGGTTAAGAGGGATAGTGATAAAACGGCCCACACTTCCGTTCCCGGCTGTGGGTCCCAGGGAGGGGTGGGATTTGTGAAGAGAAGAGGGACTCTTAATTGAGTGTGAACTTCAAGTGTTCATTTAGAATGGACAGGACCATTTAGTGCTGCAAATGAACTTTCATTATGAACATAATCGTAACAGAAAAGCTAAAGGCCTATTTCCAAGATGTGATAAAGAGCAGGGAAGGAAGATTCAACAATATCTTTGAAGACAGTCGTTCGTCAAAAATAAAGCATTCTTTGTTCACACCTCATTGATTTTAGATTGTTTCATTTAAGAAATAATCTATACACATATTATATGGATTGTTTTTTATGTAATAATGTATCATGAATATTTCTCATAACATTAAATATTATTCTATACCTTTTGTCTGTCTTTATAATATTCCGTTTTAATAAATGTACAAAAATTTTAACTGATTCCCTATTGTTAGACATTTAGATTCTTTTGCCTAAGTTTGCTATTATAGTCAACTAGGGGCCCAGTGCACGAAATTCGTGCATTGGGTGTGTGGGGGGGGGGGAGTGTCCCTCAGCCCAGCCTGCCCCCTCTCACATACTGGGAGCCCTCAGGCGTTGACCCCCATCACCCTCCAATCGCAGGATCGGCCCCTTGCCCAGGCCTGACGCCTCTGACAGAGGTGTCAGGCCTGGGCAGGGGACCCCCAGCTCCCCATGGTTGCAGGCTCCGCCCCTGCCCAGGCCTAACGCCTCTGGCTGAGGCGTCCGGCTCGGGCAGCGGGGACCCGCAGCTGCAGCGGCCCCGCGATCACGGGCTCCGCTTTAGGCCCAGGCAAGGGACCCCTAGCTCCCAGGACTGCCAGCTTCGACCGTGTCCAGCTCCCATCGCTGGCTCCACCCCTACTTCCTGCTATCACTGGCCAGGGCGGCAAAGGCTCCTGATTCTCCGATCATGGCTGGAGGGCAGGGCAAAGGCGGCCCCAGGGCCGCCTTTGTCCTGCCCCCCAGCTCTTAGCTCCCCCCTGGGTTTCTGATCACTGTCAGTGGCAGGGGGCTTCTTCCTGCTTTCCCTTTCGCCTCCCTGCATTGTGCCTACATATGCAAATTAACTGCCAATCTTAGTTGGCAGTTAACTGCCAATCATAGTTGGCAGTTAATTTGCATATAGCCCTGATTAGCCAATGAAAAGGGTATCGTCGTACGCCAATTACCATTTTTCTCTTTTATTAATATAGATGATATCAACTTTACATATAAAGCTTTGCTCATAACCATGATTAGTCCTTTAGGATATATCTCTAGAGGTGGAATTACCAGATCAATGATTATACATATAAAGTTTTAGATATATAGTGCCAAATTTTAAATTGGCTAATTTATTAATGAATTAATTTCACTTAATATTCATATCAATAGCTCCTCAAAATCTTCTAGAGTTTATATGCAATTTTTTATTTGCCAGAATTAAAAGTTGAAAATAAAATATTCCAAATATCAAAAATTGTCTTGCACAGAATTTAGATATTCAATTCTAAATAAAAACTTGCAATTTTGATAAATAATTGCAGAAATTCAAATCAAACTACTATCTACCATCACCTTTGAAATAAAACCTACTAAATATTTACTTAATTTCTGAGCTTTCAGATAAAATTGTCTTAATGATAGCTGCCCTAGTTATCTATTTGAAATGTCCTCACCAAGAAACTTATAGTAAAAGTCTTTCTTCCATGAGCAAAAGTTTTGAGGAAATAGTTGGCCTGCATTTTTACTTGGGTTAGAAATCAGAGTAACATACAAATGATCAAAATGATAGCATTTCAATATATGCCTGTGTTTTCCGGGGAAAGGAAAAACAAAACTTAAGTGGCATGTGGCATGGTTAAACTGGCCAACTGCCAAACATATAAAGTGTTGTCATGTCTTCTGAACATGAAACAGAACAGTTCAATAATCATAACTATTAGTCTGTGGGTAATAACAACAAATCCCTTTTAGGTAACATTGTTTACAAGGAGTATATAAAGCATTTGCATACATATCATCTCAATTGAATGTTGTAACTCCGTTGCAAGATAGATTTTGTTACTTTCCATTTTATACATGAAGAAACAAAAGTTCAAACTATTTAGTTTGCTTACCCATAGACATACAGCTCTGGTACAAACAGAGCCAGAAGTCAAACTGTACCTTAATTTCAAATCCAGAATTTGTCTACTTTGCTGCGCTGCTTCCTGGTTTGTTTATTTGTTTGCTGATTTTTTTATTAAATACTGAACATCGAGATGTGCCTGGTACTGTTCTAAATACTGGTAGGGATGGGCAATATCCCTGTCCTCTCTTATCTTGTGACCATTGTGATAGTAAGGGTGGCAGGAAGGCAATAATGAAAAATTAATTTGTAGTATCTCAGGGAAAGATAAGTGCTATGAAAAATAAATCCTAGGTAGAGGAGAGATGCTATTTATGATTATATTCTCAATGGAGTCTTTCAGATGAGGTTAACTTTTGAGCAGAGACCTGAGCAAAATGAGGGACCGAGTTATGTGGACATCAGGGGAAAGAGAGTTCCAGGAGGAGCTTGGGAACCTGATTTTTAATATTAGTAGCTATTCTCACAGAACAACTAATGTCAGGCTTGACTTCTGTTAGCTTTATAATTAACTCTAGATGCAGAGAAAAAGGCATTCTGTTTAAATAAAAACTCAGGAAGGAAGGCAAACACCAGATAGCATATCCACCATGTAGAAGCAAGAAATGAAAGCTGCTGGGCTTTCTACTTCCAACTAACACGGCTTTCAATATTCATAGATTTCTTCTCAGGATAGCGTTGGGGAATATAGCTTTTATTTCATTCTTTTAAAATCAAATATTGCAAACTAACTATAGAATCAAATTAAATCAATTTCATTCACGATCTTATAAGTACCTTTAAAGGACATTTACTAAGAGATAAAGTGGGCATTTTAATTATTTTCTTGTGTTTCTTGTGTTCAATTTTTATTAACATGCTTAAAAACAGCATGAGATTTAATAACCAATCACAGTCCATTCTCCTCAACTTAAGAAACCTCAAAATTGAAAGACATCTCAAGTAGTCAGTGCATGAGAATTGGGAAGAGGGATTAAGGAGCAGCTCCAGTTAGTAATGAATGAGGTTTGCTGAGCTCCTCATAAGTTGGAGCTGTAGACTAGAGCAGATTTATAAAAATCATAGGCCTGCCCTCTGAGAATCTACGGTGTGTGACAACGATGTCTGACTATGTCCTTCACAGTGCCCAGTGTGATGCCTGTGACATAGATGCACTCACCCACTGACAGAAAAGGAAGGGAAGGAGGACGGCAACTCCGTTGGAGAAGACATCGCCTACACAGAGGATGGGCCTTCAGAACCCATCACCCTGTGCAGAACTGGCATCCCATACTTCAGCCGTCTGGCAGCTTGAAGCAGACTTAGGGGAGGTCAACAGCACCAGCAGGTGGCCTGACTGTTGCGATCACCCGGACAGGCCTGGAAAAGCTTGGTGGCTGCTGCTTCCCCATCCATACGTGGCCTGGAAGGGTCTTCTTCAGGCTCTGGGGAGGTGTTCTGAAAAGTTTACATCATCTATCAATTATTGCCTTTCCCTTGAAGGTAAATATTTTTCTGACAAGTTACAAACCTCTGTCTGCAATAAAAATGCCTTCGGTCTTTCTGAGTCATCTCTGCATTGAAGACTATCTTCTGGAAAGAGGCTACAGTGAACTCTCCCAGTCATTTTCCAGACCCTATCTGCCCATGGACCAGAGCTGCAGCTATTCATGTTTGTGTGGGATACAAGCGCAACCCGTGGTAATCACGGGGATCCGGTTTCTCCTCTCTGAGGTTCCTGGTCTGATAATGCACATTCTAGGAGAGTATCCCAGAGGAGAGAATGGTCTCATGTATATGTCTGTGGTTAAGTCTGTGTTTATGTGTCTGTACCCCAAACTTTTCCCTCTGTCCAATGTATTCTTTGGAGAATGACAGGTATACTATTAAGTTTGCACAGCCATATTACCAGTTATTAGAACAGGTCCAGAGGAGTGTATGCAATGCATACTGATGAAGACTCCAAAGGAGCAACAGAGACTGGAGAAAAGAAAGGAGCAGAAGTGGAGGGACAGCATATGGTCTATTTTCTGGAGATAATGAACTTCAAAAAGGGTCAGTAGAAAATGAACGTTATGAAAAAAAATGTGGTGAAAAAGAAACCAAAGGGGTATAACTAAATGCAATGAGTGAATGCAAGTGGATCTCGGAATAAAAAGAAAAAATTCTTAAAATGTATTTTGGAGAAAACTTAAATTTTTGAGAGTATCCATAATACAGATAATTAAAGAAAATTGTCACAATCCAATATAATTGTTTAATGATAGAAAAACACTGAAAATGCTTTAGGAATTCTGCTTAGCTCGTGTCTGTTTTACTCACAGAATCCACTTCTCAGAGCGACCCTGAGCCTGTCTTGCCCACCCAACCCCACCCAAATCTTAGTTCATCAGGGCTCAGCCTGAGGCTAGTGAGTGGCTCTCACTTGAGGGGTGGGGTAGGGAAGAGCAGAATGGAGATCAGTCTAATTGAGAGAGGGACATAAAGACTAAAATGAGGATGATCTGACTAGTGTCCCAGTGATGGCGAACCTTTTGAACTCGGCGTGTCATCATTTTGAAAAAACCTAACTTAACTCTGGTGCCGTGTCACATATAGAAATTTTTTGATATTCGCAACCATAGTAAAACAAAGACTTATATTTTTGATATTTATTTTATATATTTAAATGCCATTTAACAAAGAAAAATCAACCAAAAAAATGAGTTCGCGTGTCACCTCAGACACGCATGTCATAGGTTCGCCATCACTGGACTAGACCTACAATAGCAATCACAAAGCAAGCCCAGAAGGAACAAAACAAAGACTCACCTCCCATTAGTGCAACACTAGGGACCATGGTCCCCTGAACAAGTCATGGGTGCATTGTTAAAGCTAGCTGAGTCTACAAGTACTAATGATAACACATCAAGTTAAAAAATAAGTCCGGCCGGTGTTGCTCAGTGGTTGAGCCGCGATCTATGAACTACTAGGAGATCACGGTTCGAATCCTGATCAGGGTTCAATTCCCAGTAGGGGGCCTGCAGGAGGCAGCCGATCAATGATTCTCTCTCATCGTTGATGTTCCTATCTTTCCCTATCCCTTCCTCTTTGAAATCAATAAAAATATTTAAAAAATAATAATAATAATGGTATATGAGGTAAAGTTCCCAGGAAACAAAACATTGAACATAAATAGATAAAAACTCTACAGCAAAGCTTATTGAAGTATATCCTGCTTCCTGGGAACTGGAAAAGCAAAAAGATTTCCTAAACAATTCTATGTACAGCAGTAATTACCACGGTGTGAAAGTTCCACACATAAACATCATTAAAATCAGCAGGAGGGAGGTTTCCTCATGAACCAGTGGGGAGAGATCAGCAGCAAAATTTCACTTTCCACTGAGATTGGTATTACAGGCAGACTTGGTCTGTACAGAGGATTTCTACCAAGCGTAGAAAAGCAATATATGTGTCATCTATAAGATGGAGGCTAAGACCTCATCAGCTTGCAAAGGACCCAGATGTCTCCATGGTATCATCAGGTACTGTCTTAAGTGCTGAATGCTACCCAATGACTATTAATTGGCACCTCTCCTCTTTGCCAAGCATATGCTGAGTGCTGGGACACGGCCCCTCTCCACTAGAGGCTCACATTATATACTGCGGTGAGAATATAATTTTCACTGCAGTATATAGGTAGAAGGATAAACAGTGCGGTAGTCTCCTGGAGGGAGATATGGAAGACCCAGAGCCTGCCTGCTACCTCCAGCCCCAGTCCCACCCCTAAACCATGCCCCCTCCGGCTAAGACAACTCAGGAAACCTAGGAGGCCTAGCTAGGCTATCAAATTAGGCCTCTGGCTCCCAGCAGAGAGCAGAATCCTAAGGGACTGAGGCACAGAAGTAAAGACTGGACAAAAGCCTAAGAGAGAACAGGTTGTTATAAAGTAAAACAAGGGTGGGGCTGCTGAGGGAAACGGAGAAAGCAGAAAACCTCAGGTGGACCCTGGGTGGGTGTGAGGATGGAAGAGACTCCAGCATGTGCCTGGTGCTGGTCCCCATGCCAAGTGCTGTATAAAAAAGTGAAATCTGCCCTAACCAGTTTGGCTCAGTGGATAGAGCATCGGCCTGAGGACTGAAGGGTCCCAGGTTCAATTCCGGTCAAGGGCATGTACCTTGGTTGCAGGTACTTCCCCAGTAGGGGGTGTGCAGGAGGCAGCTGATCGATGTTTCTCTCGCATCGATGTTTCTAAATCTCTATCCCTCTCCCTTCCTCTCTGTAAAAAATCAATAAAGTATATATTTTTTTAAAAAGTGAAATAATAAAGTCTTGATCCTTAGCCTACAGGCATTCCCATTGTGCAGCCAAGCAGCATTGTCAATAGTGGACATGTACAGCAGAGCAATCAGACAATAATGCAAAACGTATCTATAAGTGGTAGAAAAAAGCGTTGGTGAAATGTACACAAGATATTTGTGTAATTCACACTTTGTGAATTCTATTTTGTGATAAAAATAATAATATAAATGGAATGAAAAATATATTTAAAGAGGCCAGGTGGTCTTAATTTCATTGAACAGTTTTTGGAGTTTTGTTTGTGTTCTGTTTTTACTTTTTCCCTCTAGTCTTTCTCAACACCAGAAATACCATAAACCTCCTTAACTGTCTCCCCCTTCCTCAGGATCTCATTTGAATCTGATCCATATTTTGTATTTTCATAGTCACACCAATTATTAAAATCTTAATGTATTCCACAGACATCTAGAGGCAGCCTAAAATAGTACAGACAACATAGTGGATTGGTTAGGAGCATGGATTCTGGAACCAGACAGCCTGGGTTTGATTTCCAGCTCTACTACTTTCAAGCTGTGTGACCTTAGAGAAGTTAGTTAACTTATCTGTGCCTTAGTTTCCTCATCTGTAAAATGAAGATCATACCTAACATGGAAGATTATATTTGTAAAGTGCTGAGATCAGTGTTTGGCTCACAGTAAATGGTACACTACTGTTTATGTGCAAGGCATGATGTTGGCTGATGAAAACATGGTACTTGTTTTTATGGATTTGACATTTAATGACTTCCAAAGGTCTACAAATAATTATAGTAAGAGTTGATTTTCCCAGGATAAAAGTTATTAGAAAAAAAAGGCCTCTTAATGCAGGTAACAAAAGTTCATAGTAATAAGATCCATTTTAAAAAAATGGGGCCTGGTATTAGCTACATCAAGGCTTAACTACAAGACTGCGCACAAAGACCAGTAGGGGGTGCACCAAGAAAGCATAACAAAATGCGGAGACAAAGAAACAGGACAAAATTGTCAATGGAAGATATAGAGTTCAGAACCACACTTTTAAGGTCTCTCAAGAACTGTCTAGAAGCCGCCGATAAACTTAATGAGATCCTCGAGAAATCTAATGAGACCCTCGATGTTGTGATAAAGAACCAACTAGAAATTAAGCATACACTGACTGAAATAAAGAATACTATACAGACTCCCAACAGCAGACCAGAGGAGCGCAAGAATCAAGTCAAAGATTTGAAATGCGAAGAAGCAAAAAACACCCAACCGGAAAAGCAAAATGAAAAAAGAATCCGAAAATATGAAGATAGTGTAAGGATCCTCTGGGACAGCTTCAAGCGTACCAACATCAGAATTATAGGGGTGCCAGAAGATGAGAGAGAGCAAGATATTGAAAACCTATTTGAAGAAATAATGACAGAAAACTTCCCCCACCTGGTGAAAGAAATGGACTTACAGGTCCAAGAAGCGCAGAGAACCCCAAACAAAAGGAATCCAAAGAGGACCACACCAAGACACATCATAATTAAAATGCCAAGAGCAAAAGACAAAGAGAGAACCTTAAAAGCAGCAAGAGAAAGAAACTCAGTTACCTACAAGGGAATACCCATACGACTGTCAGCTGATTTCTCAACAGAAACCATGCAGGCCAGAAGAGAGTGGCAAGAAATATTCAAAGTGATGAATACCAAGAACCTACAACCAAGATTACTTTATCCAGCAAAGCTATCATTCAGAATTGAAGGTCAGATAAAGAGCTTCACGGATAAGGAAAAGCTAAAGGAGTTCATCACCACCAAACCAGGATTATATGAAATGCTGAAAGGTATCCTTTAAGAAGAGGAAGAGGAAGAAAAAGGTAAAGATACAAATTATGAACAACAAATATGCATCTATCAACAAGTGAATCTAAGAATCAAGTGAATAAATAATCTGATGAACAGAATGAACTGGTGATCATAATAGAATCAGGGACATAGAAAGGGAATGGACTGACTATTTTTGGGGGGGAAAGGGGTGTGGGAGATGCGGGAAGAGACTGGACAAAAATCGTGCACCTAGGGATGAGGACAGTGGGTGGGGAGTGAGGGCAGAGGGTGGGGCGGGAACTGGGAGGAGGGGAGTTATGGGGGGGAAAAAGAGGAACAAATGTAATAATCTGAACAATAAAGATTTAATTAAAAAAAAATGGGGCCTGATTGTAATTTTTAAAAAACTGAAACTCAAAAATTATGAAAAAAATGATATTTTATCCTATACTTAACAAAATATAGGTTATAATTGCAACAAAGAATAAGTCATGTGGGTTTTATATGCAATTTTTTCTATAAAATGCACACTTCCATTTAAATTTTTTTTAATATATTTTTTATTGATTAAGATATTACATATGTGTCCTTGTCCCCACGTTACCCTCTACCCCCCAACCCCCGCTCATGCCCTCACCCCCCCTCCCCCCGTTATCTGTGTCCATTGATTAGGCCTATATGCTTGCATGTAAGTCCTTTGGTTGATCTTTCCCCCTTACCCCCGCCTCCCCTACCTTCCCTCCAAGGCCCGACAGTCCAATCAATGCCTCTCCGTCTCCGGATCAGTCCTTGTTTGCCGGGGTCCAACCCCAGCAGGTCCAGGGGTCCCCAAAGGTGTGGACAGAGTCGGCTAAGAAGGAAGGACACGGAGACAGTGTTCAGTGGATCATCATAGCCGGGTTGTCTTGTCAGGGTCTCCAGCCAGGTTCTGTAGCCAGTTCTCCAGCCAAGTTCTGTCTAGGAGCTCCAGCCAGGTTCAGTCACCAGGTTCTAGTCAGGTTCTCTTGCCAATTTCTGTAGTCAGGTTCAGTCCAGGATCTTTTGCCATGTTCTCTCCAGCGAAGTCCTTCTGTCTCTAGAGAACGTTCTGTGTAGGTTCTGTGCCTAGGTTCGGTCTCTCTTGGTCCTGTCTTCTAAGTCCTGTCTCCTAAGTTCTGTGTTCTAAGTTCTGTGTCTTGCTGTCTTGTTACATCTATATTTATAGCAGTTGATTCAATCCTATCAATCTCTATTACAAAGGTTAGGGCATTTCTTATCTCCATTCCAGGGAGTAAAGATTATGTAGCTTAAGCATGATTGTTCATAGTTAAAGTGATTAATTACCCACCTGGCACTTAGTTGAGGGGTTTTATTCCCTCCCTAACTTCAGGGGAAAATCCCTACCTGGGGATTCAACCTTTCTCGGAGAGGTGACCTTGGTTAAAACACAGCGCCAAGAA